>NC_092402.1:48167235-48480669 GCF_030028105.1 Mobula birostris
AGGGAGGAGCTGAGGGCAATACAGAGGGACCTGAAAGCCAGGATCAGGGAGGCTAAAGACAGGTACAGGAGGAAGCTTGAGTGGAAACTCCAGCAGATCAACATGAGAGAGGTCTGGAGGGGGATGAGGACCATCACTGGGTTCCGGCAAACTAGCAACAGAGGAGCTGAAGACAGTGTGGACAGGGCCAATGAACTTAACCTGTTCTTTAACAGATTTGACATTGTGGCCCCTGCCCATCCCCCACATGAGCCATCTGTTGTCGGCCCCCAACCAACACATATTCCACTCTCCCCTCCTACCCCTCCTCACAGTCCCCCACCCTGCTCTCATGACTATACACCTTCCCCACACGAAACCACCACGGTGGGCTTCACAGCTGAACAGGTGAGAAGACAGCTGAAATGTCTCAACCCAAGCAAGGCTGCAGGACCGGATGGTGTCAGTACCAGGGTGCTCAAAGCCTGTGCCCCTCAGCTATGTGGAGTACTTTGTCATGTATTCAACCTGAGCCTGAGGCTCCGGAGGGTTCCTGTGCTATGGAAAACATCCTGCCTCGTCCCTGTGCCGAAGACGCCGCGCCCCAGCGGCCTCAATGACTACAGACCGGTGGCATTGACCTCCCACATCATGAAGACCCTGGAGAGACTTGTTCTGGAGCTGCTCTGGCCTATGGTCAGGCCACACTTAGATCCCCTCCAGTTCGCCTACCAGCCCCGACTAGGAGTTGAGGATGCCATCATCTACCTGCTGAACCGTGTCTATGCCCACCTGGACAAGCCAGCGAGCACTGTGAGGGTCATGTTTTTTGACTTCTCCAGTGCGTTCAATGCCATCCGCCCTGCTCTGCTGGGGGAGAAGCTGACAGTGATGCAGGTGGATGCTTCCCTGGTGTCATGGATTCTTGATTACCTGACTGGCAGACCACAGTACGTGTGCTTGCAACACTGTGTGTCCGACAGAGTGATCAGCAGCACTGGGGCTCCACAGGGGACTGTCTTGTCTCCCTTTCTCTTCACCATTTACACCTTGGACTTCAACTACTGCACAGAGTCCTGTCATCTTCAGAAGTTTTCGGATGACTCTGCCATAGTTGGATGCATCAGCAAGGGAGATGAGGCTGAGTACGGGGCTACGGTAGGAAACTTTGTCACATGGTGTGAGCAGAATTATCTGCAGCTTAATGTGAAAAAGACTAAGGAGCTGGTGGTAGACCTGAGGAGAGCTAAGGTACCGGTGACCCCTGTTTCCATCCAGGGGGTCAGCGTGGACATGGTGGAGGATTACAAATACCTGGGGATACGAATTGACAATAAACTGGACTGGTCAAAGAACACTGAGGCTGTCTACAAGAAGGGTCAGAGCTGTCTCTATTTCCTGAGCAGACTGAGGTCCTTTAACACCTGCCGGACGATGCTGAGGATGTTCTACGAGTCTGTGGTGGCCAGTGCTGTCATGTTTGCTGTTGTGTGCTGGGGCAGCAGGCTGAGGGTAGCAGACACCAACAGGATCAACAAACTCATTCATAGGGCCAACAAAGTTGTGGGGATGGAACTGGACTCTCTGACGGTGGTGTCTGAAAAGAGGATGCTGTCCAAGTTGCATGCCATCTTGGTCAATGTCTCCCATCCACTACATAATATACTGGGTGGGCACAGGAGTACATTCAGCCAGAGACTCATTCCACCGAGATGCAACACAGAGCGTCATAGGAAGTCATTCCTGCCTGTGGCCATCAAACTTTACAACTCCTCCCTTGGAGGGTCAGACACCCTGAGCCGATAGGCTGGTCCTGGACTTATTTCATAATTTACTGGCATAATTTACATATTACTATTTAACTATTTATGGTTCTATTACTATTTATTATTTATGGTGCAACTGTAACAAAAACCAAAATCCCCCGGGATCAATAAAGTATGACTATGATTATAACTGTGTAACCCAAGCTAAAATGTAACAATAAGTGAACTTGTACATACCACACGAAAGCATTTAAGCACAAGAACAATAAATAGCACTGGTCATTAGGAATGCTGGGACAGGCTGTCAACAGTCCCACCCCCCCCCCCCCCCATCCGAGTGCACAATATGATCTCTCTTTATGGCTTTTCAGTTGCCTACTGCTGAGTTTTAAAGGTTCGCAATCCTCTAACTTCCCACTAATCTTTTGCTATATAATATGCCCTCTCTTTTCCTGTTTTCCTGTCTTTGACTTCCCTTGTCAGCCATGGTTGCCTCATCCTCCCTTTAGAATACCCTTTCTTCCTTGGGTTGCATCCTTCCTGTCCTTCCAAATTTCCCCCAGAAACTCCAGCCATTGCTGTTCTGCCATCATCCCTGCTTGTGTCTCCTTCCAATCAACTCCCTCTCAAACTGCATGGTGAATCCTATCATATTATGATCACCGTCTCTTAAAGGTTCCTTTACCATAAGCTCCTTAATCAAATCTGGTTCATTGCATAACACCGAATCCAGAGTTGCCTTTCCCCTGGTGGGTTCAACCACAAGCTGCTCTAAAAAGCCATTCATAGACATTCAACAAATTCACTCTCTGGGGATCCGGCACCAACCTGATTTTTGCAATCTACCTGCGTATTGAAATTCACCATGACTATCCTACCATTGTCCTCTTTACATGTCTCTTTTATTTCTTGTTGAAATTCATATCTCAAATCCTGGCTATTGTTCAGAGGCCTGTAAATAACTCTCATCAAGGTCTTTTTAATCTTGCAGTTTCTTAACTCAACTCACAAGGATTCTACATCTTCCAATCCTATGTCACCTCATTCTAATGATTTGATTTCAACTTTTACCAATCGAGCCATCCACTCCCTCTGCCTACCTGCCTGTCCTTTTGATACAATGTACATCCTTTGATCTTCAGCTCCCAGCTATAATCTTCTTTCAGCCACAACGCAGTGATGCCCACGACATCATACCTGCCAATCTCCAGCTGCAATACGAGGTCATCTACCTTATTCCATATACTGCGTGCATTGAAATATGACACCTTCAGTCCTGTATTCATCACTCTTTTCCATTTTGCCCCCATGTTACACTTTAACTCTTCTCGCGAACTGCAATTTTGCTCTATCATTTGCCTGTCCTTCCTCACAGTCTCACTACACATTGCATTGGCTTGTATACCAACTGCACCAGCCTTAGCCCTATCACTCTCATTCCCATTCCCTCTGCCAACTTTGTTTGAACCCTCCCCAACAGCAAACTTTCTCGCTAGGATATTGGTCCCCCTTCGGTTCAGGTGTAACCCATCCTTTCTGTACATGTCATACCTTCCCCAGAAGAGATCCCAAAGATCCAGAAATCTGAAACATTGCCCCGTGCACCACTTCCTCAGCCACTCTATCATCTGTACCATCATCCTATTCCTGTCCTGACTGGCACATGGTACTGGGAGTAATCCAGAGATCACTACCTTGGAAGTCCTGTTCTTCAGCCTCTTCTCTAATTCCCCATATTCACTGTGCAGGACCTCTTCCCCCTTTCTACCCATTTCAGTGGTGCCAATGTGCACCAGGAAATTTGGTTGTTCGCCCTCCCTCTTGAGAATCTTCTGCAGCTGCTCTGAGACATCCTGGACCCTAACACTTCAGAGACATCACACCATCCTGACTTCTCTTTCGTGGCACAGGGGAATAGCCACGGGGGAATCCTGTACTAACTGCTTACTCCCCTTACTTTTCCTGGTAGTTACCCACCTACTACCTGAAGCCTGCACTCTGGGTGTGAGCACCTCAGTAAAAGTCTCATCTGTGAGGCTCTCAGCCTCCCGGATGGTCCTGTGTACGTCCAGCTCCAGTTCCAGCTCCTAGACTTTGTTAGAGGGAGTTAGATATGGCCCTTGTGGCTAAAGGGATCAGGGGGTATGGAGGGAAGGCAGGTACAGGGTTCTGAGTTGGATGATCAGCCATGATCATACTGAATGGCGGTGCAGGCTTGAAGGGCCGAATGGCCTACTCCTGCACCTATTTTCTATGTTTCAATCCTGAGCTGAGGTTAGGTGTACTTCCAACAGATGTGGTCATTAGGGAAACCATTATGTACCCTGCAATCCCACATTTTACAGGAAGAGCATTCCACTTTCCTTCGGGTGCACTGGTTTGCTCCCACATTTCAAAGTTTTACAGGTTAGTTAGTTAATTGATCAAATGGGTGTAATTGGGTTTCAAATGCTCATTGGGGATGGAAGGGCCTGTCACTGTGTTGTACCTCTAAATTTAAAAAAAATTACAATTCAGACTGCCCTACAATGTGCTATCCCTCACCTCTCAAGGAGAATTCCTCAAATTCAGGCCATTCTACCAACACTTTTCTGCACTACAATGGCTTTCACTTAAAGTGTAGTGACCAACATCAGAGGCAACTCTCGAATTAAAATTGAGCTGGTACTTACAGAGATTTACCTTGAATTCCTTACACCAAAAATCACTCTTAACATTTCTACTTTCTGTGTCCAATATTAAAGCTCTGGATCCAATTTCCTTTTTAATCACTTACTCAGTATATCCCATTGGTAAACACACATACACAGTCTTCTGTCAATGGTCAGGAACAGGAAAAGGACTGAAATTCAAAGATTCACAACCATCCAGACAAAGACATTTCTTCTCATATGTCCTGAATGACTAATATTTTATCCGGAGACTGTGACCCTCATGCCAGGGAAAACAATGATCCGGCCAAGCCCCAGAAGAATTTTCTCTGTTTCAAAGAGATGCCCTCCCATTTCCATAAACTCCAGAGTACAGACTCTGTCTGCTTAATCCTATGAACACATCAAACGGATGATATCTTGTCCTGGGTCTGAACAACAGAGTGTTTATTATGCTCTGGCAATGAATCATGTTGCCATTCACTCCAGGTCAGGTGGAGGTCTCCTGGTACAATATGGAAATCCCTCTCTGACATTGCACACTGAGAGGTTTAGGTCTATAATCATGCTGTGACACAACACCACTGCACCACAAGACAAATGAAATAGTGGAGTCAGTAATCTGTCCTTAATTGGAATGGACATCCCATATTTATTCAGTCAATTTTCCAGTTTCCCTGCTATGTCCATTTCCCTGGCTTACTAACATTTGACAAGGGGATTCAAAGAGACAAGAGATTCTGCAGATGCTGGAAATCCAGAGCAACACACACAAATTGTTGGAGGAACTCAGCAGGTCAGGAATAAATAATTGACATTTCTGGCCAAGACCCTTCATCAGGAATTGGCCCCATTTAGGGATATGTATTCAAACACCAATAAGTGTCGACTGTTTTACCAGTCTATACGGAATGATTGTTTCTGCGATGCTGCACTCCCTCGCATCAGATATCAGATACTATGTACCCGTGATACTCCTGCAAGTCAGTTCTTCATTGCACCTGTACAAACGTTTGTACTTATGCATGCGACAATAAACTTGACTTTGGCATTTTTTTGGATACACCACAGGGTAAGAGGCCCTTCCAGGCCAATGAGCCTGTACAGCTCAGTTACACCCATGTGGCCTCTGGTTATGGTGCAAATCAATACAGAGGCAACCGTCAGCTATTTCACAGTGCAACCAGGTGCATTTACATAGCACCTTAATGTGACAGATCCCCCAAGATAATTTACAGGTTTGCTGTCAAAATGTATTGACATTTAGACAATGAGGAAATATTGGGACAAGTGAACATGTTCATGGAAGTGTTAAAGGACACAGAGAATATAGACACAGTAACAGGCCCTTCAGCTTATCTTGTCTATACTGCCCTGATCTGCTGCCTAGTTTAATCCAACTCTAACTGAACTGTATCCCTCCATAAGACCATGAGACATAGGAGCAGATTACACTATTAAGGTCCCCTTGATTCTCACTCATTGCCTCCTGCCAGTTGGCCAATCTTCTCTCCATGCTAGTATGTTTCCTGTAATACCATGGGCTCTTATTCTGCTAAGCAGCCTCATGTGCCGCACCATGTCAAAGACCTTCAAACCCCTCCCATTCAGTTACCTATGCAAACTTATCTTAGAAGTTACATTTGAACCCCCATCTACCACTTCCACTGGCATCACTTGTCTTCAGAGTCCTCGAGGGAGATCAGTGAGGTAGTGAGGGGGACAGGTTGAAGGAGGGACTTTCACAGATCAGTGCTGAGACTGCTGAAGGCAAGGGTTGATACTTTTTGCTGAGTGGGATTAAACTTGACCTCAAAACTTACCACTGAGTGACTGGATGAGAAAGCTTACTGCTTGGATGATACTGTTCTGATCCTGAGTTAAGGTGAGGGGCTGTCCAGGTGGATCAGCCTTCTTAATTCCCAACAGATTCAGCACCTTCTCCACACTGGCTCTGCTCCTTCCCTCCATCGCATCCAGCATTTGAAGATCAGGTTGCAGCCCTTCACGCATCTGGTCAAGCTGCAAACATGTGACAAGGTCAGGACAACAGAATAATTTCCAAGTCTTCTATTCATTACAGAAATGGAATTCATGCTAAGCAGTAGAACATTTTCCCTTTTCTGATCTACCCTCAGTGGCCATTTTATTAGGTACATCTGTACCTCAATGAAAATATCTAATCAGCCAATCATGTCACAGCAACTCAATGCATAAAAGCATGCAGACATGGTCAAGGTGTTGTTCAGACCAAACATCAGAATGGGGAAGAAATGTGATCTAAGTGACTTTGACCGTGGAATGATTGTTGGTGTCACACAGGGTAATTTGAGTGTCTCAGAGATTCTGCATACAAAACACATCGAACCTTGAAGTGGATGGGCTACAACAGCAGATGACCAGAAACGTACGCTCAGTGGCCGTTGTATTAGGTAGTGGAGCTATCTAATAAAGTAGCCACTGAGTGTACAATGCAGGGATCTAGTATATTCTTCTGAGCTGTTCAGTGGCTGAAAGTGAACACAAATTCCCATTCTGCATCAGTGAAGAATTCCACTCTCACCATAGCTGTTCTTGTTAATACACCTCCTCTCTGCTAACAGCAAGAAGTCTATGTGATATTAATTTGGCCTTGTCATTTGTATGTGAGACAATGTGACACAGTTATTACGCACAGACCTTGTGCTGAGCAATGGAACATTTTCCCTCTTCTGAGCTGTTAACAGCAAGGGGTCTTTGTGATATTAATTTGGCTTTAACTTTAAACAAACAACAAAAATTACCTCCTTTAATCTTGCTATAACACCGGGCCAGGTGGATGGAAGAGCAAACCTCCGCTGATGTTAGGGGCCTTCTTTTGAAATTGATTTAGAAGATGAAACACACCCAAAATGCCAGAGGAACTCAGCAGGCCAGGCAGCATCTATAGTTTCTCCAGCATTTTATGTTTCCAAAGATGCTGCCTGGCCTGCTGAGTTGCTCCAGCATTTTGCATGTTGCTTGGATGTCCAGCATCTGCTGGCCACTTTATTAGGTACATCTGCTTGTTAATTCAAATATCTAATCAGCCAATCATGTGGCCACAACTCAATGCATTAAAGTGGTTCAATTATCAAGAGGTTCAGTTGTTGTTCAGACCAAACATCAGAATGAGGAAGAAAATCGGTTGGCAGACAGGAAACAGAGAGTAGGGATGAACGGGTCCCTTTCAGAATGGCAGGCAGTGACTAGTGGGGTACCGCAAGGCTCAGTGCTGGGACCTCAGCTATTTACAATATACATTAATGATTTAGATGAAGGGATTAAAAGTAACTTTAGCAAGTTTGCAGATGACACAAAGCTGGATGGCAGTGTGAAATGTGAGGAGGATGTTATGAGAATGCAGGGTGAATTGGACAGGTTGGGTGAGTGGGCAGATGCAGTTTAATGTGGATAAATGTGAGGTTATCCACTTTGGTGGCAAGAACAGGAAGGCAGATTAGGAGAAGGGAAAGTACATTGAGATCTGAGTGTCCTTGTTCATCAGTCACTGAAGTAAGTTTGCAGGTACAGCAGACAGTGAAGAAAGCTAATGGCATGTTGGCCTTCATAGTAGTCATAGACATAGTCATACTTTATTGATCCTGGGGGAAATTGGTTTTTGTTCCAGTTGCACCATAAATAATAAATAGTAATAGAACCATAAATAGTTAAATAGTAATATGTAAATTATGCCAGTAAATTATGAAATAAGTCCAGGACCAGCCTATCGGCACAGGGTGTCTGACTCTCCAGGGGAGGAGTTGTAAAGTTTGATGACCACAGGCAGGAATGACTTCCTATGACGCTCTGTGTTGCATCTCGGTGGGATGAGTCTCTGGCTGAATGTACTCCTGCGCCCAACCAGTACATTATGTAGTGGATGGGAAACATTGACCAAGATGGCATGCAACTTAGACAGCATCCTCTTTTCAGACGCCACCATGAGAGAGTCCAGTTCCATCCCTACAACATCACTGGCCTTACGAATGAGTTTGTTGATTCTGTTGGTGTCTGCTACCCTCAGCCTGCTGCCCCAGCACACAACAGCAAACATGACAGCACTGGCCACCACAGACTCGTAGAACATCCTCAGCATCGTCCTGCAGATGTTAAAGGACCTCGGTCTCCTCAGGAAATAGAGACGACTCTGACCCTTCTTGTAGACAGCCTCAGTGTTCTTTGACCAGTCCAGTTTATTGTCAATTCGTATCCCCAGGTATTTGTAATCCTCCACCATGTCCACACTGACCCCCTGGTTGGAAACAGGGGTCACCGGTACCTTAGCTCTCCTCAGGTCTACCACCAGCTCCTTAGTCTTTTTCAGATTAAGCTGCAGATAATTCTGCTCACACCATGTGACAAAGTTTCCTTCATAACAAGGGGAGTTGAGTATAGGAGCAAAGACGTCTTTCTGCAGTTGTACAGGGCCTTGGTGAGACCACACCTGGAGTATTGTGTGCAGTTTTGGTCTCCAAATTTGAGGAAGAACACTCTTGCTATTGAGGGAGTGCAGCGTGGGTTCACGAGGTTAATTCCCAGGATGGCGAGACTGTCATATGTTGAAAGACTGGAGCAACTGGGTTTGTATACACTGGAACTTAGAAGGATGAGAGGGGATCTGATTGAAACGTATAAGATTATTAAGGGATTGGACACGCTAGAGGCAGGAAGCATGTTCCCGATGTTGGGGGAGTTCAGAACTAGAGGCCACGGTTTAAGAATAAGGGGTAGACCATTTAGAACGGAGTTGAGGAAAAACTTTTTCACCCAGAGAGTTGTGGATCTGTGGAATGCTCTGCCTCAGAAGGCAGTGGAGGCCAATTCTCTGGATGCTTTCAAGAAAGAGTTAGGTAGAGCTCTTAAAGATAGCAGAGTGAAGACATATGGGGAGAAGGCAGGAACAGGGTACTGATTGTGGATGATCAGCCATGATCACAGTGAATGGCGGTGCTGGCTCGAAGGGTCGAATGGCCTACTCCTGCACCTATTGTCTATGGTTCCAAGTAGCTGTTTGCATGCTACAGTGGCCACACCCCGGTACACCGCTTCAACAGATGGGCTAAACCAGGTGAGGGTAGCTGGTAACCTCATACCCTGGTGAGATAGGGACACACTTGTCTGAGTTTGCAAAAGTCAGCTCCAGTCGACTGGACAGATGAGATCTACAGTGAGATCCGACGGCCAGGAAGGCAGTCCTGCAACGCTCAGTGGGGAGCAAAGGGCAGGACAGGGCACAGGGCATGTCATGGTTATCCACTGCAACCAAGGAAGACCACAGTTTATGACGCTTGTTCGTCCCACTGGACCTGGACTTCTGAGTTCAAGAGAATGGAGCTGCCCAAGTGCAACGGCTTTTACACTTTAAAAACTCTCCCGCACAGGTTTCCTTCCATTGTCGGACACAATGGACAACCACCAATAAAGTGGCCACTGAGTGTACATCACAGTGCTCCTGGGGTCTCTCGACACCAAGGGGCAGCTGGAATTGCAGGATTATTCAAGACCAATGTCACTGAGTTCACAAGGTTAGAAGGAATATTATTGACCAATTTTGCTACTTCCATATTCCACATTATTTCCAAAGCAATGAAGAAGAATTCTTTGAATTCCGTATTAATGGAATTCATTGCCACAGACGGCAGTGGGGGCCAAACCATTGGGTATATTTAAAGTGGAGGTTGATAGATTCTTGATTAGTAAGGGTGCCCATGGTTATTGGGAGAAGGCAGGGAATGAGATGGAGAGGGACAATAAATCAGCCATGATGAAATGGGGGAGCAGACTTGATGGGCCGAATGGCCCAATTTTGCTCTATGTCTTATAGTCTTATGGTCTATTGGAGTACAATAGGGAGAGCAAGCTGTTGCCCATGCAGTAGGCCCCCCTCTCCATGCACCTGATGAATGCAAAGGAATGGAAGAACATAGAACATAGAACGTAGAATAGTACAGCACAGTACAGGCCCTTCGGCCCACAATGTTGTGCCGACCCTCAAACCCTGCCTCCCATATAAGCCCCCACCTTAAATTCCTCCATATACCTGTCTAGTAGTCTCTTAAACTTCACGAGTGTATCTGCCTCCACCACTGACTCAGGCAGTGCATTCCACGCACCAACCACTCTCTGAGTAAAAAACCTTCCGCTAATATCCCCCTTGAACTTTCCACCCCTTACCTTAAAGCCATGTCCTCTTGTATTGAGCAGTGGTGCCCTGGGGAAGAGGCGCTGGCTATCCACTCTATCTATTCCTCTTATTATCTTGTACACCTCTATCATGTCTCCTCTCATCCTCCTTCTCTCCAAAGAGTAAAGCCCTAGCTCCCTTAATCTCTGATCATAATGCATACTTTCTAAACCAGGCAGCATCCTGGTAAATCTCCTCTGCACCCTTTCCAATGCTTCCATATCCTTCCTATAGTGAGGTGACCAGAACTGGACACAATACTCCAAGTGTGGCCTAACCAGAGTTTTATAGAGCTGCATCATTACATCGCGACTCTTAAACTCCATCCCTCGACTTATGAAAGCTAACACCCCATAAGCTTTCTTAACTACCCTATCCACCTGTGAGGCAACTTTCAGGGATTTGTGGAAATGTACCCCGAGATCCCTCTGCTCCTCCACACTACCAAGTATCCTGCCATTTACTTTGTACTCTGCCTTGGAGTTTGTCCTTCCAAAGTGTACCACCTCACACTTCTCCGGGTTGAACTCCATCTGCCACTTCTCAGCCCACTTCTGCATCCTATCAATGTCTCTCTGCAATCTTCGACAATCCTCTACACTATGCACAACACCACCAACCTTTGTGTCGTCTGCAAACTTGCCAACCCACACACCTACCCCCACATCCAGGTCGTTAATAAAAATCACGAAAAGTAGAGGTCCCAGAACAGATCCTTGTGGGACACCACTAGTCACAATCCTCCAATCTGAATGTACTCCCTCCACCACCACCCTCTGCCTTCTGCAGGCAAGCCAATTCTGAATCCACCTGGCCAAACTTCCCTGGATCCCATGCCTTCTATCTTTGTGAATAAGCCTACCGTGTGGAACCTTGTCAAATGCCTTACTAAAATCCATATAGATCACATCCACTGCACTACCTTCATCTATATGCCTGGTCACCTCCTCAAAGAACTCTATCATGCTTGTTAGACATGATCTGCCCTTCACAAAGCCATGCTGACTGTCCCTGATCAGACCATGATTCTCTAAATGCCTAAAGATCCTATCTCTAAGAATCTTTTCCAACAGCTTTCCTACCACAGACGTAAGGCTCACTGGTCTATGATTACCCGGACTATCCCTACTACCTTTTTTGAACAAGGGAACAACATTCGCCTCCCTCCAATCTTCCGGTACCATTCCCGTGGACAACGAGGACATAAAGATCCTAGCCAGAGGCTCAGCAATCTCTTCTCTCTCCTCGTGGAGCAGTCTGGGGAATATTCCATCAGGCCCCGAGGACTTATCTGTCCGAATGTATTTTAATAACTCCAACACCTCCTCTCCCTTAATATCAGCGTGCTCCAGAACATCAACCTCACTCATATTGTCCTCACCATCATCAAGTTCCCTCTCATTGGTGAATACTGAAGAGAAGTATTCATTGAGAACCTCGCTCACTTCCACAGCCTCCAGGTACATCTTCCCACCTTTATCCCTAATCGGTCCTACCTTCACTCCTGTCATCCTTTTGTTCTTCACATAATTGAAGAATGCCTTGGGGTTTTCCTTTACCTTACTCGCCAAGGCCTTCTCATGCCCCCTTCTTGCTCTTCTCAGCCCCTTCTTAAGCTCCTTTCTTTCTTCCCTATATTCTTCAATAGACCCATCTGATCCTTGCTTCCTAAACCTCATGTATGCTGCCTTCTTCCTCCTGACTAGATTTTCCACCTCACTTGTCACCCATGGTTCCTTCACCCTACCATTCTTTATCTTCCTCACCGGGACAAATTTATCCCTAACATCCCACAAGAGATCTCTAAACATCGACCACATGTCCATAGTACATTTCCCTGCAAAAACATCATCCCAATTCACACCCGCAAGTTCTAGCCTTATAGCCTCATAATTTGCCTTTCCCCAATTAAAAATTTTCCTGTCCTCTTTGATTCTATCCTTTTCCATGATAATTATAAAGGCCAGGGAGTGGTGGTCACTGTCCCCCAGATGCTCACCCACTGAGAGATCTGAGACCTGACCTGGTTCATTACCTAGTACTAGATCTAGTATGGTATTCCCCCTGGTCGGCCTGTCCACATACTGTGACAGGAATCCGTCCTGGACACACTTAACAAACTCTGCTCCATCTAAACCTTTGGAACTAATCAGGTGCCAATCAATATCAGAGAAGTTAAAGTCACCCATGATAACAACCCTGTTATTTTTGCACCTTTCCAAAATCTGCCTCCCAATCTGCTCCTCTGTATCTCTGCTGCTACCAGGGGGCCTATAGAATATCCCCAGTAGAGTAACTGCTCCCTTCCTGTTCCTGACTTCCACCCATATTGACTCAAAAGCGGATCCTGCTACATTTCCCACCCTTTCTGTAGCTGTAATAGTATCCCTGACCAGTAATGCCACCCCTCCTCCCCTTTTTCCGTCCTCTCTATCCCTTTTAAAGCACTGAAATCCAGGAATATTGAGAATCCATTCCTGCCCTGGTGCCAGCCAAGTCTCTGTAATGGCCACTACATCATAATTCCATGTATGTATCCAAGCTCTCAGTTCATCACCTTTGTTCTTGATGCTTCTTGCATTGAGGTACACACATTTCAGCCCTTCTACCTTACTGTCTTTACACCATTTATTCTGCTTCTCTTGAAACCCTCTGAAACCCTCTCTGTATGTTAGATCTGGCTTTACTCCATGCACTTCTTTCACTGCTCTATCGCTCCGGGTCCCATTCCCCTTGCAAATTAGTTTAAACCCTCCCGAACCATGCTAGCAAACCTATCTGCAAGGATATTGCTCCCCCTCGAGTTCCGGTGCAACCCATCCAATCTGTACAGGTCCCACCTTCCCCTGAAGAGATCCCAATGATCTAAAAATCTAACACCCTGTTCCCTGCACCAACACCTCAGCCACACATTCAACTGCCATCTCCTCCAATCCTTACCATCTCTGTCACGTAGCACTGGCAGCAATCCTGAGAACATCACCCTTGAGGTCCTGTTCTTCAGCCTTCTGCCTAATTCCCGAAACTCACACTTCAGGACCTCATCCCTCTTCCTACCTATGTCGTTGGTCCCAACATGTATCACGACTTCTGGTTGCTTTCCCTCTCGTACCAGGATGTTGTGCACCCGGTCAGAGACATCCCGGACCCTGGCACCCGGGGGACAACAAACCATGCGGGTGTCCTTCTCGCGTCCACAAAATCTCCTGTCTGCTCCCCTGCCTATAGAGTTTCCAATGACGACAGCTCTCCTCTTCTCTGTCCCACCCTTCTGCACCACAGGGTCAGACTCAGTGCCGGAGGCCCTGCCACCGTGGCTCACACCTGGTTGGTCATCCCCGCCAACAGTATCCAGGACGGTAAACTTATTATTCAGGGGAATGATTACAGGGGTGCTCTGCACTACCTGTCTGCTCACCTTCGCTTTCCCCCCTCTGACTGTCACCCAACGACCTGCTTCCGACAGCCTAGGTGTGACTACCTCCCTGTAGCTCTCATCTATGACTGCCTCATTCTCCCTTATGAGTCGAAGAGACCAATACAGTTTGACACCAGCACAGTCATAGGAGTTACGAGTCAATGTGGAGCTCAACATAGGACTGCCAGCTCTGGATTTACCCCTGCAGCCTTCCCCATGCTTTGCTTTACTCCTATTTCTCCACTCCTTATATTTTTAAGAACCATTCAATAATGTTCCCTAGAAAATTATCTAGTATTGCAATGAATTCCAAGGTTTTGAAAGCCTAGCATAATGCAGAGCTAGGACAATAGTGCTGCAGTCCTACCCAGGATAAATTTCATGCAACTTCTTGTTTGAGATGAGATGCCAAAACACCGTGGCTGCCACCTTGGGCGCTATTTTAGAAATAACAATCTTAGGACTATTGAAACCAGAACTTCACTCCATCCCAAAGTTTCTTTCCCCTGGCAGTTAATCTGATCAACCATTCTAAATACCAACCCCCGCCCCCCCCCCACCGCATCAGTGCACAGTAAACACTTCAAATCTCTTTTTATAATGCTGTTTACATTGTAAATATATGCACATTTTACGCACATTTATGGACATTTTATTCCATATCTATACTTATAACTTTATTTGGTATATAATTATTTATCTTTATTTTTTACAATTGTCAAATATTGCTGTTTTGTGTTGCATGTCGCACTTTGACCAACACACCACAGCAAATTCCTAATACATGTAAATGTGTATGGTGAATAAAGTTGATCCTAATTCTTGATAGGTATAAAAATGCTTTGAGAAATAGTCTTTAAGTGTGGCCTCACTCACACTTGAGGATCTGTAGTGTCTTAAGAGCTTTTGGTATTGGTTTTAACGTCAAACAACAGTGCAAAGATTCAGTAAAGATTTAATACCACATCCTGCATAGTTTCCATGCACAAAGCCAAGATCCCTTGCAATGTAGAGAGAAGGTGCTTGGTACAAACCATTGCATCAAGAACTGGGAGATTTTCACTGCTGCCAAGAATATCGAGGACCATGTTGAGGAGCGACAGCCTCTGCTCTGCAGACAACTTTGTCAGCCCATCTACCGAAGAAGCAATTGTGAATTTCTCATCTGTAACTGACACTGCACCTGAGATGGAAAAGGCAGAATCTTTAATACAATTTTAAGCACTTTATTTTTTGCTAGTAATTTAATCCAAAATCTAATATTCAGAGCAAAAGGAAAGGTAAATAATGTTCTAAGATGTTTCATCAATCAGAGAATCATACAGCACTGAAACAAACCCGTTGGGTTCAGCCCATGTATGACAACTGTAATGATTATCTACACTAACTCTACTTGTCTACATTAGGACTGAATCTCTCAAAATTCAAGATTCAGGATTGTTTATTGTCATTCTTCAGTACACGAGTGTAAAGGAAAATGAAATGATTGTTACTCCTGATCTGATGCAGCATAAAAAAAACCACAATAAGCATTAAAACACAGAAAATAAAAATATAAAATCAATCCTGTAAAACACAATGTACAACTGCTGAGTGTAGATCTAGATACATGAGATTCTCTTCTATACGTACATGAGCTGATTGTATGAACTTCATGTGATGCTAGTTGCAGGAGTATCTGAACATAAGGTGACTCAGAAAGGAAATGATAAATTGGCTGTTGTAGATGTGGTAGTGGTGTTGGGGGCTGAGGTGCTGTGGGTTAGTGGTTGGAGCTATTGATCAGCCTGACAGCTTGGGGGCAGTAATGATTTTTGAGTCTGGTTGTCCTTGTGTGAATGCTACGTAGCCTCTTCCCTAATGGGAGTAGGCAAACAATCGAAGAGCGGCATGGATGGGATCCTTCATGATAATGCTGGACTTTTTCTGGTACCTTTCTGTATATAGATCCTTGATGGTGGGTAGGTTGCTGCCTGTCCCAATACCTTTGAAACTTGGTAGCAGTGTCTGACTCTTTCATTTGCTCTGTGGCTAGGCACAACTGAAATGCCATCTATAAATTTGCCGATGACACAACTATTGTTGGCGGAACTTCAGATGGTGATGAGGGGTATACAGGAATAAGACAGGTTAGCTGGTTGAGTGGTGTCGCAACAAGAAATTGTCAGTAAGACCAAGGAATTCCTTGTGGACTTCAGGAAGGGGAAGTTGAGGGAACACACATCAGTCCTCATTGAGGGATCAGAAGTGGAAAGGGTGAGCAGCTTCAAATTCCTGGGTGTCAACATATGTGAAGATCTATCTTGGGCCCAAAATATTGATGTAATTACAAAGAAGAAATGACAGCAGCTATATTTCGTTAGGAGTTTGAGGAGATTTTATAGGTCATGAAAGACTCTAGCAAATTTCTACAGATGTACCATGGACAGCATTCGAACTGGTTGCCTCACCGTCTGCTATGGAGGGGCCACTGCACAGGATCAGGAAAAGCTGTAGAGGTTGCAAACTCAGCCAGCTCCATCATGGGCACTGGCACCCCCTGTATCCAGGACATCTTCAAAAGGCAATACTTCAAAAACTTACACCACACATCTCCTTTGAACTTTCCCCCTCTCATCTTAAATAAATGCCTTCTAAAAGTTGACATTTCAACCCTGGGAAAAAGATACCAGCTGTCTACTATCAGTGTCTCTCATAATTTTATAAACATTTATCAAGTCTCCTCTCTGCCCCTACCACTCCAGTGAAAACAACTAAAGTTTGTTGAACCTATCCATGCCCTCTAATCCTGTAGACCTCTTCTGAACCCTCTCCACATCCTTCCTATAATGGAGTGACCAAAATTGATGCAGCAATACCAGGGTTTTATAAAGCTGCAAAATAACCTCCGGACTTTTAAACTCAATCCCTGACTAATAAAGGCAAACATGATATATGCCTCCTTTAACACTCTGTCAACTTTTGAGGCCATTCTCAGGGAGCTAAAGACTTGGACCCCAAAGATCCCACTATACATCAATGCTATTAAGGGTCCTGCCACTAACTGCTTACTTCCCTTTTATTTTTGATCTCCCAAAGTGCAAAACCTCACACTTGCCTGGACTAAACTCCATCTGCCATTTCTCCACCCATATTTACAACTGATCTATATCCCACTGTATCTTCTGACGATCTTCAGCACTATCCCCAACTATACCAATCTTTTAAAAGGTAAGACAAACACAACATCCAGTTGTAATTAGCACCACCCTGCTTCACTCCGCTGCAATATGCAGGACCTATCCCCAATCATCTAATCTAAATTTCTCCTAAATTAAGGGAACAGGATCACGTGGAGATTTTTGGGAGAACCAATAATCTGCTTTCCAGGATGCACAAACCATGGGAGCCCTGCGGTATCAATCTGACACAGTGAGAAGTTTTAGGTGTCACCAAACTTAAAGTGCGAAAGACGGACACTGAGTGAAATGTAGATACATTAGAGTCATACTGCATGGAAACCGGCCCTTTGGTCCAACTGATCCATGCTGACCAAGATTCCCATCGATGGAAGTCCCACCTGCCCTCCTTTGGCCCATATCTCTCTAAGCATCTCCTAACTGTGTACCTGTCCAAGTGTAATTTTTAACGTTGTTGATGTACCTGCCGTAACCACTTCCTCTGGCAGCTTATTCCAGTATGGAACAGCCTTGTGGATGAAAAATTTGCCTGCATGAACCCTGTTAAACCTCTTCCCTCTCACCTAAACTTGTGTGCATAGATCCTATTTATGCCCAATGTGATTTTAAACACCCCATTAATAAATGCATGTTTAAAGTGAATGAACATGAGAAAGTCTGCAGCTGCTGGAAATCCAAGCAACACACACAAAATGCTGGAGAAACTCAGCAAGCCAGGCAGCATCTACGGAAAAGAGCACAGTCAATGTTTCAGGCCGAGACCCTTTGACAGGACTGGAGAAAAAATAGATGAGGAGTAGAGTTAAAGGTGGGGGGAGGTGAGAGAGAAACATGAGGTGATAGGTGAACCCAGGAGGGGGGAGGGGGGATGTAAAGAGCTGGGAAGTTGATTGGTGAGAGAGACACAGGGCTGGAGAAGGGGGAATCTGATAGCAGAGGACAGAAGGCCATGGAAGAAAGAAAAGGGGGGGGGGGTGGAGAGCACCAGAGAGAGGCGATGGGCAAGCAAGGAGATAGGTGAGAGAAAGGGAAAAGGGAATGGGGAATGGTGAAGTGGGGGGAGAGAGGGATTCAAAGGTTACAGGGAGAAGGCAGGAAAATAAGGTTGAGAGGGAAATGGATGGAATGGCAGAGCAGACTCGATGGGCTGAATGGCCTAATTCTGCTCCTGTGTCTTATGGTCTTATAGTTTATACAAAATGACACATTTCACTGTATGCTTCGATGTACATGTGACAAATAATGCTATTCTTGAACTGTATCTTTCAATTCCTCCACCAAGATGTCTTTTTAGATTAAGTAACCTGATTCCCTACGTTGACCACCTAAAGTATGAGACACACTGATTGATTTTAGCTATCCGGGGAATCACGGGATATGGAGCTTTTGTAGGAAAGTGATGCTGAATGAAAGATCAGACATGATCTTATTTAATGTTTGAGAGAATATGAGGGGTGAATGGAAACAGAAATTGTTGGAAACACACAGCAGGTCAGGCAACATCTGTGCAAAGAGACTATAAGACATAGGAGCAGAACTAGGCCAGAATTAGGTTGTTTAAAATGAGAGAAAGTCAACATGATTTGAGAGGAACATATATATTTCAAAAACAAAGGAAAAGAACAAATGTAAAAAATGATTGGATTTCAGTCAGAGGGGTGAATCTATGGAACAGTTGTAGTGAGAATTTAAAAACATGCCTCACACTTAACAAGTTTAAAAAATTATTTAAAAATAATTTAATGAACAAATATAAAATACACGATTTAAAATGAATGGGAGTATTGTAAATAAATGATACTTGGAATTGGATTTTGTGTTAAAGGATTATGAAATGTTTTGATTTGATGTGACGATTGATGCCACATATGTAGTTGTATAAGTAAGAGGGGTAGGCGTAATAAACTGGAGTTTCAGCCTACACCCCTTCAGTCTGTTTTTAAAGAATATCTATGTTTTTGTTGTAATTTTGTCTTATGAAATCATTGTTATGAAATTATTGTTGAAAATGATGTTTTTTGTTATGTTTGTACTGACCGAAATAAAAATTTCATTCATTCATTCATTCAAAAATTAGGCCATTCAGCCCATTGTGTCTTTTCCGCCATTCAATCAAGGCTGATTTATTAACACTCTCAACCCCATTTTCCTGCCTTCTTCCCATAAACTTGGATGCCCTTTCCAATCAAGAACCTATCCACCTCCGTTTTAAATATACCCAATGACAGTCTCCACAGCTGTTTGTGGAGCAAAAACAGAGTTAACATTTCTCAGACAAGCAGGCTTGTTAGTTCTCAAATTCTTAATGCAAGTAGGCTTTTTCCATTGAGGTTGGGTGAGACAGGAACTAGAGGTCATGGGTTAAGGGTGAAAGGTGAAAACATTAAGGGGAACACGAGGGGGAATGTCTTCACTCAGAGCGTGGTGACAGTGTGGAACGAGCTGCCAGCGCAAGTGGCGGATGCGGGATCCATTTGAACATTTCGGAGAAATTCGGATAAGTACATCAATGGGAGGAGAATAGAAGGTTCTGGACCGGGTGTAGGTTGATGTGACCAGGCAGATTAATACATAGTTTGGCATGGACCAGATAGGCCAAAGGGGCGGTTTCTATGATTCTATCACTCTAAGACCCTTTTATCAAAACTCCTTCATCAAAAGGGGCTGAATGGCAAAATCTTATTTCTAGTGCTGGTGTTTAATGAAGGCAATAGTGAAAACTTCCCCTCTGTATAAAGAGTCGTGAAAGCTCTATTCTTTGTGATGATATAGAGAAGTTTCTTCATGCTGAATTCTTGAGCCAATTAATGTAGCAACATTCTCACAATTTGTGTTAATATTAACATTTTAAGAAGATGTTGAGGTATATTGTAACAGTGGGCAAGGATTACCCCTGTGCTTTAAGCCAAGGAACTTGGAGAGAACACTCAGTCTTTCCAACAGTCCCATTTGATTCCTTGGGGCCATGACAGTGTGTTTGGAGTAGAGATAGTTTCAAACTAAGACACAATAAGGAAAGTGAAACAACTTACAAGAACGCAACTCACAATGCCAACCAAATTCTGAAAAAAAACCAGAAAAATTGTGTCACATATTTGGACAGTTGGCGTGTTCTAAGTTATCATTGAAGAAAGTTAAACGGTTTATCAATCAGACTCACATTCAAGTAATCACTTTCTATTATTATCCTTTTACATACCTATGGTGTCATCTGAAGTAATCCTCAGTTTAGAGACCCTGTACGCAATTGTTGTTCCGGCTGGAAAAGTTATCTTCTGCTCTGAATATTTACTGAATCCAGTTTTAACCTAAGGCAACAAAGAAGACTACAATATTTAACTGTGAAAGTCAATCGTACAAAAGTTAATTTTGCAGGGAAGTCAGGAATTACATAGCTGGACTATAACCTAACTTCAGTAATGCAGAGTGATTAAGACAAATTTAATCAAAACTTAAATGGACCCTACAAACCACAGGGATAAAGGAGAAAAAAATAAACCATTGAATACTCTGCCACCACCAAGGTCATGTCACTAGGACAGTGAGCTGTTTACTGTTTCCTGCACTGTTGAGTGTTTGCTGTTTACCTGTATTCCATTATATGAATTATATTTATTAACTTATTTGTCATAATATTTTGTTTTATGTGCTGTGTATGTTATACGTTTTGTAGGTGCACCATGTTTCATTTGGTTTTATCTGTGTTCAGTCAGATGACAATAAATTTGAACTTGAACTTGAGAAAATTAAAAAGACAGTGTTACACCATGTTTCACAAATATAATGCCTGAGAGAAGCTGCAAAATTGGATCGGGGAAATCTTGGAAATGCACATTGGGTCAGGCAGCATCTGTGGAGAGAGAAACAAGGTCATGGTTGCGTATCAATAACCTTTCTTCAGAAAGGTTTTGATGGTAAAGCAAAAAAAAGAGTCGATAAACAATCGCCAATGCAACAGACTCTGAATGAATCAAATCTTTAAATTGTTTCTCAGACAAACCTAACTGCAAATGGTTAGAAAACAATAAAGAGACATTACCTCATCCTTACAAAGGGACAGAAAAAGGCCATTCGCTCCACTGGGTGAATGCCAGCTCCCAAGAGAGCAATCCCATTTGCCTCTTTATCCCTCTCCTGATTTCCCTGCACCCTTTTAACTTATTCTTTCAGATAGTTCCATCAAATCCTGATTGGTTCTTTTTCCACTAAGTGATTCAGAAGTCAAATGACCTGGATCTGCGCAACTATGAGACAGCATTGAATACTATGTCGCCAAGGATAAGTGCTGAGATATCTCAGAGAGCTCCAAGGTTCTCATGAGGTCTCGATGCAGAGCATAGCCAGGACATGACCTGGGTACCTCAGTCAGTAAGCTCAGGATTGCCGTATTTGCACGTGAGCCCCAAACATACCCACACTTATCCTGAGAAATATGAAAATGCCAGCAAAAGACAATCCCAGCTTCCGAGCAACACACACAAAATGCTGAAATTCGTTTTCTTTTAATGCCCTCCATGGGTTGGGATCAACCAAGGATGTAGCGTCCTAGCCGGCTACATGATACACAAGCCAGGGCAGTACAACCTGGTGAGCAAGCTGTTGCCATGCAGCAGGTTCCCCGTCTCCACACAGTTGACGAATGCAAAGGAACAGCAGAGACTTACAGTTTGGCACCATTGTCAGTGCAGGAATTGCCAGTCAGTGTTGATCTCAATGTAGGGCTGCCTCAGGGACTTCAGCTCCAGACTTTTCCTTGGAGTTTACTCCCGAAGCCTTCCCCATGAGTGGGTACAGCCGCAAGACAGTGGAGGTTTGAGATCAGAGCTTTCCTTCTCCTAGATGAGTTGCCAACTACAGCTGACGAGCCCCATCTGCCCGAAGCGACTAGTTTTAAGGGGTCAGTAACCCATGCCAGTAAACATATGAGATTCTGTAGGTGCTGGAAACCCAAACTAACACACACCAAACGCTGGTGGAACTTAGCAGGTCAGGCAATGTCTATGGAGAGGAATAAAGAGTCAATGCTTCAGGCTGAGACCCTTCATCAGGATTCGGGTCACGACCCAAAACATCGACTATTTATTCTTCTTCATTGATGCCACCTGACCTGCTGAGTTCTTTGATTTTGTGTGTGAATTCTTGAGCACACACACAAGTCGCTGGATTTCCCTATTTCTTTATGTATCGGTTGCTCAGGTTTTCCAGCATCTGCAGAATCTCTTGTGTCCAGGTTTCTAAGGATCTATTGGCTGACTTGGATCTTTATCACTGTTTCAGTGTTTCAAGATCCAAGATGTTTCTTCAGTACACAGGTGTAAAGGAGAATGAAATGATTGTTATTCCAGATCAGATGCCGCATAAAAAAACACAATAAGGATAAAAATCTGATATAAAAACAATAATTATAAATATAAAAACAAGGATAATGATAATGAAATTTTAAGGATTATGAAATGAATAAGTTTTACTCACCTTCAGAATATGAAAAAATGCACTTAGTCCTGATGCTATATGAGCTGTCCCATTTACAGTACATGTCTTTTCCGTCTCTATCACTTCTGACACTATATAAACATCATCCGACACATTTTGCTTCACAAAGCTGTGTTCTCTGTTCACCTTCCTGAAGAGATAAAACAAACAAAAATGGTACTTATTATTTATAAAAGACTGACTGAGGAAGGAGGAGGTGATGGTGAAATTAGACAACAGTTTATTCAAACTACCTTTCACCTTACTCATGAATCTTTTCAGAGTTTGTTTTCCTTCTCCAAGGTTCACCACCTGTTTGGTGCAGAGACGTGTAAGTTCCTGAAATCTCAAGAATGATGCTGTCTGGAGTTAGGTCATTTGGTGCTTAACTCCTGCTAGGGTCACCCACGTCGGTAAGGTCAGGGGCAGTGGGGGGGGGGGGTTCCAGACAAAGAGTGATCCAACCAAGACCTCAGCGGTGGAGCTGGCGGGAAATGGTGACACATCACAATGCCAGTGAAGCTGGAGGAAGGCTACAGCAGTGAAGGATGCCCAGTCACTGGACCCTGACCCCGATCTGTCAAGGACTGTGTGATGGCTATCTGTGCATCAGCCTCCCAATGTTAAACAAAGTCACACGCTAGCGTTCTCCGTTAAAGGAATCTCCAACTCCATCTCCATCAGAGTTTTTATCAAAAACAATAATAGGAATTACTCTGTGCAATAATCCAGTGTATTTTAATCTACTGCTGATATAGTTTTGTTGGAAATAAAAGTGTACCATTGGCAAGCCTATTGCATTCTCCATTGACCCACACACTAAATCCGCACTGACCTGCAGTTGATCACTGTGATTGATGCTACATGCAAGACCCTGTGTGATGCGGGACCGTGTGGTTATCAATCCCATATCACATACAAGAGGCTGAAGCAAGTCTCGCCTGGCAAATTTTTGAAAATTACGTGTACAGCCAGTTGGTCAGATATTTTGCCTCAGCCAATTGTCAAGTGTTTCTTATATTTGGAAACATTGAAAATTTATTAAAATACATAATCCAGTACTGTCATAGAGCACTGCAGCACGGAAGCAGGCCCTTCAGCCCTTCTAGTCCATACTGAACTATTATTTTACTTAGTTCCATTGAGCTGCACCGGGACCATAGGCCTCCATAACCCTCTCATTCATGTACCTATCCAAACTTTCCTTAAATGTTGAAATTGAACCCTAATGCACCACTTTCGTTGGCAGCTCGTTCCACACTCTGAGTGAAGAAGTCCCCCTCATATTCCCCTTAAACATTTCACCTTTCACCCTTAACCATGACCTCTAGTTCTAGTCTCACTCTGCTTGCACTTACCCTATCTATACCACTCATAATTTTATATACGCAATCAAATCTCCTCTCATATTCTAGGCTTCAGGGAATAAAGTCCTAGCCAATTCAACATTTCTCTATAATGCAGGTCTTCAAGTCCTGGCAATATCCTTGTAATTTTTTTCTGCATTCTTTCAATCCTATAAATATCGTTCCTGTAGGCAGGTGACCAGAAGTGCACATAATGCTCCAAATTACGCCTCGCCATCATCTTATACAACTTCAACATAGGTTAAAAGTTTGATAATTTTTTTAAAGCAGAGTTGAGTCTGAAAGGATATGCCATTGGTTTTCACACTGTAATACCAAGCGAAGTAGAACAAGCCGGCTAACTCCAGACCACAGTGAAAAATACACTTTGTCAGCTTACAGTCAGTGGCCACTTTATTGGGTAACTCCTATACCTAATAAAGTGGCCACTGCGTGCATATCTGTGGCCTTCTGCTGCTGTAGCCCATCCCCTTCAATGTATGACATGTTGTGCATCCAGAGATGCTCCTCTCCACACAACTGTTGTAACGTGTGTTACTCTTACCTTCCTGTCAGTTTGAACCAATCTGACCATTCTCCTCTGACCTCTCTTTAACATGGTGTTAAAGCCCATAGAACTGCCACTCATTGGATGTTCTTTTTACACCATTCTCTGTAAACTCTAGAGACTGTTGTGCGTGAAAATCCCATGAGATCAGCAGTTTCTGATGTACTCAATCCACCCCATCTGGCACCAATAATCACTCCATGGTCAAAGTCATTTAGATCACATTTCTTCCCCATTCTGAACAACGACTGAACCCCTGCATGCTTTTATGCGTTCAGTTGCTGCCACATGATTGGCTGTTTAGATATTTGCATTATCAAATAGGTATACCGGTGTATCTAATAAAGTAGTCACAATGTGTACCTTGGCTTATTAGCCTAACCTGGTGAGGTATGATTACCTGCTTCCAATAACATCCAGTAATTTACTTATATCTATTTTTCGTTTTCTCATTTCCATGACAGATATGGAATCCGAAGTATTTCCTGACACTCCTATTCCTGGCTCAGTATTACAGACTTTCACATCGGCCTCCCCGCTGACTGAGCTGCTCTGCTTCCCAAGGTAACTGGCAAGGCTCGAGCTGGTCAATCCTAGAGAAAGAAAATAAATCCATTATTAGCTTTTACAGGTTATTTACTGTTGTAACATCAGAGAACAAACTAGTGTTTATTAACGATAAACTAATAACAATGTCCGTTAACCACCAGGAATTTGCTGTCAGTGATAATGGAGACTTCCGAAGAGTGCATTGTTTTAATCTTCACAAACCTCCGTCCTTGGATAATTTATGGTATAAAATATTAAAATACATCTGTAGGCCCATCTCCTCGTAACATAACCTCAAAAACTGCTCAACTTTAATCCCATTTGTGTGCATAAATCTTTACTTTCAGTAAAATGTTGTTAAAAATAATTGATTTTTACATTGTAATTCATTGTCTTTTGCTGGAGAACTCTTCACCATAATTGACTGGCCAACCTTCACGAAGATAACAGAGTTCCTGATTCTCACAGTTCCTTACGGATGGTCTACACTGTAAAGTGTGTCACAGCGGACAAGACTAAAGCCACAGTGCCTTCTACAATTCGGTGAGAAGCTTTCTTTAACTGCCCATCACTTCCCTCTAGTTTTACTCCTCCTTCCCTTTCTTCCATGGTCTACTGTCCACTGTCTTCTTCCTCAGCCCTTTACTTCTTCCACCTATCCCCACCCAGCATCTTACTTTATCCCCACCCTGTCACCCACTGGCCTTCCCACGTGCCTGGCCTCAGTTATCACCTGATAGCTTGTACTCTTTCCTCTCCACCTTATTCTGACTTCTTCCTCCCTTCCTTTCCAGCGAAAAATGAAGGGGCTCGGCCTGAAACATCAACTGTTTATTCCCCGAATAGATGCCACATTGTGTTCCCCCAGCATCTTGTGTGTTTTGCTCTGGATTTCCAGCATCTGCAGGATCTACTGTGTTTTCAGTGGTGACTAAGCCCTTTCATTTTGAACTGGAAGGTCAGGTTGTTAATACATTCACTTGCACTTTCTCTTTGTTTTACTCTCTCTCTATTTTCTAAAATTGAAGACATTGGCTTTCACAATTTTCACATGTGGGCTTTTATAACAAACTGAAGTTTCTCGTACATTTGTACTGATTGCAGCTTTTTATTCTGACTAAATTTAATTACTTGTATTGAAATTCTTCTGTTGTCACAGTGTGACAAGGAAATGGCTGTTATTCTGGGTAATTGCCACTGAGCAAACATCTCCTTTTTACAACATTACTGCACATTTGTAACCACTTAAGATTACAATGTAGATTTGAATTCTCAGAAATTATTTTAAAAATGGCAGATATTACCAAAATCTAAATCTTGGCCATCTTTCAATATATCAGTCAGTGTGATTAATTTGGACTTATATTTGTCTCTCCCGGGAAAGAAGGGTTTCTTCGGCTTGCTGAGGAAATAAAGAGGCTTGAAGTGATCGGAAAAAAATGGGCTTTCCACAGGGATCAATGTCTTGCCACCAGGGTCCATCTCCTCCACAATTTTCTTGGTTGTGTCTCGAAACATGGTTCTAAAAATCAACAAACATTAAATGGAAAATTAATGATGGAAATACTTAGCAAGTTAGGAAGCAACTCTAAAGAGGGAAACAGCTAGTCAGTTATAAACAAGAGAAAATCTGCCGATGCTGGAAATCTTGAGCAACACGCACAAAATGCTGGGGGAATTCAGCAGGTCAGGCAGCATCTGTGGAAAGTTGGGAAGAGGGGAACCAGGCTCGCTGCAAGGTGATAGGTGTAGCCAGGTTGGTGGGAAAGGTCAAGGGATGGAGAAGAAAGAATCTGACTGGAGAGGAGAGTGGACCATAGGAGAAAGGGAAAGAGGAGGGGGCCCAGGTAGGTGAGAAGAAGTGAAAGATCAGAGTGGGGAATAGCGGGGCGGGGGGGGTAAATTTGTTCACCGGAAGGAGAGATCGATATTCATGTCATCAGGTTGGAGGCTACCCAGACAGAATATAAGGTGTTGTTCCTCCACCCTGAGGGTGGCCTCCTCTTGGCACAAGAGGAGGCTATAGATCAACATATCGGAACAGGAATGGGAATGGGAATTAAAATGATTGGCTGCTGGGAGGTTCTGCTTTTGGCGGATGGAGTGGAAGTGCTCGACAAAGTGGTCCCCCAATTTATGATGGATCTCACCAGTGTAGAGGAGGCTACATCGGAACACCGGACACAGTAGACAACATCAGCAGATTCACAGGTGAAGTGTTGCCTCACCTGGAAGGACTGTTTGGAGCCCATAGATGCTGCCTGACACACAAAGTTCCTCCAGCGTTTTATCTGTGTTGCTTTGAAACAGAGCATTGAATTGATCACTTTCCACAAACATGTTATAATCAAGAAGTGACTTGCGGAAGAAATCAACAGATCAAACAGCATTTGTGGGAGAACAGCAACTGCTGACATTTTGGTCAAAACCGTGCATCAGGCCCTGAACTGGAGAAACGTTTTGGCTTAAAGATCACATCATTTACACCAGATTCTGAATGTAGGAGCAATGAAAAGTAAGTCAATGTTCATTGAACTAGTCACTTGTGGAAAGTTACCGCAAATAGATGTTTAAAATGATACCACATAATTTTACTCTTAATGTAAAGAGCATAGTGCTAATGAAAGCAACTGAAAATTGCTCATTAAATTTGATTGCATTAGTCATAGTCATACTTTATTGATCCCGGGGGAAAGTGTCCACGGCGGGGGTGATTGATAAGTTCGTAGCCTAAGGTAGAAGGAGATGAGTTATTATCTTCAAACTTCCTGCATAATCACACAAAGAGTTGAACTGCAAGTGCATGTAACAAGAGCTGTATAACTCATCTCCTTCTACCTTAGGCCACGAACTTATCAATCACCCCTGCCGTGGACACTTTCTGGAGGTCGAAGATCCGTATGCTCCAAGACCACTGGACTAAAGCCTGATTTATACTTCTGTTTCAACTGGATGCCATGGATACGGCATCGCAGCAAACCCTACGCAGAGCCTACGCGGATCCCTACGCCATAGCCTGACATGCGCCTCTCCCAAAATGTAACTACGTGTTGTGGCAATGCAGAACGCAACAACTGTGATTGGTCCACTTGGTAGCATCGCATTTCATCCTACGCTGCAATAGCTTCCCATTGGGCGACTGAAGGGCAGGGAAGGAACTCTGGCTGCAATGATTTCCATAAAGCTTTACAGACCTCCGAAATTATGGAGGACACATTTCACTTTTATGAAGAAAGACGCTAGCTTCTTGTTTACCCTGAGAAAGACTACCATGACCATGAAGCCTTGTGCAGGCAGGTGAGTGCGCATGCGTGATGTGCGCGAATTGCAGAGCGGCGCAGACACACCAACGCACAAGTATAAATGCTCACAACCCGCGTAGGTCACTTGCGTAGGTTACCACGTCGAGTTAACGTAGAAGTGTTTAGTGTGTAAATGTAGGAGGGGACTATGGTGAAAAATAAATGTGCTAGGTTTTCTAAAATTGACTCCTTCTACCTCAGGCCACGAACTTATCAATCACACCTCGTATATGCTGAGTAGTTTTAATTCTATGTGGCATAGTCCTTTACTCAAGATTTAAGATTGATTCTTTCTTTATTAATCTTCTTATTGATTTAAAAAAAACATAGATACAATCAAATACAATCAAGAGGAGAACTAGTTCAAATACATATATCAGTAACCAAATCAAAATCATAGATATTGTTAAACTAGTATAAAATATATGATTAAAAAAAGAAAATAACAATTCTCCTCTTACCAGTTAAAAGGAGAAAGGAAAAAAAATTAGGTTTTAAATAGAGGGGGAAAAAAACCACTACACTATTAAAAAAAAAGTACAAACAAAACAAAACAAGGGACTGGGCAGTCCATTTTGAGGATACAACCAAAAAAAAAGAGAAAAACTTTCTGATCAAATCGAAATCCTCGAAAAAAAAACTTAAAAGAGTAATAAATCAAATTAAGTGAAAATATTGGATAAAAGGTCGCCATATTTTTTCAAATTTGAAGGATGTATCAAATGTCCAACTTCTTATTTTCTCTAAATTTAAACAGGACATAATGGAGGAGAGCCAGTAAAAGACCGTAGGTGGATTAGAATCCTTCCACTTCAATAAAATGGCTCTCCTAGCCAGTAAGGTCGAAAAGACTATCATATGTTGAGCAGAAACAGGAATATGTCCTGCTTCTGATTGGATAATCCCAAAAATTGCTGTAAACAAGTGAGGTTGGAGATCCAAATCCAAAACTCTTGTTAGTGTTTTAAAAACATCTCTCCAAAAGTTATCTAGCTTTATACAAGACCTATACATATGAGTTAAAGTGGCCAGCTCAGTATTACATCTGTCACAAATAGGATTAATATTGAGAAAATACACGCTAGTTTATCCTTTGACGTATAGGCCCGATGCCCTACCTTGAACTGTATCAAGGAATGACGGGCACAGATAGATGAGTTGTTAACCAAATGAAAAATTTTACTCCGTTGATTATCTGAAAATGATTCTTGAAGTTCCAATTCCCAAGCGCGTTTAATTTTATCGTTAGATATCGTTAGATTGGGAGAAGATGGTGGTGCGATGACAGCGCGCGCGGCCTCTCCGGTGATGATATCTGTTATCTGTCAAGTAGGGGACCGTGCACAATCCTGATTTGATGGAGACAGACGTGAGTGCACAGCGGAACATCTGGAAAACTTCTGAAATGTCTGCTTTGCTACCGCTGCTACTGTATGGTAACCGGAATCTCTGGAGCTGTAGGCCTTGAAATCCTCGGCTTTGTGTGTTTCAGCGGCCGGGGGAGAGGTCGAAGGTGCTCGGCAGAGGATGGCGCTCGGGAGGTTGTATCGGAGAGGCTGCTCGGAAGCTCGGAGTTTTCGGACAGATGGACTTAGGGTCAGCTGCTTCCAAGGTATCGGCAAGTTGACGGTGCCTGGAGGTTTATGGCAGGGAGTTTCTCCCTTTTGCCGCCGCTATCGGGGACTCGGGGACTTTGAGACTTTTTTTTTACTGTGCTTATGGACTGTTCTTCATCAAAATATGGTATTGCTTTGCACTGCTGTAACTATATAGTATAATTATGTGGTTTTGTCAATGTTAGTCTTTGGTCTGTCCTGTTTTCTGTGATATCACTCCGGAGAAACATTGTATCATTTCTTAATGCATGTATGCATTTCTAAATGACAATAAAAGAGGACTGAGTGTTCTAATAATCTAACCTAAACTCAATAACTGTTTATAGATTATAGCTAATAGCCCTTTTTGAAATGGTTTAAACTGAAAGAGAACATCTATCATATTAGGTGGATAAGCAGAAGTGTAATTTGGTAACAAACCACGTAAAAAATTCCTAATTTGACAATATCTTAAAAAGTGTACATTAGATAAATCATATTTATCCACTAACTGAGAAAAAGACATTAAACAGTCCCCTAAAAACAAATCTGAAAAATTTTAATCTGGTTTACCAAATTAAAAAGGCCTTATCCAAGATTGATGGTTTAAAAAAAATTAAGATAAATATTACTAGAAAGAATAAAATTATTAAACTCAAAAAATCTACGAAACTGGAATGAAATTCTTAATGTATGTTTAATAATGGGATTAAATTCTTGTCTGCTAATCTTAGAAAACAATAAGGGAAGAGGAGCTCCCAGCAAAGAGGCCAAAGAGAATCCTTTCACCGAGTTTACCTCTAGATCCAACCATGAAGGACATTCACGTATATTTAAATAGTGAATCCATAAAGTAATATATCGAATATTAATTGCCCAATAGTACATTCTAAAATCAGGCAAAACCATACCACCATCCTTTTTAAATTTCTGCAATAAGGGTTTACTCAATCTAGGTTTTTTATTGTTCCAAATGTAAGATGAAATTATAGAATCTATTCTGTCAAAGAACTTTTTAGGAACAAAAGAGGGAACTGCCTGAAATATATATAAAAATTAACAGTAAAACTATCGTCTTAATAGCATTAATTCGACCTATTAATGAAAATGAATAGGAGACCATTTAGAGAGCATTTGTTTGGTGTAGCCAATTAATGGAAAAAAATTATATGTGTATAGATCCTTAAGGTGTTAGAACCATGTACAGGAACACAGTCATAGGTGAAAAGGGAATACAGAAGAGGGCTCAGCACACAGCCTTGAGGCACGCCGGTGTTCAGGGTGAGAGTGGAGGAGGAGAGGTTGTCTCAGTTAACTGTTTGGGGTCTGTCAGTCAGAAAGTCCAAGTTCCAATTGCAGAGGGATGAACTGATACCAAGCTGGCAAAGTTTGGCGATCAGCTTGGAGGGGATCACAGTATTGAATGCCGAACTGAAGTCAATGAACAGCATTCTGATGTAGGAGTTGGGGCTGTCCAGGTGGGTCAGGGCAGAGTGAAGTGCCGTGGAGATGGCATCCTCTGTTGACCTGTTGGTGCGATAGGCAAATTGATGGGGTCCAGGGTAGTGGGCAGACAGGATTTCAGATGTGATAGAACCAGTCTCTCAAAGCACTTTGCAATGATGGGGGTGAGTGCAACTGGACAGAAGTCATTCAGGCCCGTGGCAGTGGAATGCTTCGGCACTGACACGATGGTGGCGATCTTGAAGCTGGGGGGGACAACTGCCTGGGCCAGGGACAGATTGAAAATGTCTGTGAAGACCCCGGCCAACTGCCCTGCATAGACTCTGAGCACACGGCCAGGTATTCGATCCAGACCAGCTGCCTTCCATACATTCACACTGCTCAGGGTGGCGCAAATATCGGAGGTGGAAAGTGAGAGAGGCGGTTCACCAGGTGGGAGATCTGCTTTGAGGGTGACCACCTTGTTCTCTCCGTCAAAGTGAGCATAGATGTAATTGAGCTCATCAGGGAGGGAAGCAGAGCTGGAAGGGGGCACAGTACTAGGTGGTTTGAAGTCTGTAATGATCTGTATGCCATGCCACAAGCGCCAGGGGTCTGAGGAGTTGAAATCCTCGATAAATCGCAACAGCAACTATTGATCAAGGATGGGTTAAAGGGGGAGATGTCACGTGATGACGTAGGATTGAGACGTGGAAATCCAGCTCTCCCGTAAAAAATCAGCAAAGAATCATTTAAATAAAGAAAAGTTAATAAATAGTTTTTGAAAACTACTAATAAACTACTCAAGATTATTTTAGGATATGCCTGGTAAACAGAAACAGAAGAAGACTACCGTTTTGATGACACCGCGAGATGGGACGAAAAAAGGGCCTACTACTGCGATGGAACCTCGGGCTCAGGTTGGATCTCCTTCCGAGGAGACACATTTTATCTCTGGCGTTGAAGAACGGGGGGCAATGGCGGCAGCAGCAGTCTCTGGGAAGAAGAGGCGAGAATTGCACATGCGTAAAAAAGTAGGCATGCGCAAATCAGTACAAGGTGAACTACAAGAACCGACTGCCACTGAAAGTGAGAGTGATCTGGAGTCAAAATCAGACTCCCCGGAGAATACAGATGAAGAAAAGGAGGAAGAAGAACAAGAAGAGATTAAAAGTAAAGGACATCGTGGAGACATAAGAGAGGCCTTAGTGCAAATAATGTTTGAATTTAAATAGTAATAAAAACAGATGTTAAAAACATGAAAACTATGTTTGATAAAGTTATGAAAAAACAAGAGAAAACAGATAAGAAAGTTGAAAAGTTGGAAGGAACAATGGAGGATACCAAGGATAGAGTGGAAAAGACAGAAAATGATATTGTTGCCTTGACAATGGGAAGAAATCAGTTGTGGGAAAAAGTGGATGTGCTGGAAAATTTTAGTAGACGAAATAATATTAAGATTGTTGGTCTTAAAGAAGGTATAGAGGGGGATAATCCAATAGAATTTTTTCAAAGATGGATCCCGGAAAATTTGCAAATGGAAGAGGGAAATCGGCCAATTGAAATTGAACGGGCACACAGAGCTCTAAGACCAAAACCACAACATGACCAAAATCCGCGATCAATTTTAATAAAATGTTTAAGATTTCAAGATAAAGAAAGCATTCTACAGGCGGCTGCCCAAGCTGCCAAGAATAGAAAGGGGCCATTGATGATAGAAGGGAACAGAACTTTTTTCTACCCTGACATAAGTTATGAACTTTTGAAGAGAAGGAAGGAATTCAACCGAGTGAAAAAAGCCCTATGGGAACATGGTTATCAATTTATACTGCACTATCCTGCAACGTTGAAGATTTTTTTGGCTGAAGGAGAAAGAAAATTTTTTAATGATTATCGGAAGGCGGAGGAGTTTGTGCGAGAATCTTTGAATATTCACCAGACACAAGAAGAAATCTAGGGGAGCAAGATGGATTAAAGATGAAGACTGGGACAGGGAATAGACTTGGTGGATTTTTAATGGCGGAAGAATATACAAATATATTCTTAATTATATGATAGAGGGGAAGAAATGTAAAAGTCTGAGGAATATTAGTTGGGAATATTGACATTAAAGTTTTTTTTATATATAATTTTATTTGTTACGGGGGAGCTGGTAGAAATACTGACCAATCATTATGGGATTCGTGTGTGCAATCGTGGCGACAGCCATGGCCCACAAAATGGAGGGGGATAATGTTGTGGTTTTTTTCACTCACAACATTAGTAGGGGGGTATTTTGTTATTTTTCTTTTTATATTTTATCTAACTTTTATTTCTTTCTTTTTGCCTGGATGACTGGGGGGGAGACACATAGCAACATGCTGAAGTTTAAAGAGATTCCCCAAGGAACTATGAGAGTTGAGAGGTTAAGTAATGTTATAGATTGGAGTAATTTTGTTAAGAATAATGACTAACTTACTGAATTTTTTGAGTTTTAATGTTAATGGGCTTAACAGACCAGTGAAAAGAAAAAGAATTTTAACACATATTAAGAAAATGAAGGTAGATATAGCCTTCTTGCAGGAAACACACTTAACAGAAACAGAACATCAGAAATTAAAGAGAGAATGGGTGGGAAGTGTTATTGCAGATTCATTTAATTCAAAAGCGAGGGGAGTTGCAATTTTGATCAATAAAACATTACCAATTAGAATACAAAATGTAATAACTGATTCTGCGGGGAGATATGTGATTATACACTGCCAACTTTTTTCGGAATTATGAACTGTCATGAATATTTATGCACCAAATGAAAATGATGCAAAATTTATACAAGAAGCCTTTTTGAATTTGGCTGATGCACATGATAAGATATTAATAGGTGGAGACTTTAACTTTTGTCTAGACCCAGTTTTAGATAGATCAAACAAGGCTGTTACAAAATCGAAAGTAGTAAAATTAACCATATCATTGATGAAAGATTTAAATTTGATTGATATATAGAGAAGAATTAACTCAAAAGAAAGAGACTATTCGTTCTATTCTCACAGACATAAAACATACTCAAGGATAGATTTTTTCTATTATCAATGAATATTAAAGACAGAGTGAAAAATATGGAATATAAAGCAAGAATGCTGTCAGATCATTCTCCTTTAATAATGACAATAATAATAATGGATAAGGAGGAAGCGATTTATAGATGGAGATTTAGTTCAATATTATTAAAACGTCAAGATTTCTGTGATTTTAGGAAAAAACAGATCCAATTTTTTTAATACAAACTCATATTCAGTTGATGATAAATTTGTATTATGGGTTGCGATGAAAGCATATTTGAGGGGTCAGATAATAAGTTACACTCCTAAAATTAAGAAGGAATATATGGTAGAACTAGACCAATTGGAAAAAGAGATTACAAAATTCGAAAAAAAATCTCAAAGACATATGACAGAAGAAAAACAAAGACAACTTGTCAATAAGAAGTTACAATATAATACGCTTCGGACATATCGAACGGAAAAAGCAATTATGAGAACTAAGCAAAGGTATTATGAGTTAGGTGAGAGAGCACACAAAATTCTTGCCTGGCAGTTGAAAACAGAGCAGGCTTCCAAAACGATAAATGCAATTAGAACAAGTGCAAATAAAATTACTTATAAACCTTTAGAAATTAATGAAACCTTCAAAAGTTTTTACTCTGAATTATATCAATCGGAATCACAAAATGATTTTAATGAGATAGAAAGATTTTTATCACAAATAACTCTTCCAAAATTGAATTTGGAAGAACAGAATGGATTAGATATGCCTTTTACATTAAAAGAGGTTGAAGAAGCTTTAGGATCACTTCAAAGTAATAAATCTCCAGGAGAGGATGGTTTTCTGCCTGAATTTTATTAAAAGTTTAAAGATTTATTAATTTCTCCTTTTATGGAGTTAATACGTCAAGCGGGAAGAACACATAACCTTCCAGAATCTTTTTCGACAGCGATTGTAATAGTATTGCCAAAAAAAGATAGAGATCCTTTAAAACCAATATCATATAGGCCTTTTACTTTGTTGAATATGGATTATAAAATAATAGCAAAAATTTTATCTAGTAAATTATCTAAATATTTACCAAAATTAATACATATGGATCAAACAGAATTTATTAAAAATAGACAATCGACAGATAATGTAACTCGGCTACTTATTCATTTGGCACAAAAGAAGGAGGAAATAAGTATGGTAGTAGCTTTGGATGTAGAAAAAGCATTTGATAGATTGGAATGGGATTTTTTATTTAAAGTATTAGAAAAACACAGGTTAGGAGTACCTTTTATAAACTGGATTAAAACTTTAAACACTAATCCTAACACTAAAGTAGTGACAAATCGTCAAATTTCAACACCATTCCAGTTAAAAAGGTCAACTAGACAAGGTTGTCCATTATCACCTGCTTTATTTATATTGGCAATAGAACAATTAGCAGAATTAATTAGAATTGATTCAGATATTGAGGGTTTTAGAGTTAATCAGGAGGAATATAAGATTAATTTATTTGCTGATGATGTTTTGATTTATTTAACAAACCCACTGCATTCGTTGCGTACACTATCTTCTAGATTGGAGGAATATGGGAAAGTATCAGGGTATAAAATAAATTGGGTTAAAAGTGAAATCTTACCTCTTACTAAAGGGGACTATAGTCAATGTCGTTTAGCAACTCAATTTAGATGGCCGGTAAATGGTATTAAGTAGTTAGGTATAAGAGTTGATAATGATATAAAGAATTTATATAAATTAAATTATTTATCACTATTGAAAAAAATTCAAGAAGATGTTGACAAATGGATGATACTACCAATAACATTAGCGGGTAGAGTCAATGCTGCAAAAATGAATATATTTCCTAGATTGCAGTATTTATTTCAAACACTACCAATACAACTGCCACAGAAATTTTTTCAGGAGTTAAATAAATGTGTGAGGAAATTTCTTTGGAAAGGTAAGATGTCAAGAATATCATTGGAAAAATTGACATGGAAATTTGACTTAGGAGGGTTACAACCTCCAAATTTTAATAATTATTATAAAGCAAATCAACTTAGATTTATTGCATTTTTTTTTTGATGAACGAAAACCGACATGGATTAGAATAGAATTAGATAAAATAGGAGAAAATACACCCAAAGATTTTATATATAAATGGGAATCTAAATGGAAATGGGAAAAAAAAGAATCTCCTATATTAAAACATTTGATTGATCTATGGAATAAGATAAATGTTGATGATGAAATAAAGAAATCTTTATTAGCAAGGAGACCTTTGTTCCAAAACAGACTTATTCCTTTTACAATGGATAATCAACTTTTATATAATTAGTACCAAAAAGGGATTAGATGTATAGGAGACTGTTATGAACGAGGTATATTGATGTCATTTGAACAATTAAAGAATAAATATAAAATATCAAATAACACTTTCTTTTGTTACATTCAATTAAGGGCTTATTTAAGAGATAAACTGGGTCAAACAATGCTATTGCCGAAACCTAATGAAATTGAAACTTTAATTCAAAAAGGAAAAATTTAAAAATTTACTTCTTTTATGTATAATCTGATTCAAAAACAGACACTTAAACAAGGAATCCATAAGTCAAGACAAAAATGGGAAACGGATTTGAATATTAATATTGATGAAACAAGCTGGTCAAGACTATGTCTTGACAGTATGACAAATACAGTAAATGTTCGACTCAGATTAGTACAATATGATTTTTACATCAATTATATAGTACACCGCAGAAAATGAATAGCTTAAATTCAAACTTATCTGATCAATGTTTTCGGTGTAACCAAGAAATTAGTACTTTTTTACATTCTACTTGGTCCTGTTCTAAAATTCAACCTTTTTGAATAAATTTAAGTGTTTTATTGGAACAAATTGCTGGAATTCAGCTTCCACATAACCCCATATTATTTTTATTAGGTAACATTGAAGGGATGAAACCGAAACTTAAATTGAATAAATACCAGAAAGAATTTATAAAAATTGCATTGGCAGTAGCCAAGAAGGCTATTGCAGTTACTTGGAAATCAGATTCGTATTTAAGTATGGATCATTGGAATAATGAAATTTTTAGCTGTATTCCAGTTGAAAAAAATACTTATAATTTAAGAAATAAATATGATATATTTTTGAATATTTGGCACCCTTATTTACAAAAGATAGGGTTGTATATATAGGTGCTCCGATGATAAAGATGTTGGTCCTTTGGGGAAAGAAACAAATACATATATTAAATTTATTTCGAATCCCATGGAGCATCTGGAGACCTTCCAATATCCAGGCAGTCTTTCTTTCTATTTTTTCTGGTTTTCGTTTTTCTTTTTCTTTCTTTTCTTTTAGGTAGGAGTATGTATCTGGGGGAAGGGTTAAGGGGAGGGGGGAGGGTAGATATTATTATTCCATGTAATCAAGTTTGAAAATTGAATTTAAAAATTATTTAAAAAAAGATGTGCTAAAGGATATTTCCAATCAATATCAAATTTATAAATAAGAGGTCAGTATGGACTCAACAGAACAACTCAAAAGCATTCACACAACAGGATGATGTATTTCCCAGTCACTCAGAACATGGCCAGAACATGAAACAGCTTCCTCTGTGCAAATTCCCATCTCTGCCTTCCCTTCGGTATAGAGTCCGTGATGTTCCGTATCTATTCTATTGCTAGTCAGCAACTAAATTAGAATTGTACCCTGAAACAGGAGACATAAGTCTGGGGTCACAAACCACATTCTCAATGACTCCTTTGGATTCAAAAATCACCTTTCCTTTTCCTGACTGCCTTTCCCAGTTAATCTTGTGCACTGCTCTCTCAATTACCTGGCTCTCAAGATCAGAGCTGAATTCATGAGATGAGTTCTCAGCATTGGGAATAGCAGAGATAATTGCTAAAAGCCCAACAAGCAAAAACCTCCAATCACCACCAGCTCTTACCCCTCTGCACCTCACAACCAGCATTTCCAACGACCCCCGCAACTTGCAACCAGGACTACCTCCTCACAGACCTACCTGCCACCAAAGATCGCAGTTGTCTGACGAACCTGTGGTAAACCATATTTATTGGGTTACCCGTCTGGACACACACCCCTGCTGACTGCCCCTGTGGCTCCTCCCACAGACCCCTGAATAAAGGCGGTTGTGCCATGGCTCCTCCTCTCAGTCCAGGGGCAGACACTCAGCATGCTGGAGGTCACATTTTACTGCGAATAAAAGCCTTTCAGTATTTACTCTACTTCCAGTCTTTTGGAGTAATGGATAGTGCAACAGAACCCTACACCAGGTAGGCAAGGAAGATCGACTTACAGGAATTTCAAAACTCTGGATGTTCAACCTTGTATTGAAATTAATTGAATTGAATTGATTTGCATTTATTGTTCTGTCCAAACCTGTCCGATACCAGAATTTAAATCCTTGCAAAATATAAGCTCAAACATGTATTAGTCCTTTGTTTAAAAAATTATATACGCATCAATCAGAATCAGAATCAGGTTTATTATCACTGACTTACGACTCAGTGGACCCCAACCTCCAGGTCACGGACCGATACCGATACAGGGGTACGGCTGTAGCCGAGATGCACCCAGCACATCTTTAAGAAAAAAGCCAAAATAAACAAGCTAATTAATTAGGTGCCGCCCAGCACGTAAATGTTGGCCCAGATCCACTGACATCATGAAATTTGTTTTGTGGCAGCAGTACAGTGCAATACATAAGGTATACAATAAATTATGATAAAATTATACTGTTTGATTTCCTTATATATATAAAAACAGAAATATGTATTGATAAAAGACAGCAAAAAATAGTGAGGTGGTGTTCATGGATTCATTGTTCATTCAGAAATCTGATCACAGAGGGCAAGAAAGTGTCCCTATAATGTTGAGTGTGTGCCTTCAAGCTTCTGTACCTCTTCCCTGATGGTAGTAATAAGAAGAGGGCATATCCTGGGCAATGATGGATGCCGCCTTCCTGAGGCATTGCCTTTTGAATCTACTTTTTGATCATATGTTTTTTTCTCCCCTGACTGCTATCCACAAAATTCAGTATCTGCTAAGTTGTCATAGTCCGGTCTGTGAAGTCCGTATTCCAGTTCACGGTCTGGTCCATTGACCCTTGCTCCAGGTTTTCCTGTCTACCCTGTTTCTGTCCTTGTTGAGCTAATTGAGTCAGCTGATGCTAGTTGGGGCTGGCTGCATAAATACCGCCAGAGACCAGGGCATGGCTGCTGGATTTTTCTTGTCCCCAATCCTTGTATCCCTTGCTCTGCCTTCTGTCTCCTCTCCCTTAACCCTCGCCTTGCCTTGCCTTACCTTACCTGCAGTCTTGTCCTGGAGCTGCCCTGTACCTAGCTCCCTTCCTGTCCCTTGCCTCCGCCCAGGTAAGCCAGGCCGTCTTGCTGTTACCTGGGGTTGGTTCTGTCCCTTCCAGTCCCTTGCCTCTGTTGGGTGGTTATCCGTGCCCTGCCCAGGTGATCTGCGCCATGCCCCGGAGGAGCCAAGTTTTATGTCTCCAGCCTCTAGCCTGTAGACTCCAGTCTCCTGCCTGCAGCCAAGCCTAGCCTCAAGTGTCCTGCCTCCAGCCTCCAGCCTCGTCTCACCTCAAGTCTCCTGCCTCCAGCCTCTTGCCTAGCCAAGCCAAGTCTCTAGCCTCTAGCTTCTAGCCTGAAGACAACAGTCTCGTCCTGCCTGCCAGCCAATCCTCATCTTTGCCTAGTTCTGGGTCCGAGCCAGAAGCAAGACCCAGGTACTGGGTCCTTGTCCAGTCTCTGGCTCGGAGTCCAAGCCTGGGCTCCTAGCTCTCTGGTCCAGTCCTGTTCCGGGTTCCCGGTTTTTGTGTCCATATCCTTGCCATCGCCCTGTATCCTAGTCCTGTCCCTAGTACTTCAGTGTCTGTGTCTTGCACTTGGGTCCGTTCCCAGCCATGCCCTTATGACATAAGTATTCCACTTTTTTTTTTTGATAGAGATGTACAAGATAATAAGAGGAATAGATAGAGTGGACAGCCAGCACCTCTTCCCCAGGGCACCACTGCTCAATACAAGAGGACATGGCTTTAAGGTAAGGGGTGGGAAGTTCAAGGGGGATATTAGAGGAAGGTTTTTTACTCAGAGAGTGGTTGGTGCGTGGAATGCACTGCCTGAGTCAGTGGTGGAGGCAGATACACTAGTGAAGCTTAAGAGACTACTAGACAGATATATGGAGGAATCTAAGATGGGGGCTTATATGGGAGGCAGGGTTTGAGCGTTGGCACAACATTGTGGGCCAAAGGGCCTGTGCTGTACTGTTCTATGTTCTATACAGTAAGGATGTCTCTGCTGCATTCTGGCCAACGATTGTGCCTCACAAAGACATTTCATCAGCTCACCATTTTACAGTACTACTGTTTGCCCGAGTCTGTAGATGTTAGATGTTTTATAAGTTATTCAGATTTATTTAACACGTGTATATCAAAACATACAGTGAAATGTGTCATTTGCGTTAACAACCAACACACCCTTGGGATGTACTGGGGCAGCCCGCAAGTGTCGCCACACATTCCAGGGCCAACATAGCATGCCCACAGTGTTCAGAACATCAATATGACAAGAAAACAAAACAAAACAACAGCAAAACATATCCTTCCCTCCCACACACACAAGGGCAGGCCTCCAGCCTCTAGTGTCCAGGCTTTGGTCACTGGGCTTTCATTTCCAAACTATTGATCAACGCTTGGGCTTCAATCTTCGGTATTGACTCCCCCCCCCCCCCCAAAGACTAGCTAGCGATGGGACCCCAAATCTCAGGATCGAACTCCAGGCAAGGCAAATGACCGGCCCACATGCCTCCTCGTGCAGAGGTCTGGACCATGGATGTCCTTTGACACCTGTCCATATTATTAGACTTTAAATGCGGAACAGGAAGCACAGACTGGAGGCCTCATCACTAACTGCCCCACATCCCTGTCCCTAAGCCCCAATCTGACCTCTAACTTCCCACATCACTCTCCCTAAAACCTGTAAGGTACTTTTGGATAATCAGAGGCTCTCCAAAGTACAATATAAATAGAAGTCCTTCATATCATAGGACAGTAAAGAAACATGTCCATGGTACCCATATAAACTCTTTTTGCTCCACAGATGCTGGCAGTTTATTTCTTGCTCCAGATTTTAGCATCTGCAGTCTCTTGTTTCTCTTTATAATGAGGCTGCCTTCAAATAGTCAGTCAGACTTTTAAACATTAGAGTGGGGTGGTGAATTGTTATTTCTTGTCGTTTAACTTTTCTATGTTTGCTTGTTCTGTATTTTTATATAATCACCTACAAACATGTAATCGTTGAGTGAATATTTCAGTGAATAGTAGTTCAATCACTCAAGTCGCGTATGATGTTCTCCTAAGGGATTGTCTATTGGTGGGTCCTCAGGAGGTTGCAGAGCCCAATCTGGGATCCACAAAAATGGAGAACGCCTGTGCGCAACTTTGTTTAACGCATGGACGCTGATGCATAGACAGCCAGCACGCGGTCCTCAACAGATCGGGGTCAGGGTCCCGTGGCCCGGAGTGAAAGACGACTGGGGATCTGTCACTGCTGCAGTCTTCCTCTGCCTTCACTGCTGTTATGATGTGCCATCTTCTACCAGCTCCTCTGTTGAGGTCTTGGCTGGATCGCTCTTTGTCTGAAACCTCTCCTTTGGCATCACTGCCATGGGTGACCCTACCAGGAGCTAAGCATCAAATGAGGAGCTGAGCTACAGACATCATCATTCTCAGAAACTCACTAGCCTCTCCATCATGACAAGGTGACCATTAATTACACTACAGTTGCTTTCATATTTTTCTAGAAGCTTTGTAGTTTTCTGTAGTAGGTGCCATATCACTTGAATCTGGCTATTTTATAAGTTAAGTGTGATCACTGATTTTGAGAATGAGAGGACTACGACTTTTTTTCTTTGTCTTTCTTTTGTTCTCTCAGCTCTCTTGTTCATTTTCCATTCTTGTGTCAATTAATGACCTGGCTAGTGGTGTAATGGCATCAGCGTCGGACTTCGGGACGAAAGGCCCCGAGTTCGAATCCAGCCGGCTCCCCTGCACGCTTTCCGTCCGTGCTGGGTTACGAGCTGGTGATCTCTTTGGAAACTCACCCGGCAGAAGACAATGGCAAACCACTGCTGTAACTTACCTCGTACGCGGTTCCCCACTACGTCAGAGAGGTGTGGGGGAAATCGTCCGCTAACCGGAGAAACTCCCGATGCAACGTACCTTTCCTTTCCTATCAGTTAATAAAACAGTCATAAGCAATAGGAGTTATGCCTCATTTTTGACTGCCAAAGAATCTTTGGATCACAAAGGAATCCGTATCCAACAGGGAAAATGAGGAAACCGCTTTTTATCCGGGTAGTAACTGGGGTGTGGAACTTGCTCTCTGAATGGGGTAACTGAGGCAGAATCTCCCACCATAATTAAACAGTGCTTAAGTGTGAACCTGAACAACAATAACCTGCAGAACCACAGGATGGCAGAAATAGCCTGGGGAGTTCTTCAGAGAAAAAGAGGCAAGCGTCTTTATTGAAATTCATCCTGAGCAGCTGGATAACAGAGGGCAGCTCACAGGGAAATCACATCATTTACCAAGTGTTTAATGGATCCCGGGCCCATGTTACTTGTAAATGAGAATCATTGATTAGTACAACATAGAAACATGCCCTTCAGCCCAGTATGTCTATGCTGACTATCATGTCTATCTATATTAGATTAGATTATGAGGACACGCAGTCCTCTTTTATTGTCATTTAGTAATGCATGCATTAAGAAATGATACAATGTTCCTCCAGAATGATATCACAGAAACACAAGACAAACCAAGACTGGAAAACTGACAAAAACCACATAATTATAACATATAGTTACAACAGTGCAAAGCAATACCGTAATTTGATAAAGAACAGACCATGGGCACGGTAAAAAAAAGACTCAGTCTCTCGAAAGTCCCATTATCTCACGCAGACGGTAGAAGGAAGAAACTCTCCCTGCCATGAGCTTCCAGCACCGCAAACTTGCCGATGCAGCACCCAGGAAGCACCCAACCACAGCCGACTCTTGAGTCCGTCCGAAAACTTCGAGCCTCCGATACCAAGCACCATCTCTGCCGAGCGCTTCGACCCTGGCCCCGGCAATAGGCAAAGCCGAGGATTTGTGGCCTTCCCCTCCGGAGATCCTCGCTCGCACAGCAGCAGCGGCAGCAAACTGGGCATTTCAGAAGTTTCTCTAGATGTTCCTCCGTGCTTCTCACATCTGTCTCCATCAAATCAGGATTGTGCACGACCCCCACTTAACAAATACAATATCATTTCGGAGCGGCCGCGTGTGCTGCGTCGCGCCGCCATCTTCTCCTCCCCTCACTTGCCTGAATTGTCTCACTACCCTTCTATGCCCTGCTCATTCTGGATCTGTCCGGATACTTCTTAAGTGTTGTTACTGTTCCTGCTTCCACCACCGCCTCTGGCAGCTCATTCCAGGTAGTAACTACTCTGTGTGTGAAAAGGTTGCCCCCAGATCCTGTTTAAACTTCGTTCCTCTTACCTTAAACATGTTCCTCTAGTTCTGGACAACCGTGCTATGGGAAACAGAGACTGGCTATCTACACTAACTGTCTTCTTCTTAAGCCCATCACCCACATTGGGGTACGGGCTGCCGAAAGCAGCTCACCTGAGTCCTCTGTCCCGGGCCAGTCTTTCAAGTTGTCCCCAGGTGTAGCCCATCGAAGATCCTTCCTCTCCCAGGGATGAGGTGCTTGGAGCTTGTGCTGGTGTTTCTGTAGCGTTGGGTATTTACTGGATGGGGTTGCTAGCCCTAAGCCCAACCTCCTCTTTTTGCAGCTGGAATTGGGACCATCCATGACGGAGTTATGCTAACTATGACTCTCTTAGTTTGACAAACCACTATCACGTTACCTGAAACACAAGAAACTCTGGAAACCCAAAGCACCACACACAAAATGCTGGAGGAACTCTGTAGGTCAGGCAGCATCTATGGAAATGATTAAATAGTTGATGTTTCGGGCCGAGACCCTTCTTCAGCACTGTTATCTCTCATCAGGACTTCAGGATCATGTTATCTCTCAGGATCATGTTATCTCTCAGCCTCCTTCGGTCCATGGAAACTTGTCTTAGCATGTCCAATTTGTCCTGATAACTCCAGTCAAGGGTAACATACCTGTAAATATTTTCTGCACCCTCTCTAGCTTAATCATATGTTTGCTATAGGGTGGCGGGGTGGTGAAACATCTCTACCAAAGGAGGTGTAAGGTGCTCCTTCCCTCCACTAGCCTGCAGGTCACCCTTGGGCGAGATGTAGCTCCCAGATCACGGTCACGTGAAGCCACGGGAACAGGTGGTGAGCTCGTATGAGCAGCCGGTGCAGATCACGAGTCCTGGTTATGCGATCACTGACGCCAGGCAGACAATCTCTGAAGAGAATCGATAACGGTTGGGGTCGCCCGTCTGGAAAGACCAAGGTCGCCCACATCATACAACACGGCACATAATGAACGAACGAACTACATAGCAGGATTGAGGGACTTGTGTTCTAGTGGACATGCATGTGTTTAGACTTGGATACAAACTTGTCCAGATTAAACTCCATCTTATATTTTTTTCTGCATATTTCCAATTGATCCACATTCACAACTTTTCCCACTATCCACAACTTCACCAATTTTCCTGCATGTGAATAGGTACCTGGTCAGAAAACTTTAGAGGATATGGGCCAAATTTGGGCAAATGGGATTCGCATAGATAGAGATATTGCCCAATATGACCATAAGATAGTCATAGTCATACTTTATTGATCCCGAGGGAAATTGGTTTTCGTTACAGTTGCACCATAAATAATAAATAGTAATAGAAATAGCAATAGTCATGGAAATAATAAATAGTAATAGAATAGTAATAGAAAATAGCAATAAATAGTTAAATAGTAATGTAAATTATGCCAGTAAATTATGAAATAAGTCCAGGACCAGCCTATTGGCTCAGGGTGTCTGACCCTCCAAGGGAGGAGTTGTAAAGTTTGATGGCCACAGGCAGGAATGACTTCCTATGATGCTCTGTGTTGCATCTCGGTGGAATGAGTCTCTGGCTGAATGTACTCCTGTGTCCACCCAGTACATTATGTAGTGGATGGGAGACATTGTCCAAGATGGCATGCAACTTGGACAGCATCTTCTTTTCAGACACCACCGTCAGAGAGTCCAGAGCCCACAACATCACTGGCCTTACGAATGAGTTTGTTGATTCTGTTGGTGTCTGCTACCCTCAGCCTGCTGCCCCAGCACACAACAGCAAACATGATAGCACTGGCCACCACAGACTCGTAGAACATCCTCAGCATCGTCCGGCAGATGTTAAAGGACCTCAGTCTCCTCAGGAAATAGAGACGGCTCTGACCCTTCTTGTAGACAGCCTCAGTGTTCTTAGACCAGTCCAGTTTATTGTCAATTCGTCTCCCCAGGTATTTGTAATGCTCCACCATATTAGCAGAATTAGGCCATTTATCCCATTGAGTTTGTTCTGCCATTCCATCATGGGCAGACTTATTGTCCTCCTCAACCACATTCTCCTGCCTTTGCCCCGTAACCTTTGAAGCCCTGATTAATCAAGAACCTATCCACCTCCGCTTTAAATATACTCAATGACTTGGCCTCCACAGCCGTCAATTAATTTCACAGATTCATTACTCTCTCGCTAAAGAAATTCCTCCTCATCTGTGTTCTAAAGGGATATCCTTGTATTCTGAGGCTGTGCCCTCTGGTCCGAGACTCCCCCACTATAGGGGACAGCCTCTCCACCACCACTTTATCTAAGCCTTTGAATATCCAATAGGTTTCAATGAGATAACCTGTTATTATTCTAAATTCCAGCTAGTACAGGCCCGGAGCCATTGAAACCTCTTCATATATTAACCCTTTCATTCCTGGAATCATTCTCGCTAACAACTTCTGGATCCTTTCCAATGCCAACAATTCTTTTCTGAGATAATGGGCCCAAAACTGCTCACAATTCACCAAGTGCCATCTGACCAATGCCTTATAAAGACTTAACATCACCCTGGGTTGCAGTCCATCTGATGCAGGTAACTTATCTGCCTTCAGAGTTTCAGCTGCAAGCACTTTCTCCTTGGCAATAGCAATTACACTCACTTCTGCTCCCTGACACCCTCAAATCTCTGGCACACTGTTTGTGTCTTCCACAGTGAATATTGACGCAAAGTACTTATTAAGTTTCTCCACCATATCTTTTAGTTCCCCCGTTGCTACCTCTCTAGCAGAATGGATGATGAGAGCTGAAGGGCTGAAGAGCTGATTTTAGGAAGGGTGTGATGAGGGAACACAAACTCATAGAGGGATCAGAAGTGAAGAGAGTGAGTAATTTCAAATTCCTGGGTGCCAATATAACTAAGAACCTAAACTGGAAGCAACATATCAATGCAGCTATAAAGAAGGGAAGACAAGGGCTATACTTCATTAGGAGTTTGAGATTTGGTTTGTCAAATAAAACTCTCAAAACCTACAAATGAACAGTAGGGAGCATTCTGATCTGCTGCATCACCGTCTGGTATAGGGAGCGGGGGTCTACTGCACAAGATCAAAATAAGTTGGAGAAATTTGTAAAATTAGTCAGCTCTATCATGGGTACCAGCCTCCATAGTATGCAAGACATCTTCAAGGAGCAGTACCTTAGGAAGGTGGCGTCCATCATTAAGGATCCCCATCACCCAGGGCATACCCTTTCACACCGTTACCATCAGGAAGGAGATACAGAAGCCTGAAGACACACACTCAGTGATTCAAGAACAGCTTCCTCCCCTCTGCCATCCGATTCCTAAATGGACATTGAACCCATGAACACTACCTCATCACTTTTTAAGCAAACAGCATTATGAAGAAACGCACGCACCCCTCATACGAACTCTTCTCCCTCCTGCCATCTGGCAAAAGGCACTGAAGCATTCGGGCTCTCACGACCAGACTATGTAACAGTTTCTTCCCCCAAGTCATCAGACTCCTCAATACCCAGAGCCTGGACTGACACCAACCTACTGCCCTCTACTGTGCCTACTGTCTTGTTTATTATTTATTGTAATGCCTGCACTGTTTTGTGCACTTTATGCAGTCCTGGGTAGGTCTGTAGTCTACTGTAGTTTTGTGTTGTTTTTTACGTAATTCAGTATAGTTTTTGTATTGTTTCATGTAGCACCATGGTCCTGAAAAACATTGCCTCGTTTTTACTGTGTACTGTACCAGCAGTTATGGTCAAAATGACAATAAAAAGTGACTTGACTTGATTTGTTATTTTGTACTACTTATTTCAACTTAAAATATTTAATGGGCAGATATATACTTAATGTACCTCAGATTTTTTTTCTTTCGAAATAAATATGATGTATTTTATTGTACTGCTGCCATAAAGTTAACAAATTTCACGACATATGCCGGTGATATTAAATCTGATTCTGATTCCATGCTGTTTCACTCAATGAAAAATCAATGAATAGTCCAGTTGTCGATCGGCAAGATTTCATGGTGTTATTTGGAAAAGTGTTTCATTACATATTTATCCTTTAAACAAATTATCTGCCACCAATTTAGCTGCTGTGTTTCTTGTATAGCAACAGAAACGACACCTTGGAAAAACTTGCGATATACTACATTTGTGACATTGATATACAATTTCCAATTGTTTATTAAGCTCCTGCAGCCCGCAGAACAGTTTTTTCAATCAGAAGGACATATATTGCAAAGGACACAGGCCAGTCTATGTCATATACTTGAAAAAACATTTCCTTGGTTTAACAAACTGTCTGCAGCTTCAGCCCCTTTTAGCACCTTTTACACCCCCGAGGATCGCCAACAGTCCTATGCCGAATTATTAGTGCGCCGGAGGTGAGGTCATAATCTGCGCCGAGCGAAGGGAGGGAAGGCGAAAATGGCGGCGATACAGGGGTTTCCCGTCTCGATGCCTTTTGGTTACGGCGGCGCCACGGAGTCCCCGGTCGGCGCACAGCAGTCGGGGGCCGTTGAGCGAAGCAAGGATGAGGCGACAGGTGAGTGCGGGGTGGGGGTCTGGGAGTACACTCGGGTTCGGAGGTCGGCGTCACATCACAATTCTCATTCCTCTTCTTCTCCATCCACGACGCCGCCTCCTCTCCCTCTCTCTTCTGTTGCCCCCCCGTCTCTTCTTTCACCCCCCTCGTCCCCAGACCCCTTCCTCTAATTCCCGCCCCACCCCCAACCTCCCTGGCCCCCTTCCCTTCACCGCCTGGTCGAAAGTGAGCACGGCAGCAGCATCTCTCTCCAATCAGCTTAAGTGAAAATGGATTGTTCGCATAAAACCAATGTAGTAATTGTTGGAGGAACTCGGGACCTGATGCAGGGTTTCAACTTGAAACATCAGCAGCTCCTTTTCCTCCACAGACGCTTCTCGGCCGCTGTGTTTCTCCAACGGGTTATTTGTTTCCCCTGATTCTAGCATCTGCACTCAGTTGGTCTCCAGCGATTGTTGGAGGTGGCCAAGTTGATCTTTGTAATCTCCTCCAGGTCAGCAGTCCTTGTATGAGGATACACAGTCCTTATGAGGAAATTTTATTTGAAGTTTCAACAATTGGTTTAATAAAATCAAATATCCTTTGATATTTTTAAACTTAATATCGCTAGCTTAGAACTGTTTAAATCTTTCTTAAAATTGTGTAGCTAATGTACTGTGTTTATGATTAATCATTGCATTTCATATTGGCCATGATCCTTCAGATTTTGTGATTGATGAATCCTATATTGTCTAATACAAATCTGTTAGGCTTGTATTAGGACAAAGTAAGAAACAAACTGAAACTGTTCCTTATTCTTCCCTTTTGAGAGCTTAAGTTTCTTCAAAGTAAGTTCCGCTTCATGTGGGAAACAAGTTGGACGCCACAGTAGTTTAGCGGTTAGCTATTACATCCCGATGTGTTGGAGTTTGGAGTTCAATACCAGTGTCCTTGTAAGGAGTTTGTATGTTCTCCCTGTGGAATGTGTGGGCTTCCTCTGGATTTCTGCTCATAGTTCAAAGACGTACCAGTTGGTAGGTTAATTAGCCATTGTAAATTGTCCTGTGATTAGGTTAGGGTTAAATCAGGGGTTGCTGGGCAGTGTGGCTCAGAAGGGCCTGTTCCGTGCTATATCTCTAAATAAATCAAATGCCATGTGTGCAGGTACACAGAACATAGTTAAACCATTGCTTGTACCTTGTTTTAGTCATAGCAGCAGAGATCTGACCTAAGAATTAGTCTTAACATAGAACATAGAATAGTACAGCACAGTACAGGCCCTTCGGCCCACAATGTTGTGCCGACCCTCAAACCCTGCCTCCCATATAAGCCCCCACCTTAAACTCCTCCATATACCTGTCTAGTAGTCTCTTAACCTTCACTCGTGTATCTGCGTCCACCACTGACTCAGGCAGTGCATTCCACGCACCAACCACTCTCTGAGTAAAAAAACTTTCCTCTAATATCTCCCTTGAACTTCCCACCCCTTACCTTAAAGCCATGTCCTCTTGTATTGAGCAGTGGTGCCCTGGGGAAGAGGCGCTGGCTAGCCACCCTATCTATTCCTCTTATTATCTTGTACACCTCTATCATGTCTCCTCTCATCCTCCTTCTCTCCAAAGAGTAAAGCCCTAGCTCCCTTAATCTCTGATCATAATCCATGCTCTCTAAACCAGACAGCATCCTGGTAAATCTCCTCTGTACCCTTTCCAATGCTTCCACATCCTTCCTAGAACTGGACACAGTACTCCAAGTGTGGCTGCTCCTGTTAATACTGCAAAAGAACAGACATTTCTTTAGTATTTATAATCCCAACACAGAATCAAAATACTGGAGGAACTCAGTGGGTCTAGCAGCATCTCTGGAGGAAAAAGGTGACGATCTGGGTTACACCTTGCACTGATACTTGCAACAGTTAGTGATGCTTGCAGGTTGTCTCCAGCATGCCATCAGATGTGTTGGTTGTTAACACAAACAATGCATTTCACTCTGTTTCGATGTACGCGTGATGATAAATTTGAATACTGAATCCTTCCAGTGTTTTATTTTGTTGTAGATTCCAACTTCAGTTTCTTGTCTTGTATCTTACTAAGGCTCAATGATGATATGTTTGCTGTTTTCAAAAATTTAATGATTTCAAGACTTGAGTGTATCATTCTTGTGCAGTTTTGAGGAACTGTTACGGTCTCAGAGGTATAGACTTTCATTATGGTGTTAAACAAGAGGAGACCCAGGGGAAAGTGATAGGCAGATGAGAAGAGGTAAGAATCCAGAGTGAGGAATAGAAGAGGGGAGGGAAAGGGAAACATTTTTTACTGGAAGGAGAAATTAATATTCATGCCATCAGATTGGAGGCTACCCAGATGGAATATAAGGTGTTGCTCCAACACCCTGGGGGTGGTCTCATCATGGCACAAGAGAAGGTCATGGACTGTCACGTTGGTATAAGAATGGGAATTGGAAAGTTCTGCTTTTGATGGGGGTGCTCGATGGAATGGTCTGCCAATTTATGACGGGTCTCACCAATGTAGAGGAAGTACTGGACACAATAGACCCCAGTAGATTAGCAGGTAAAGCAAGGATAAGTTCCAGGAGAGACGAATAGACAAGAGACTCATGAAGGGAGCAATCCCTGCAGAAAGCGGAGTGGGACGGAGGTAAAGATATGTTTAGTGGTAGGGTCCCTTTGGAGATGGCCAAAGTTGCGGAGAATAATGTGTTGGATGCGGAGATTCATGGGGTAGTAGGTGAGGACAAGAGGAACTCTATCCCTGTTGAGGTGACTTTGGAATTTGAAAGTTTAACTTAATACTATAGCACTTCATGGGGTCTGCAGCTAATGTTCAGGGCGCCAAGGGCTATTCCCCTCTGCCAGTCTGGTGCCTCTGATGCATTTGTCCTGGGAGCCATGTTACAAATAAAGTTAATCTTTTGGTAGCGTCTAGATTTTATTTTCAAAATGTCATTGTGTTCTGAGAGCACATTGTGTCAAGTTTAACTTTACTGAATGAAGTCAGAGAGGGTGTTGTCCCTTTTAGAATTTGCTTTTTATGGTGTGATGCTGTGCTGTTTTACAGCAGATGAAAATCTCGATTTTTCAGTCAAGCATAAATTGTGCAGTGTAGGATCACACAGTAGACAAGGAGCAACACTGAATTAGCTAAAGACTACACTGAGTGTATGATCAATATCATCTGATCCTAGTTCATGATTACATGCATTCTTTTCAAGTTGCAGTAGACAATGTAAGTTCTAATTTCAATGTGTCATTGTGTAACTGTTTCACAGCTCTTTTGAGCTGGTGAGCTGACTTATGGGTTTGATAATTCTCTAAGGGAAAAATGGGCAGTTTAAGCCCATATACTGTGCCATTTGGAAGAAGGAGGGGTGATCGTACAGAAGCAAAAGCTTTCTAGAGGGTTTGACAGAGTAAATGGTGCAAGCTGTTTTCCCTTGTTGAAGATTAAAAATAAGTTGGATAGCTTCAGAATAAAGGGTTGGAAATGAGGTTCAGAATCAGCCATTGTTTTGAATGGCTTCTCCCACAAAGCCAATGTGTAATCCAATTTGCTACCTCATCTTGAATGCCAAGTGACTGAACCTTATCCAACCTCCCATGCGGGACCTTGTCAAAGGCCTTATTTGTAAAAGGGGGAAGTTTAACAATAGGGAAATATTGTTGCAAAAAAGTTTTTTTCCTCTTTGAAGCAAAGGAGGATGAGAGGTGATTTAATGGATGTGTGCAAGATAAGAGGCATTAATATGAGTGGGCAGCCAGCACCTTTTTCCCAGGGTGAAAATCAGGGCGTAATTTTAAGGTGACTGTAGGAAAGTATAGTGGGGATGTTGGGTATTCCCCCCCCCCCCCCACAGAATAGTGGATGTGTGAATGTGCTGCCAGAGTGGAGATAGAGCCAAATACATTTGGAGCATTCAAGAATCTCAGGCAAGTGGATGAAAGAAAAATGGAGGCTTATGCAGGAGGGAATTATTCAATTGATCTTGGAGCAGGGTAAAAGATCAGCAGAACATTGTGGACCAAGGGCCTATATTGTGCTGTACTGTTCTATGTTCTAAATGTACAATTTGGTCCCTTTATTTAAATAAAGGTATAGTGACATTGAGAAGAGATTTGACTAGGCTAATTCCTGGAATGAGAAGGTGGTCTCGTTATGTGGCTGCAGAAATTACATCATATATTGTTTGAAGTTTAGAAGAATGAAGGATGATATTGAAACTTAATCCTGACGGAAACATTATGTGCATTTTGTGTGTGTGTTGCACAGGAAAAAGTCACTGTTTCCATTAGTGGGAGAATGTCAATGACACTTGTGGTAGTCATTTAAAATTGCTGGATGGTGGGGTGGAGATGCGTCTCTAAAGAAGATGCATAGCGCTTCTTCCCTCTGGTAGCCTGCAGGTCACGCTTGGACAAGGTGTAGCACCTGCTTAGCCCCCCCACCATCCAATCAGAGTCACATGAAGCCATGGGAGCAGGTGGTGGATGGTCGAATGAGCAGCTGGTGCATATCACAAGTCCTGGTTATGCAACCACTAATGTCAGGCAGACAACCTATGAAGAGTATTGATAATGGCAGGGGTCACCCATTTTGTAAAGTTACTGCCCAGAAGAAGGCAATGACAAACCACTTCTGTAGAAAAAATTGCCAAGAACAATCATCATGGAAAGACCATGATTGCCCACATCATAACAAACAAACAGTTTAAAACCGAGCTACATCGGAGCTCCTTCTCATTGAAGGTGACAGATGTGTGACATTTCTACCTCAGTGTTGCGGAGGCCAGATCAACTGGGGTATTTAAAGAGGAGAGCAATCTGGGTTTGATTTCCACTGCTGTCAGTAAAGAGTTTGTACATTCTTGCTGTTACTATGTGGGTTTCCTCCGAGCACGCTGGTTTCCTCCCACGTTCCAAAGTGGTATGGGCTAGTAGGTTAATTGGTCACATGGGTGTGGTTGGGCAGCAAGGGCTCATTGGGCCAGAAGGGTCTGTTACTGAACTGTATTTGAATAAATAAGAAATAAATTGAAGGCTACATGGAACTGGCACAGAAGATGAAATGAGGCCTGGGACTAATCCACCACAATCATATTGAACAATAGGGTAGACTTGAGGGACTGAGTTGCCTGATCTCCAATTTTGTGTTCTAATGAGGCTTTCTGCTCTTAATGTTTTACTGCAGTTCAAATTAACAATTATAGAACTTAGTTTTTCCAAACTTATTTCACAGCTGCAGAGACCATTGTGAAGCACACCATTCAAAACAGCCATCCTAATAAATGTGAAACTTGTTTTCTTTCCGTTTGTTTCACAGAAGCCGAGAAATTGAGTAAAATGAACTCATTGCTGGAAAAGCTGCATGCGAAGTATGGTCAGACAAGACCCTGGTCTGAGACAGCAAAACTCGTGCGTCAAGCTATGGTAAAGTTATAGAGCAGATTTAACAAGAAGCAATGTGATGATTTGATGCTTAGATCAAGGTTTGCATATCAGTCTGAAGCTGTGTGGACTGGCATATCTCATTATTACTATCAACTATGGGATCAGACCTGATTTGGTGAGGAGTGCAGAAAGGAATGTCCGGATCAGCATCAGATATAACCAAGTATAAGGTGTTAGTCCAATGCATTGGAGTACAGGAACGTAGAACAGGAAAGCTTCTCTAGCCTACGATGTTGTGCTGACCTTTTAACCTAATTTAAGATCAGTCTAACCCTTCCTTCCCACATAGCCCCCATTCTTTTTGTTATCCGTGTGCCTATCAAAGAGTCTCTTAAATGTCCCTAATGTATCTGCCCCTACCACCACCCCTGTCAGATCATTGCATGCACCTACTCTGTGTGTATGTGTTTATATTAAAAAAACATACTTTCTTCTAGACACCTTTAAAATTTTAGCATTGCCACTCTGGGGAAAAAGGTGTTGACTCTTCATTCTATCTATGTCTTTTATACATATCTATCAAGTCACCCCTCATCCTCTTTCGCTCCAAAGAGAAAAACCCGAGCTCACTCAACCTATCCTCATGAGACATGCTGTCTAATCCAGGCAGCATCCTGGTAAATCTCCTCTGAACCCTCTATAAAGCTTCTGCGTCCTTCCTATGCTGAGGGGACGAGAACTGAACTTAGTACTCCAAGTGTGGTTTAACCAGAGTTTTATAGAGCTGCAACATTACTTTGAGGCTCTTAAACTCAATCACCTGACTAATGAAGACCAACACTTGATATGCCTTCTCTGTTACTGCTCAGCCACAAAACTGGCATGCAATAGAGGGGCCAAAAATCTCAACCAGTGAATCAAACCTAAGTTCTGCAGTCCTACCATAGTAAATTCTAAATGGTGATGGACGGTTAATCAACTAATCGGAAGTGAAGTCTTTAAGAACATTTCCATGCTCGACAATAGTGACACCCAGCATACAAGTGCCAAGGCTGATCCATTCACAACTGTATTGAGCCATTGATCCATTGAAATAAATTATGAATCAAATCTTGGTGGTGGGTATTTTGATATATTTTGTGTAGTGTTGGTAAAATGGTAGTTGACCATTGATTCACATTAACCAATAAGGGTGTCACATTCTAGCTACTATATTGTCCTGTTATATAGGAGAAACGAAGTATAATGAACACAGGAGGCCACCAGCATCTTATTGCCTGTTTGGAGACCCTGCAGAAAGCACTTAAAGGTTAGTGAAACTTTTTTTTTTGGCCTGACACTGGCATCTACAAATGTGCAGGATTTATTTTCCTTAAGGTTGTGATAATCTGTGTGTGATCTCTGCAGATCAATTCTGCCCTTTCACAAATCGTGTATATAGTCTATCTGAATTGTTACCTCCATGTATCTGAGAAAAGTTTGCAAATAGTTTTAATGATTTCAAAGCTCAAAGTAAATTTATCAAAAGTATGTATATGTTACCATATGCGTTGATTGATTTTCTTGCAGGCATTACAGGGGTAGAAAAGAAATTCAGTAGAATTGATGAAAAACTATACATAAAGACTGTCAAATAACCAATGTACAAAAAATGACAAACTGTGTAAATAAAATAATGCTGTGAACATGAGTTGTGAAGAATCCTTGAAAGTGAGTCAGTAGGTTGTAGAATCAGTTCAGAGTAATAATGAATGAATTTATCCATGCTGGCTCAGAAACAAGGTGGTTGTAAGATAACTGTTCCTGAACCTGATGGTGTGGGACTGAGTGACTTGCATGGAATTTCAGAATACCAGTGTTTCCAATATGTGAAATCTGGACTAAAACTGGAGAATGAAAATCCTCTATTATCATTCAGTATTTTTCAAATTGTCAACAGTGGAATTATTTGTTTCCACAATTGGAAGAAAGCTGGTGAAAGCGTACACAAAAACATACCATATGCCTAATGTATGTGTGCACACGTGACTTTGGCAGTAAATTGGCTATTTGCTGTTGGACAAATAATGGAAATAAAAGTGTGATAGTTTCTGCCGCATCATCTGCCTATTACTCTCCACTCTGTCTCACACGCTAAGCTATGAGAATGAGAATGGTTTTAAATCCTGTGATGATTTGTATTAAGTTATGGTTTCCGGTACGGAAGTGGGCCCGTCAGCCCAACTCGTCAACTGTGTTGGCTAGTGAGCTGGTCCCATCTGCCCACATTTGGCTCATAGCCATCTAAACCTCTCCTATCCATGTACTTATTCAGATGGCTTTTTAATGCTGCTAATGTGCCTGCTTCAATCACTTTATGTCAGCTGATTACAAATAACCTCAGCAAACTGTTCTGAAAATGATCTATTGTTTGCCATGTAAAGATAGAAGAGCTGGTCTGTGATCATGTATTACCCTGGGCGGTCATTGCTGAAGTAATGTTTTCGTACAGTTCCTGCCCTTTAGCCTCCTGTACTAATTAAATCTACAACAAAAGTTAGATTAGTGCATAAACATATATCTCACATTCTCTTTCATGAGCTGCCTGAGTTTGGGGAGAGATTGGGCAGACTAGAATTTTATACCTTGGAGTGTAATAGTTAAGGAATGACCTCAGACATATATAAAATCATGGGGGGGGGTTGTGGGTGAGGATAGGTAGGGTGAATGTGGGTAATCTTTTTCCAAGGGAAATCAAAAACTAGAAAACATTGATTTAAGGTGAGAGGGGAAAGATTTAAAAAGGGGTTTGAGGGGCAATTTCTTCACACAAGGTAATCTGTATATAGAAGGAGCTGTCAGAGGAAGTGGTTGGCAGGTAAAATAATATCTTTTAAAAAAAACAGTAGGGTGGGTACATAGATAAGCAAGTTTAAGGGGAAATGTGGGAGTAAATTAAATGGCTGTCTAGGTCAACATGGATGAGCTGGCCAAAGGGCCTGTATCCATGCTGTATTAGTCTTCTAATCTATAAGACATTGAAAAGAAGACAGAACAACCCTGCCTGATTTATCTCTTGTGCAGCTCGGGGGTTATTGCAATCAATTGTAGTGACCCTCTTCTCTAAGCATGGTTGAAATCTGCTAAATACACAAACCAGCATTCAATCCTGAAGTTTTCCAGCCTTTCACTCAATGCTACACTGCCTGCAAGGTCATTTTGACAGGAATTTTATCTTTTTTTTTTGCATAACTTGGCACACTGGTACAGTTGGTCAAGCCACTGGCTAACAGCGTCAGAGACTCTGGCTCAGCCCTGACATTATGTAGAGGCAGCATGTTTTCCCTGTGATTGTATGGGTTTGATACTCTTATTTCTTCCCACAGTCCCAGATGTGTGTTGGTAGGTTAATTAGCTACTGTAAATTGCTCTTGGCACCATATAATCTGGGGTGTTGTTGAGAATGTGGGAAGAAGAATAAAAATTGGGATTAATGTAGGATTGGATTAAAGAAGTGGTTGATGATCGGCACAGAACTCCATGTGCTGTGTTTCCATGCTGTATGTCTTTGACTGACTCTCTGGCATATGCGACCTTGCATAACCTTAAATGCTCGCTCTTAAAAATACAACAGGCATTCATTGATATTTATGTACAGCCATTTGTTCTCATGTGCATATATACTGGGCAGCTCCAGTTTTATTTTAGGTCCGTGATCTTTACTACAGGAAAATCTTTGAATCTGTGTATCTGCGTTTATCAGTTCCAGACCCTTGGCACTGAACTCAGCAGCTAGCTGCCAAATCCAAAATTTATCGAAAACTTTATAACCATAACAGCAAACTTCTCATCAAGAGCCTTTTCTAAACAAAATGGGTCGCTAACATTCTTAACTGACCTTTACTGGCAATCTATTTTCAGTGGATGCAGTTTAAGAGCCACGTATATAAATTCACTCCACAGCTTGTTCTCTCCTCCCACTGCAAGATTCCCAGTCCTGTCAACCTTACTGCTTCCCTCAAACTCTGGAATTCTGTTCATTCTCCTGCTGCTCCCTCTACCTCATTGGTAGCAGAGCCTTTGAACACTTTGTCTTTTTCTCTGGAGCCGCCTCCTTAATCCGTGAAGCTCTTTTGGAAAGCCTTCTCTAAACTGATTTCTTCACTTAAGTAGATCTACAGGCATAGTCTTGGTTTATGTAACACCTTAGTTCTTCTGTGTTGTTCTGATAAGCATGGTGGGCATGCGATGTGTGGCGACACTTGCGGGCTGTCCACAGTACATCCTTGGGTGTGTTGGTTGCTAACGCAAATGACACATTTTACTCTGTTTCAATGTGCACGTAATAAATCTAAAACTAATCTCAATCTCATTTTACTTTAAAGCCCAACTATAAATTATTTTTTATACCTCAAATAGTCCTTAAATCTTCTTACTGATGCTAACTCACTGCTTTTCAGTAATGTCTTTGCCTGCAATGACGGACCGTCTAGAGTCGATTGCCAGACAAAACAGGTAAGGGCTAAATTCATATAATTTGGGTACTGTTTTTCAGCTTTTGAAAAATAAAACCGATTATTTCTATGAGTTGTAATTCTAAGCCAGCCTTTTTTCTCAACTAGCCTTTGTTCACACCTGAGTCCTTCAGGCACTGAATGCTACATCACGTCAGACATGTTCTATGTAGAGGTGCTGCTGGATCCAACAGGACAAGTCTGTGATGTCAAGGTGGCACACCATGGAGAAAATCCTGTGGTAGGACTTTTGTATGATGCTATTGAAGATTAATGGCTAATTCACTGTTACTAATAATCTTAATCCCTGTTAGAATACTCTTTTTAAAACAGATCAGTTTGTGGTTGCTCAGGAAATAAATAACTAAAGGTATCATTTTAAGAAGCATGGTGAAGTACGCCTTATTTTCAGAAGGATGTAGAGGCTGCAGAGGAGGTTTACTCAGATGCTGCCTGAATTGGAGAGCATCTCTAATGAGGATAGGTTGGGTGAGCCAGGGCTTTTCTCTTTGGAATGAAAGAGGATGAGAGGTGACTTTATAAAGGCATCCGTTAGTCTTGCGAGACCATGGATCTGCACCTGGAAAGTCTTCACTCTCCAGGGCGCAGGCCTGGGCAAGGTTGTAGGAAGACCAGCAGTTGCCCACGCAGCAAGTCTCCCCTCTCCACGACACCAATGTTGTCCAAGAGAAGGGCATTAGGACCCATACAGCTTGGCACCAGTGTCGTCGCTGAGCAATGTGTGATTAATTGCCTTGCTCAAGGACACAACACATTCCTTTGGCTGGGGCTCGAACTCATGACCTTCAGGTAGCTAGTTCAATGCCTTAACCACTTGGCCACGTGCCCACAATGCTGACTTTATAGATTTGCATAAGAAGACGAGGCGTAGGTAGAGTGGACAGTTCTTTATACAGAGAGTGATAGGTGTGTGGAATGCACTGTTAGAAGTAGTGGTAGAGACAGATCTTTATGGAAATTTAAGATAGGCACGTGAATTAAAGAAAATAGCGGGCTATGTGGGAGGGAAGGGTTAGATTGATCTTAGAGTAAGTTAAAAGGTTGGCACAATGTCGTGGGTCAAAGAGCCTGTACTGTGCTGTAATGTTCTATGTTCTAAGAATTTTAATTGATTATGGTCGTGGATGTACTACCAAATTTTAAATAAATTTTTAGCATGAAAAATGTTAGAGGGCAGAAGAATTGGACTCTGTGTTATTAATTCAGAATTGCTGCAGACATGGGCTATGGTATGCTTCTCCAAGTCTGATTGAACAGAAGATGAAAAATGGCAATTGCTATTGAAATCTAGGCAACTTCCCCCGCCAGGAAAATAAGGAAAAAAATAATGGAGATGACATCGTGTAGATATCTGCTTCCCCTGAAAGTGTCATTATCCTCTCCGTGAGAACAACATTGATCCTTGTGTATGTATCACAGTCACAACATACCTTCTGGCCAATGTAGCACTTCCATAATGTGGTGGCATTTGTAATCAGGTGATATATGGCAGCCAATTTGTACACATCAGGAAGAAAAATGCAAGGTTCATTAATCTGTTTTTGATACTGGTGGTTGAGGGATGTTGGGTTCGGCAGTTTTGGTCATCACACAATAGAATTGTGCTGAAGGGGATGCAGGAGATATTGTCTGGATTGGAGCTTTTTAGTTATAAGGATATATGTGGGCTATGTTTGTTTTCCCTGGAGTGGAGGAGGCTGAAGGATGACTTGATAGTAGTATGTAACATTGTGAGGATTGACAGACAGTAAGAATCTTCTTTTAAATGGTGAGACTGTCTTAAGAGGAGGACAAATTTAAGAGATTTAGTCCGAATCTGAGGGGGGGGGGATTCTTTCCACAAAAGGTGGAATCTGGAATGGGCTGTTTGAGGAGGCAGTGGAGGCAGATACTCTCATAACCTTTCGGAAGCATTTAGGCAACACATGATTCACCAAGGCACAGATGTCTATGGACCTAATTTAGGCAAATAGTATCGATGAGTGTAACAATCAGTGCAGACGCAGTGGATCTATGAGCCTGTTCCTTTGCTGTATGATTCGATGACTGTGGATAGCAAGTGTATTAAACGACCCTTCACTTCCACAGAATCTTTTATAATCACCTCAAGCAATACCTCCAAGCAGTATAGTATCCCTCACAGATGCACTGTAAAATACCGTAAGAGTGGCACTGCAGGACCACAGCTAAAATATTTTCTCAAAACTAAAATCTTTTTAGTACCACAGCCAGCCACAAGTTACTAATGACAACATGATGTATTTAACTGTATTGTGTAATACATTGTTTTAAAAGAATAAAAATGATTGAAAAGATATTACTCGGAAATGACTGATCGTGTTCTGTTTTCCACAGAGCTGCCAGGAGCTGGTGCAGTATCTGAGGTATGCCATTTTTAACAAGGCGCAAAACAAATGTAGCATTCAGACCTTGTGAGTAATTTTAATCTTGGTGCAGGGTCAAAGCCAGTCTGCTGGTAACTACGTGAAATTAGTTAATGTCAGTGAGGGGCTGCTTTAAGCAATGCCAATTCTGCTGAGAAACCAGATTAAGTAACAAGACTCTAATGTTCTGTTGTATGATCTGTGGTTAGTTCTTCAGCTGTTGCAAAGTTTGTATTGAAAATGGAGATGAAAATAGCAGAACTAGCATGTGGTTCCGCTGCTTTTTCCCCAGAGACAATAACCTTCTGTGACTAGCAGGAAGATGGTTTAGACCCAGCACCGCCTCTGATTGGTGAATGACAGCCGCTGGTCAAGACTTCCCCATCTGATTTGCTTTCGAGATTTAAGATTGTTTAATGTCATTTCCAGTACATAAGTGGAAAGGAGACCAAAATGATTGTTACTCTGGATCCGATGCAGCACACAAAAAGCACAAGAAGATAAAGAACACAATAATAAAAAAAATCAGAATAAATATAAATGATAGCTTATGTACATGAAGTGACGCTAAGTACAGAAGTGTCTGTATGTAAGTGACTCTGACAGGAACTGATAAAGTGGTTGGGGGGGTGTTTAGTGGGTGGAGGTGTTGATCAACGTTACTGCTTTGGGGAGTTAACTGTTTTTGAGTCTGGTGGTCCAAGTGTGGTTGCTACATAGTCTCCTCACTAATGAGTGTGGGGCAAGCAGTCCATGATTAGGGTGGGTGGGACCCTTCTTGATTTTGCTGGCCTTTTTTCTGACATCTTTCTATATGTATATCTGTGATGGCAGGTGTGCTGGTGATGCTTATGGTAGTTTTGACTACCATATACCCTGTGGCCTGCATCTTGGTAACATTGGACAGCAATTTTTTTCAAAAGTGTTGCTTCCTCAGAAATTTGTGTGGTTATGATAGACTGCTTGAAGCTGAACACAAATATAATTTCAGATTACTTGTATCACGTAGGAATTTGGAGAAACAAGAAATTAACTTTTATTGAATATAATGCATTTCATTTGCATAACAGTGACGCTTTGCAAGAGTTCAACTAAGCTAAAAATGTTTTGTTGATGATTTTCATTTGTACTCGGTGTCTAAGGCTTCTCGCTTAAATGTCCAACAATAATCAGCCAGCATTGATGGATTCCAGTTGCCCTGATACCGTTTCACCATGACCGCAATGTCCTGGTGAAACCTCTTACTGTGCTTGTCACTGATAGCGCCAAGATTTGCAAGAAATAAGTCTAAATGGGAATGTAGAAAATGAATCTTTAGTGACATGTTGCACCTCATGGTTTTGTCTGCTTGAAGCATGTTGTCAACCAGCTGCATGTAGTTTGGTGCTCTGAGGTTGCCAAGGAAATTTTCAACAATGTCCTTGAACGTCCATGCGATTTTCTCTGGCCCCACTAGAAGTTCTTCGAATTGCCTGACATTGATGATCTGGTTTATTTGTGGGCCAACAAAAATGCCTTCCATAATCTTGGCATCAGTACTCTGGGAACCGTCTGTCTGAAATATCGAAATCCTTCATGGAAATTTTTGTGCCTGGTGACAGCAGATCCCATCGTTGCAGTCTTGAACCCAGTAATTCTGCTTTTGCCTTTGACAAACCCAAGTCTCTGACCAGGTCATTTAACTCAGATTGAGTTATCAGATGAGGCTCACTTGATGTAAAGGGTTCAAAATCTGTATCACTGTCTGTCATTTTCCATTCCTGGCTCGTGCATCATGACATCTTCGTCTACCTCTGCTTGACTCCATGTCTCCAGTGACTTTGGTACTGGAAGATTATCAACATGTGGCATGGGTCTCATGGCTGAAGGGAGATTGGGGTATTCAGTGGATTTCTTGTTTTTAGCAGAGGAACCATGGTCACACTGGTCAGACAGAAGAAGCAGTCTGTCATATCATCGGGACAGTGAACGACATTGACTTCCAAGTACCTTTGAGCCAAGGTCTAAGATCAACAGCGCATGTTGCACAACAAATGTGAGGAGCCCATGCTTTGGACCCCAATTTTACACCCAAATTAGAGCTCATAGGGTTTCTTAATATGAGGAGTCATGCTCCGTCTTTGAGATTTAAGCGTATACTCGCCACAAATATAACAAAGTATTGCGGCTGTTGCAACACTTGGCGAGACATTTTGCTGTCACAACTACTCTTGAAAATACAGTTACTTTATTATAATGAGTACATACAATATGCTATGAGCGTAGAGCAAGCGCATCAACATGATCGCAAACTGATATCCAAGTAAATGCAATGCACAGAGCAGTGTGTGTGTGTGATGCTTTTATAGCCTTTCTAAAACCTGTCCTGCCATGCAGCAACCACCCTGGCTGAGCCTGCCCAGGAATGCCTGGACAAGATAGAAAACTTTTCAGCTTGCATTGTGGGCAACATTTTAATTAACTTGAATTATGAGTTGAAATAATAAATATAGGTGATTTCAAAAAAAGGTGTGTAATGGGGAGATTTCATGGCGATTTTCATGATTAGCAGCCTAAAATCCATAAGATACACCCAAAAGTATTCAGGAAGCAAAATGTTTGTTGTCCAGTGTAATTTATAAGTCATCTGGATCAGAACAGGTGGATTGGAAATTCAGTCCTAATTCTATCACTCATTACCATCGTTCATTTCTGGAATAATCGCCAATAATTTATAGAATGAAAAATAAGCAGGATTTATATTCATGCCTTGTTTGATTTTTGCATTGTATTTTCTTGGTTCTGTTACAGAGAGAAGAATTTCTTGGAGTTCTCAAAACACCTTAAGGGCCTTGTCAACTTATATAAACTCCCTGGAGACAAGTAAGAACCTAAATAACAATTTCATTTGACATATAGGTGATGTTATTGCTGCTTGCTTACAAATGGATTGTAGGCACTTTTAAAACTTGTATTTATGAAGCCAGTCAAAATATTCACAAGGATGGCAGAAGGAAAACAAGGATTATACAATCTTTCCAAGTTCAGATTGCAATAGACCACCACACTGTCATAAAGCTTTTAATTGTCTGCTTTGTAGGTATCATGTGTTTTCTTACCATGTCAGATCCAAGTGATTTACTTCCAAGAAAGCTGATGAATTTATCTTGAAAAGATGATATGGGCGTGGTATCATCCAACTATTTCTGGAACTTGTTCAGTATTCAAAACTTGATCTAGCGATTATCCATAGCATAAATTCCATTGAGTGTCTGATAAGTATGTGCAATTATCTTGTACTTCAATCCTAAATAGCATTGCATGTATATTTTCTAAATTACAATATCAAAACCATCTTGAATAATATTTTACCATCCATAGTCTAGTCAAGATTCATTCAGGACACTCTGACCTAAATTTTTAACTTATAATACATTAATATTTCACCTTATTTCACCCCTTTCCCCCACCCTTGGTTATCCGTATGTTTAACTGCATTTTAATGTTCGCGTGTGTGAGTGTGTTGAGTCTACCATCTCTGATAAAATTAAGTGATATTGAGCTTGGAACTGCTGAAACGATGTATCATAATGACTGCACTACTTATGCTGTGGTTTTCTCTTTAATATCATCAATGTTTCTGAATTTTGTTTTTTATTTTTGAGTAAAGAATCAATGTATTTACTGAAGTGCATTTTGAGTCATGGTTGTAACCCAACCAGTAGTAAATACAACTATTGACAGGCTATTAACTTGAGTTTGGAGTGGAAATACAAATTTTCTTGAATGTGATTTGTGTTTGAGAGTTCAGAAGTAATCTGAGGATTGAGTTTAGAAGAAGCAAAAGTTAAGAGTATTTCTATGGAATCTAAAATTAGTTGTGTAGTTTAAGCTCACCTATAGAGAGGAGATGTGCGTGATGTAAGCTTAACCATCAGTGTAACATGGAGATAAAGTCCAATGAAAGGAAAACCACAGAACAGTTCAGATAGTTACAGAGGAAAAGCGAAATAGAACATAATTATTTTGTAAAAATATTTCACTGCCATGAGAAAGTATGCAGATGCTGGAAATCCAAAGCAACACACAAACACTGGAGGAAGTCAGCAGGCCAGGCAGTATCTATGGAAGAGGATAAAAAGTTCCAGCCTAGACCCTTCAGGATTGAGAAGGAAGGGAGAAGATGCCAGAATAAAAATGTGGGGGAGGTGAAAGAGGCTTGCTGAAAGATGATGGGTGAAGCCAGGTGGGTGGGAAAGGTCAAGGGCTGGAGAAGAAAGAATCTGATAGGAGAGGATAGTGGACCATAGGAGAAAGGTGGGTAGAGGAGAGGACCCAGGGGGAAGTAATAGGCAAGTGAGAAGAAGTAAAAAAAAATCAGAGTGGGGAACAGTGGAAAGAGAGGATGGGAAATTTGTGTACCGGAAGGGGAAACTGATATTCGTGCCACCAGGTTGGAGAGTACCCAGATGGAATATAAGGTATTGCTCCTCCACCCTAAGGGTGGCCTCATCTTGGCATAAAAGCAAGCCTCGGATGGACACGTCAGAATGGGAATTGAAATTAAAATGTTTGGCCATCGGGAAGTCCCATTTTCACTTGCTTCCCTGAGCAAGTATTTTTGGATCCATCCAACACAGATCACGAAGATCACCACTGTTTTGACTCCGTGGAAAGGGGTGTCTGTGAATAATGGGAATGTGTTTAATAGGGGAATCTGTATGTTTACTTCTACAGTAAGCTGAAAACTAAGATGTATTTGGCTCTGCAGTCCCTAGAACTCGACCTTTCAAAGATGGCGCATATGTTCAGGTAAATATTACATTCTTTGATTTGATGCAACTTTTGAGATTTTGTTAATGTGTAAAATGTACAAGGAGTTAACACAAGATGGGGCAGCACAGTTTATAACATTTTGTGCCACTGTCTGTCTCCCTGTGACCTAGTGGGTTTCCTCTGGGTGCTCCGGTTTCCTCCCCCATTTCAAAGTCATACAGGTTAGGGTTTGTAAGTTGTGAGCTTATATTGGTGCTAGAAGCACGGTGATACTTGCAGGCTCCCCTGAGCAGAGTCCTTGGATTGTGTTGATCGTTGACACAAATGGTGCATTTCACTGTATGTTTCAATGTATGTGTGACATTAAAGCTAACCTTTAAAATCTCCATATGAAAATAACTCTAATGTATGTACACTTTTCATTGGGTGAGGGGAAACACTTGGTTTTAAACACATTCATATCTTGAATGCTCCAGAAAGGAAAGGTAGATGAAATTTGGGTATCTATTTCCTTTGTGTACCTGAGTAGTCTACTGATAGATTGCTCATTTGTATTTTGAGAACTGAGATAAATTTGGCATCCATGTAGATATCATTCATATAAAAATTGTGAACTCTTGCTGCAGATTCGTATGCTGCTTTAAGTGTTAGCTGTCTCATTTAGTGACATTTGTGCATCTATATTGGAAAGCACTCCCACTCCAGGCTGACATTCCAGTCTGTCACTGAGAAAGTGCTGTGTGGTTAGAATGGTCTTTCCACCAATCCATTAACTCAAACCCCTTCCTCTCCCATAGCTCATTTTAAAAAAAAAAAAAATTCCTGAGAGATTACTTTGGAGACACAGGCCCTACAGCCCATCTAGTCAATGCTGAACTGGTTCATTGCCAATGTCATGAACAATATTTATCTTTTGAAGCAACTTAAACTAATTAGTCATTCTCATTGTCATTTATGGGAACTTGTTGTGCAGAAGTTAGCTGTTTCAATTACAGCATGGTAGCAATAATTACCCCTCAAAGGAATTCATTACTTGTAAAGTATTTTGGGAATGAAATTTTGTCTTTAAACACATTCATATTCTGAATGCTCCAGAAAAGAGCATTTGGGAGCTGTCAGAACAGATGGGATGAATTTGAAAGCTGCAGGCATCTGTGTGGGAACGGGACATTTCTTTTTCTCTTTTTCCCCACCCGCAACCCAGAACGTCAATGATCGAGTCTGGTTTGGGCTGAGCAGAGCTGGGAGCACTGAGCCTTCAGTGAGGCCAACTGGTGGTCACTCTTCCTGCATCTGCTCACTCTCTGTCATAGCTATTTCTGTGTTCTCTGAGCTTTTGATCATTCCTGACTTTTGAACAGTTCAGGTTACAAACAGTTCCCAGGAATGCAACCCTATTATAACCTCTATTATATTCTGTTGACAGCCTGCACAGTGCTACATATGTCCAAGTTGTCAGAGCTCAGGTCTCTCTGGGCTGCCGTGGCAACCAAACCCAAATGAAAGGCATTCTCTTACTGAGTCGCAGGAAAGGAATTGAATACCTGGATATATTTTTATCTTCCCATTTTCTTCTGCATAATGTTCCTGCTGAGATTTATTAACTAACCAAGGATTGTGAATGTAAGCTGGTACTGAGAGCCACTTAAGCTATCTAAGTTGCTGCTGGAGTTTTAGGTGCTTTTAGTTAGGTTTCTCCCTTCTGAATTTGTTGACCTCTGTAATATTCCTGTGTAAATTTCAAACTTCTCACTCTTCATTGACAAATAATACTGAATAATGCGGCATTTATCTGATTGATGACCAAGGCCACTGCCTTTGGTTTCTGCTGTATCCTCAGCTCCATGACTAGCATTCCCAACCCAGGAACTGAAAACCCTCCACCAGAGAATTTACACGCTTGTGATTGTTGAGGAGCTGTACTTTCATTTAAGGATCTGCTCTATCACTAAAACCGGCTAACTTGACCTTGCTACTGCTTCACTTTATCTTCTACATGCTTCTTCAATGCCTTTATTTCTTCTGAATGCGTTAATTCTTATTTTTTGCTGGGAAAGTAACTATCTTCTTCATGTGCTGCCGATACTCTGCTGCCCACATTTTTGCTCATGTCTTATTCACTCATTGCACCTGTACTTGTTCGCCTTCACTAGCAGCTGTTCTAACAATGTTCCCATGGACTTGTTCCTACTTGCCTTCCTCTCCCCTGTCCTTCTCCACCACTGTGTCTGTGGTACTATCCCACCCTACAGACCCTACATATACATGAAACCAGAATATATATAATTAATTCGTTTTTACAAATTTTTGTTTTTCAGTTGCCTTGTATGCACACTTAGGAGCTTTCTCATATCTCCACCTTACCTCTTGTAAGAAGTAGCTTAAAGCCCATCTTTTTAAACAAACCTGTGTATACTTGCTCTATCAACTGTCTGGAACGTCAGATTTTATCAATTTGCTAAAATACTACCACCTATTATCTTGGGATGTTTCATTCTGGTAAGAAGGTTGTAAAAGATTTAATTATCAGTATTCAGATGGATGACTTTCTGGTCCAAGTACCCATCGATTAATGCCAACATATTTTTGACTGTGGAGGAAAAACAGTTTGTGAAAGGTTTAGAAATTTACTTTACAACTTTTTTTCTACATTTTTTAATCCATCCATAATTTTAATTTATTTCAGATTAGCCACCAATGCAAGTAACCTTGATACAATACTCCAAGGAAGTGTTGGCTATCTTACACCAAGAAGTGGCGGTATGTTCTTTGTCAATACAGTGGATTCCAGTTAATTGGGACACATCGGGACCAGTACATTTTGGCCCAATTCAGCGGCTGCCCCAGTTAGCTGAAGTTTCGTGGAAAGACAAACTACCATTTAGCTGAGTAACAAATTGTGTATTTAAATGAAATACAGAACCTGTTAGAGCTCTACCAATACAGTACTATCAAACTGTGTATTAGTTCCTAATAGTTATCAGTGGTGGAATTTCATCCAGTGTACACTGCTGTGTTCTTTTGATTGACAGTAAATGAACAAAATCAGCGCAGGTACCTATTGCAAATAATGGACTGCCTTTGTACAATGCTTTTGATGATTGCATCTTCCAAAACTTCATTTTCATTGTAACATTCAATTTCTTCAAATTCTTCATAGTTCCTAATTTGCTGAAGTAGTGAAATCGTTTCATTTTCACTCCTGACAGTTTCTGGCATTTGTAAGCCTGAGTGCTTGAAACTGCAGTGAGCAAAACCATCCTGAATTATCTTACTGCTTATTTCTTACCAACTACCAGTGACAAAACACATGCAACTGACACTATTTAAAAACTGTTTACTCTTAGCACGGCATAGTGTCTAATGGACACATAAGCACACGTGACTGATGCTAGTTAGAAACTGACAACAATCTCCTGTCCCAATTAAGCAGCGTAGTGTCCCAAATAAACGGCTACCCTAATTAACTGATGGCCCAATTAATTGGAATCCACTATTTGCTATTTTTGAGTAAGGGGCTTGGGGAGGAAAGTGGTGTTAAGTATATTTTGTGTCTAGTCTCTGAAATATAATGGGCTTTCATATCTTTGGAAAGATAACTTTGAGATTATTTAACAATATTTTGAATTTTAGTTCAATCTCATCATTGCAGGCCAATCCGGTAGCTCTGCTATTCCCTTTAGAGTGGAGCTCTGTCCGTCACCTTTGCAGGCAGTGCTGTAATTGACAGGATTAAAGTTATGTATGGAATTTGTATCTCATAACTATTCTCCATTATCTTGCTGGAGAAATGTCTTGTTTTTAACATAAACTATAGATATTGCCTTGACTTGGACTCATAAGAGATCAATGGTGGCCACAAACTTTTTGCCCTTCTCACTTCTCACCTTTGTAAGCTGGTGATTCATGTTACTTTTGCTGCAGCAGTTCTGCAATTTCTCATACAAGACCCTATTCTTTGCCCTAACTTCACCAGAGAAAGTTTCAGAACAGCTCTTCTTTGGAACAGATGAAACCAACCCCACAAAATATTAACCATTTTCATGATTAGCTGACTAATTTCTGTATTTCAAATGCTTTTAATTTTGTAAGCCAGTTTGTTTATCAATGGATTTTGACTGAAAATATCTTGGCTGATTTTACAGGACACTTAATGAATCTGAAGTATTATGTCTCTCCATACGACCTGTTTGAAGAGGGAACTGGTAAACTTACGAACCTGAATGAAAATAATGGTACAGTTCCAGGATCCTTTTCATGTTGGTGAAAATTAAATGGGTGGGGATGGGATGACTTTATGTCCAGGACAGCAAGTTGCTCTTGGATAGAATTTTCTATGTAAACATGATGCTCTAGTCCAGGAGTGGAAAACGCAAAATGTCTTGCACAAAAATGTTGGCACGCAGCGTGCAGTGCTGCCCCTCGATTCTTTAAACCCCACCCATAATAAAAAGATACACATTGGTTATCTTTACTGCTAGATGAAGCAGCGAATGATTTTTTTTTAACAACCTGAGGGCAGTGAGAGGTTTTTTTATATAAAGGAAATTTCTCATGCCAGCTAGACAGTCACAAAAACTTAAGATGTTGGATGATACATTTTGAAATCCTCGCATTCCTGTACACAGTAGTAATTGGCTATTAAGTGGTTACAATATTATTTAGAATTTGTTATTTTTCAGATGTCTTTTTAAAAGATTAATATTAAGTTTTGAACAGATTTCCTAAAATGCTTCATTTGTTCCAATCTGTCTCTGTTATACCTTTATTAATAGTAAAACAATGAATTTATGTAAATAGGCAACAAGGCTCATCCCTTTTTCACTTTTTTAAAAAAAACTCTACAATTATTGTTACTAATTCATTAATTATGCTAATCTCTGCTCAAAATTACCATGACACAAGAGAATTTTTTAGATTATCATCAATTTGGCCATAGGGTCTCAAAAAGTTACATCACTCCTGCTGTAGTCTTTCTCTGATATGTATATATTGAGGGGCATTAGGTTTCTGTGAGGCTAGAGTATTAAAAGTGGTTCTGCACTATAATTTAATTCTGAATCAAAATAATCAGCTGCCAATTGTACTTGCTGTTTTGAATGTGCATTATTTGAATTTTTTCACTCTTGTGTCCAAGTAGAAACCAAGCATTCTCCCCTTGATTGTATGGATTTCCTCCCACAGGGGCAACACTGTAACATAGCAGTTAGTGTAACGCTATTAGCAGCAACCCAGGTTCATTTCCTGCTGCTGTCTGTAAGGAGCTTGTAAGTTTTCCCTGTGACCATATGGGTTTCCTCTGGTTTTCTCCCAAATTCCAAAGATGTATGAGTTAGTAGGTTAATTGGACAGCAGGGGCTCATTGGGCCAGAAGGGCCTGTTACCATGTTGTATCTATAAATAAGTTAATAAACATCTCAAAGGTGTATGAGTGAGCTAACTGACTGTGTTAAATTACCCCATTATGTACGTGACTATCACATAGGATCAAAGAGGAAATTCATGGGTCTGCGAGAGAGAGAGAGAAAGGTTCGCAGGATTACTGGGAAATACAGCAGAACTGATGGGACTTGCTCTTCTGGAACCTTCCAGGCCATTTTCTGTGTTTATAGGCAAGTAAGGAATAGGCTGTTCAGCCCCTCTAGCCTCAAACCCAATTGGCTATTCAGTCAAATTTTGCTATCAGGTAACATATTTCCACACCACCTACTTCTGCCCACTTAATATTTTAGGTTGTTCAAATTAAATCTTACCCTGATTTAAAAAAAATACCAGTAGTCTTAACATTGTCTACTGTTCATTGATTCCCTTCAAAAGCCTTCCATTGTATCCCAACAATTCCCCTTTGATCAAATGTACTCCAAACCTAAATTTCAATGAGTATGTCTGTATGAACACTCAGTTTAAAACTTGAAGTTCAAAGTAATTTTACTATCAAAGTATGTGTTACCATGTAAATACAAAGAGAAACAAATCAATAAAAAAACACAAAGATGGACAAATAATCAATGTGCAAAAGACAACAAATGGTGCAAATACAAAAAAAGAAAAAAACAAATTACGTTCCAGTAAATCTGTGTTGCACCTGTTCCAAAATGCATTGCTTTTCTTTCCCCTCAAAAGTTAAGATTGTTCTCAAATTGTAATGAGCCATTGAAACCAGGGCTGAAGAGGCATTTATGAATTGACAATATCCTGCAAAAAGCTGACATTAAAGAAGTCACAAACGAGAGAAGATCTGCAGATGCTGGAAATCCAAGCAACATACACAAGATGCTGGAGGAACCCAGCAGGCCAGGCAGCATCGATGGAAAATAGTACAGTTTACGTTTCGGGTCAAGACACTTCACCAGGACTGAAGGAAAAGAGATGCGAAGATTTAAAAGATGGGGGGAGGGGAGAAAGAAACAGTGTGATAGGTGAAATTAGGAGGTGGGGGAGGGTGAAGAAAACAGCTGGGAAGTTGATTGGTGAAAGGGCTACAGGGCTGGAGAAGGGGGAATCTAACAGCAGAGGACAGAATGCCATGGAAGAAAGAAAAGGGGGGAAGGAACACCAGTGGGAGGTGATGGGCTGGCAAGGAGATAAGATGAGAGAGGGTAAAGGAGATGGGGAATGGTGAAGGAGAGGAGAGTTTGACGTTGGTAATGCCCCATGCCCTCTCTTCGCCATTCCCCATCCCCTTTACCCTCTCTCACCTTATCTCCTTGCCAGCCCATCACCTCTCTCTGGTGCTACTCCCCCTTTTTCTTTCTTCCATGGCCTTCTGTCCTCTCCTGTCAGACTCCTCACTTCTCCAGTCCTGTGTCTCTTTCACCAATCAACTTCCCGGCTCTTTACTCCACCCCTCTCCCTTCCGTGTTCACCTATCACCTTGAGTTTCTCCCTCCCCTCCCCCCACCTTTTAGATCTACTGTTCATTTTTTTTCCCTCCAGTCCTGCTGAAGGGTCTAAGCCTAAAACATCGACTGTAGTCTTTTCTATAGATGCTTCCCAGCCTGCTGAATTCCTCCGGCATTTTGTGTGTTACATTAAATAAGTATTATGTTTGAAAGGGAATAACAGATACCTGGGCTACAAACACAAGATTCTGGAGATGCTGGAAATCCAAAGGAATCCATGCATAATTCTGGAGGAATTCGAGGTCAAGCAGCATCTATGGAGGTGAATAAACAGTCAACATTTGGGGCCAAGGCCCTTCAGGATCTGATGACAGGTTTCGACTCGTAAAATCAACTGTTTATTCCCCTCCATAGATTCTGTCTGACTTGCTTAGTTTCTCCAGTATTTTCTGTGTGTTAGCCTGGGTTTATAAAGGAGCTTTCTGACTAGTGAAGCAATTTTGTAATGTAGGAACCATAGCAGCCAATTTGTAATGCTGCCTGATCCACTGAGTTCCTCCAGCATTTTGTGTATAGTACTCTGGATTTCCAGCATCTGGAGAATCTCATGTTTATAAACCCAGGTCTCTAATTCCCTTTTTCAACACATTGCTTATTTAATGTTAGCTTCTCGCAGTACATTGCACTTCATGAATGCTCTTCTACCCTGCTATCCAGAGCTAGTGATGGGAAAAGGTCATGTAAATTAGTAGTATTGGTTGAATGATAAATATTGGCCATAACACACAGAGTTACTTCACTATTTTCCTCAAAGAATTGCCTTTGGGGGTCTCTCTGCCCACTGGAAAGAACTGGCAAGACTTTAGTTATTCTTACATCTAAAGGAAGCACCTCAAACAGTGCTGCACTCTTTCAACACAATATCAGTGTCAGCCAGGAGGTTTCTCCTCAGATTTCCACAATCTGATTGAATTTACTAATTCGGGCCAAATGGTGAGATTGCTGGTTGGCACAGGACTTACATTTACAGAAGAATTAAATGGTAAACTTGCAGGATCTGGTTGTGCTAACCACTCTAATAAAAAATACTTCTGTTTTAATTTTATTTTTGTTGCTGTTGTCTTAAATCTCCTGGCATGGAAACCTTCACTTTCCAGGCCATGCCATTTTAACATTCATACTTCAGTTTTTATATTCATACCATATTTCTTCCTTGCTTTGGACATTGTGGTTCCATGTTTATGGCAATTCATTCACTTTATTAAATGTCTTATTTACAGCTGCTGGCATGAAAGTTTGGAGTCCTTTAATCCCAAAAAATGATGTTTAATTGGCTGCTACCCCATGGCCAAGCTGAATGTGTAGTTGAGCTCTGCTTACCCATTTGCCCAGTTCAGCCTGCCTCTCAGTATCAGTGATACAGCTTGCATCAATTAGTTTTGTCCTCTAGTTCATCTATCCCATGCTGCTTCTGACTCGTACACCACTACTTGCAGTGAAGTAAAATGGCGATGACATTTTTATTATCTATAAAGAGCATGTGACTTTTCTTCAACAAGGCACAAATAGTTGGATTCTGTCAGTTAGCTGGGCTCTTGCCAGATCTGTCTCCTTTGGAATGCAGCTGCACATATTCACCACATTTAATAAACTATCTCTGTTCTTTCCTTGCATGCTAGATCCTTGAGCTTGTAACAACTTAAGGCAGCCTAATAGAGGACTTTAATGTCTTTAGTTCTTGTACTCTGGTGGGTGGTATTCTTGAACTCCATACAAACTCAGTTAGATTGAGAACTAACTGTTATTTGCTAAGCACAGAAAATTCTGAAGGAACTCAGCAGGTCAGGCAGCATCTATCAATGTTTCAGACTGAAAACTGATAAGTCCTGATGAAGTATCTCGGCCTGAAATGTCAGCTGTTTATTCTCCTCTATGGATGATGCTTGACCTGCTGAGTTCCTCCAGAATTTTGTTTGAGTTGCTCTGGATTTCCAGCATCTACAAAATTAATTGTGTGTGTGTGTGTTTTTTTTGCTAAATCCTTTGATTATAAGCTACTTTATAAGTTTAGTAAAATATTTCACCTGATGCAGGGTCAACAATTCCATTCCACCCCCCTCTCTCTCCCCTTCTCTCTCTCTCTCTCTCACACACACACACACACACACACACACACACACACACACACACACACACACACACACACACTGTTTGACCTGCTGAGTTCCATCATTACATTATCTGAATATCTCAATCCCTGACGTGCTCCCAACCAGCACATTGAATGTAGTAATTACAATATTAACCCATATATTAAATAAAAACATGGATCAAGCACAAGAGCATCTGCAGATCCTGTAAATCCAGAGCAACCCACACAAAGTGCTGGAGGAATTCAGCAGGTCAGGCAGCATCAATGGAAAGGAATAAACAGTTGACGTTTTGGGCCGAGGCCCTTCATTAGGACTGGAAGTTAAATGATTAGAATTTCATCATAGTTGCACGATAAGAATTTCAGAAAACTTGTGCAAAGCTCTTTTTTTATGCATATTTGATAATTTAGTTGATGTTCATAGACTCCAAATTTAGAAGGTCTGTAACATAAACAGAATTTTGTTTGCTAATTTTGGTAATGAGCAATACTATCAGGAATTTGACACCTCTGTTTATTTTCTCATTCTGTTGATTTTTATTTGTGGCCTATTGTTCTCCCTGTATAGTTCCACGATCCTTGGGCATGAATGTGTTTGTGACGATTGAGGGCCTCACAGGGATGTGCAAACTGCCTATCGCTCCCCTGATCACAGGCTCCCATCCCACAGACAACAAAGGGTAAGAAAACACTGCTGGTATATGGGGCTTATGGGATGGAAAGTAAACCATTCTTAAACATACCAGTTATTGTTCAACCACGTACTCCCATGGTATGGTTTTGTTGTGAATGGCAATGATCCCAATGCAGATTGATAATTAGCATTAACATCATTAACGTGACGGTGCATGGAAAGTGTAAATATGTCTTAAATAGCATTCAAATTCCAATCTTACTGCCAGTGGAGAGTTTTGCTCTACCTGACTCTGGAGTCAGACTTGGCCTTTGGTTTTTGACCAAAGTCAGGTTCATTATTATAGGCACAAGTATGTGTCTGCACAGGTGCAATGTAAAAGACCCAACATCCACAAGACAAACACAGTAAATATAAGTTATACAATTACACAAGAAAGAACGCAATTGGAACAAAAAAGCTAAGTTAATTGTAGTTCAAATAGGTCCTGCTGTTGCTATGCTGAGATGATTAGAGTTGTGCAGGATGGTTCAAAACCTGAATAAGGCCATAAGATATAGGAGCAAAATTAGACAGTTTGGCCCATCGATTCTAGTCCACCATTCAGTCATGCTTGATTTACAGTGCTTATAAAAAGTGAGCACCCCCTTGGAAGTTTTCATGTTTTACAACATTGAATCACAGTGTATTTAATTTGGCTTTTTTGACACTGATCAACAGAAAAAGACTCTTTCATGTCAAAGCGAAAACAAATTTCTACAATTTGGTCTAAATTTATTGCAATTATTAAACACAATAATTGATTGTACAAGTATTCATGCCCATCAAGTCAGTATTTAGTAGATGCACCTTTGGCAGCAATTACAGCCTTGAGTCTGTGTGGATAGGTCTCTATCAGCTTTACACATCTGGACACTACAATTTTTCCCCATTCGTCTTTACAGAACTGCTCAGGCTCTCTCAGATTTCATGGGGCTTGTGAGTGAACTGCCCTTTTCAAGTCCAGCCACAGATTCTCAATTGGTTTGAGGTCTGGACTCTGACTTGGCCACTCCAGGACACTAACTTTGTTGTTCTTAAGCCATTCCTGTGTAGCTTTGGCTTTATGCTTGGGATCATTGTCTTGCTGAAAAACAAATCTTCTCCGAAGTCGCGGTTCTCGTGCAGAGGTTTTTCTCCAAGATTTCCCTGTATGTTGCTGCATTCATTTTACCCTCTACCTTCACAAGCCTTCCAGAGCCTGCGGCAGTGAAGCATCCCCACAGCCTGATGCAGCCAGTACCATGCTACATGGTAGGGATGGTGTGTTTTTGATGATGTGCAGTGTTTCACTTATGCCAAAAATAGCGTTTAGTCTGGTGGCCAACAATCTCAATTTTGGTTTCATCAGACCATAGAACCTTCTTCCAGCTGACTTCAGAGTCCCTCACATGCCTTCTGGCAAACTCTAGCCGAGATTTTGTGTGAGTTTTTTTCGACAGTGATTTCCTCTTTGCCACTCTCCCATTAATGCTGCGACTGGTGAAGCACCCAGGCAACAGTTGTTGTATGCGGAGTGTCTCCCATCTCAGCCACTGAAGCTTGTAACTCCTCCAGCGTTGTCACAGATCTTTTGATGGTGTCCCTCTCTAGTCCCCTTGCACGATCACTCAGTTTTTGAGGATGGCCTGCTCTGGACAGATTTATAACTGTGTCATATTCTTTCCATTTCTTGATGATTGACTTAACTGTACTTCAAGGGATATTCAGTGACTTGAGAATGTTCTTGTATCCATCTCCTGATTTCTGCTTTTCAGTAACCTTTTCGCAGAGTTGCTTGGAGTCTTCTTTTGTCTTCATGGTGTAGTTTTTGCCAGGATACTGACTCACCGGCAGTTGGACCTTCCATACAGGAGTATTTTTACTACAATCAATTGAAACACCTTGACTCTACATGGTGATCTCCATTTAACTAATTATGTGACTTCTAAAACCTATTGCCTGCACCAGTGATGACTTGGTGTGTCATATTAAATGGGTGAATACTTATGCAATCAATTATTTTGTGTTTTACATTTGTAATTAATTTAGATCACTTTGTAGAGATATTTTCACTTTGCCATGAAAGTATCTTTTTTCTGTTGATCAGTGTCAAAAAAGCAAATTATACCCACTGTGATTCAATGTTGTAAAACAATAAAACATGAAAACTTCCAAGGGGGGTTGAATACTTTTTATAGGCACTGTATTTTCCCTCTCGACCCTGTTTTCCTTCCTCTCCCCATAACCTTTGACAACCTTATTGATCAAGAGCCTATTGACCTCTGCTTTAAATATACCCAGTGACTTGGCCTCCCCTGTGGCAATGAGTTTCACAGGTTCACCACCCTCTGGCTATAGAGGTCCCCCCTTATTTCTGGTTGAAAGGAAGCAGCTGTTCTTAACCTCACTGTGTGGGACTTCAGTTTTCTGTACCTCCAAAGCTTTCATTTTGACCACAGTCTAGATAACATGCATAAGCTCCTCCAACACACTAGCTCTCAGCTTGAATGATACAACCACTCTCAATTCACACATAAGACAACCTCCGTTAAGGGCAAGTTCATCCTGGTGCTGGTAAAAATGGGGGAAACTGGAACTTCTGCACATTCCAACCATTTTGGGTGGCCACGTACACTCGGGACAATGTGAAGTCTTTTCTGATTTCCCTTTGGATCATCTGTGCCATAATAAGGAGACTTTCGATTTGCATTAGGGAGAATATGTCAAGTGGAGTGTCCTCTTTTGTAAAGTTTTCAGGTATTTCCTTTTCCAAGGGTAAATAGGATAATCCATCAGCATTTCCAGATTAGTCAGTTTATTGAATTTGATTTTTTAACTGTATCCTCCAAGAAACAGAGCCCATCTCTGCATTTGTGCTGCTGCTGTTAGTGGAGCACCCTTCTGTGGATTGAAGATGGACACTAGTGGTTGATGATCAATAATGAGGGTAAACTCTCTCCCATACAAGTACTGGTTGAAATGCTCTACACCCCAAACCAGACTCAAGGCCTCCCTGTCAATCTATGCGTAATTTTTTCTCTGCAGTGGTAATGGAATGTGATGTAAAGGCTATGTGGTGTTCACTTCCATCACTCATAACGTGTGACATGATTGCACTATACCATAAGGTGAGGCGTCACAGGCAAGCTTCACTGGGTGACGTGGATCGCAATGTGTGATCTGATGTCACTATTTCTTATGCCTTTTGAAAAGCCACCTCACACTGCTTTTGTCTGTTGCCATTTCTTCCTGATCTGTAATAATGAGTTCAAGGAGCAGAGCACAGTAGACAGGTTTGGCAGAAACTTGCTATAGTAATAGACAAATCCTAAAGAGGACCACGACTGTCACATCCTTTGGCTTTAGGGCATCCACAACCACTGGCCTGTGCTTTTCAATAACTTTTTTGCGGAGTTGCTTGGAGTGTCCTTTTGTCTTCATGGTGTGGTTTTTGCCAGCATACTGACTCACCAGCAGTTGGATCTTCTGGATACAGGTGTACTTTTACTACAATCAATTGAAACACCTTGACTGCGCACAGGTCTCCAAAATCAGATCTCTATTTAACTAATTATGTGACTTCTAATACCAATTGGCTGCACCAGTGATGATTTGGTGTGTCATGTTCAAGGGGGAATCAATTATTTTGTGCTTTATATTTATAATAAATTTAGATCTGTTTTCACTTTGACACAAAAGAGTTTTTCTGTTGATCAGTGTCAAAAAAGCCAAATTACATCCACTGTTGATTCAATGTTGTAAAAATAATAAAACATGAAAACTTTCGGGGGGGGGGGATATTTTTTATAGGCACTGTGCATATAACCCGTAATGAATCAAAGCATGCTTAATCAAAAAGTATATTTACAATATTTCCCAAAAATACACAACAGTGGGAGATTTTAGGATCAGAGGGCACAGGCTCAGAATAGAAGGGCATCGCTTCAGAATAGAGATGAAGAGGAATTCCTTTAGCAAAGGGGTGGTGAATCTGTGGAATTCATTGCCATAGTAGACTGTGGAAGCGAAGTCATTGGGTATCTTTAAATCAGAAGCTAATGGGTTCATGATTAGCAATGACATTAAAAGTTATGGGGCAAAGGCAGAAGAATGGGGTTGAGAGGAATAATTAGCCATGATGAAATGGCAGAGTAGGCTCAATGGGCTGAGTGGCCTCTTTCTGTTTCTACTTATAGGTTCCTATGGTCTTAAAAGATACTTTGAGATATAAATTTTGTTTTCAGATGCTAGTGAGAGGCCTGCTTCCTTAAATGTCAGATACCACCAATCTTAACTGCTTGGGTAGTCAGTTTGACTCTTATTTGAAAGTCAGTTTCTCTAACAGTTGAATCCCTGACATGTGAGTCTATGTTGTGTGTTCAAATGGAAAAATGGGCTTCCACCTGCAATCTTCTAGCCACCAAATGAATTAAAATTCATTGTTTTGGCAGCTATAGGTGTGTGGGAATAACTTGCGTCTAATAATTAGGGATTTCGTACGGCAGATATGTTAGCTTTCACATTTTGCCTTAAACATGTTGATGGGTTTAATAAGCTTTTGACAGTATTAGAGCATGCAAACTCTGAAGTGCTGTAGGTGCCTTTGATTCCATGTTTGGCTGACTGGTATCTGTACAGTAATCCAAACTTCTCTCTCTTTCAGCACACCTTCCTTCTCTTCTGTGACTAATGCCAACAGTGTGGATCTGCCAGCCTGCTTCTTCCTAAAGTTTCCACAGCCAATTCCTGTGTCAGCTTTTTGCATTCAGAAACTTCAGAACTATTTAGGTTAGTTTGTTGCAGAAGAAAAACTACTGAGGGGTATGATAAATATGAAAGGGGCTACATTCAATTTGCCCTAGTTACACCGGCTGGTGTTCCAGTATGCCAGAATTTCAAGCCTGGTTTGATGAAAATTGTACATCGGGTCAATCTACTGTTTCTCAGGGTTTGCTCTATTTAGATGATTCATAGAATATCCAGTATCTTCCATACTTCAATAATGACCTTAATTTGTATAGCGCACTGGTTGGGCTATACCGCTAATAATCTAGAGGCTGACTCTAACGATCACTAAATGCTGGAACTCAAAGTCAGGTAGCATTGATGGAGCAGAGTGAACAGTTGATGTTTCAGGCTGAGACCTTTCATCTGACTGGAAAGGAAGGGGAAAGAAGCAAGAATAAGAAGGTGGGGGCAGGGACAGAGTACAAGTTGACAGGTGAGACCAGGTGAGGGGAAAGATGAGTGCGTGAGGGAAGGGAGGACAATCCAGAAACCTGAGTTTAAATCCCACCACAGTTGTAAATCAGTTAATAATTTGGAATTTGCAACAATAAGGCATGGTGACCACACGAAAATAAATGCAAGAATGTTGTGAAACAAAAACCCAGGAGTTAACAAGGTTACCCAGCACAACCAAAATCAGGTGTGGGAACTAATTGGCAGGTTCTGCACAAGAGCTTGCCAGATGGTTTGCTGATCTGACTTTGGCTGTGCTAAGTCAGCTGATTCTGGTTTAGACAAAACAACTGAATTCAATATGTTGAGATTAGGGTGAATTTAAAAAGAGCCAGTAAGAATTTACTTTGGGGACCTGTTCAAAGGCAGAAAGTAGTAGTTGTTTGAGGACAGAATCAGGCTTGCCTTCTGTTGTTCTGTAGGGTTCTTTTCACGTACTACCAACTTTTGCATTTTTCCCCCAAGTAACTTCCTGTGGTCACCTCCAGGCTTGTGTATGGACAACAGTTCAAGCATTAAACTGGAGCAATTCTACTGCAGAAGATGAACCTTTCAGAGTATAAGAATGAATCTTTGGAGGGCAAGCTGAATCTTAAAATCAACTTTGATACCCTTATCCAAATTCAAATATTTCAGTTAACATGACAGTCTGTGTTAGGAACCACTTTAAATTCAATTTCAGAAATTTACTTCAGGCTGAAAGTATCATGCTAAACAAGTGCCATCTAGTAGTGAAGATTAGTACTACAGAAGAAAGAACAGTATTTATTTCTATTGCAACCTATTGAAAATATTGGACCATTATGACAAACTTAAGCACGAGTAAAATTGAAAGGAATGGGTAATTATGAATTTCATTATACTTTTTAGATTGGGAATCACCCCAGAAATTACTCCCAATATACCTAATATATAATTTTTAACAGTAATGTTCTGTGTTTTTTTCCACTATATTTGGCATTGTGGGATCTTCACTATTTTTCTGCTGTATTTTTTTTCTTGGACAGGTGTCACTCTCTTTGATCCTCCTACCACTTTAGTTCCACTTTATGAATTAATCACCCAATTTGTACTTTCGGGGAAGGATGATGGTTCTTCAACTTTGAAACACAACATGCGCTTTTATGCTGTGAGTTGTAACGTTAATATTCTGATTTAGAGACCTGTCTCTTACTTTGAAACATTATTGATTTATTAACTAATATGTATTTGCTTACTGATTTAACTGATTGCAGCAGTAGACATTGTGAGCAGCTTTGGGTCTCATATCGTGGGAAGAATGTACCGGCATTGAAAAGGGTCCAGAGGAGGTTCAAAAGAATGATCCTGGGAATGAAAGGGTTAAAATGAGTGTTTGATGGCTTTGATCCTGGACTCACTGGAGTTTAGAAGAATGAAGGTGGATCTCGTTGAAACCTTCTACTTTGTCTTATAGTCTGTGGTCAGTGGACAGTGCAAATGTTGGTCAGTGATGTACTGTATCTTTGAAGGACAGCACTGGATTTGGCTGTGATTTCCTCTGTAATTGTTGTCATTAACCAAAAGGGCTTTTGTATGTCTTTGTAAGCGTGATCTGTCTGGATAGCATTCATCTCTGCCCATGTAACTATAATAAACCAATAAGAAGTTTTAGAGGGCTTTGAATTCCATGAAACAGTTTGATAGTTTAGTGCAGTTTTGGGTGCTGTTTCAATTCGTGTTTAGGTACTGTGTGCTACTTGAGCAGTCTCAGGTGGCAGACATGCAGTAGCAGCTCTCACTTGTGCTTACCTTGAGTAGAATTAAGGGAAGGAGGGAGAAATGAAGACAGCTCTGCACTTTGACACATACCCTCCTCGGATAAAATCACTGATAAATGCATGCTGCTAATTGTGTCAAATCATCATTGCTTCACCATTGAGATTTTATGTACAGCATAAAAAACATTGTTGTTGTTGTTCTAGTCTTTGCCAGGCCAACAACATTGCTATTTTCTGAACAAAGACGCCCCAATCCACAATGGGAGGTGTTTACAAGGTGCGATGCTTCAGAAAATTCCTTTCAGGCACCCAGCTCAAGTGCCTCGGATCTTGGAACTTATCCGGCACCAAGTGGCATACAACACTCTTATTGGAAGCTGTGTGAAAAGGACCGTGCTGAAGGAAGGTAATGGCAACTCTTTTATGTTTGCAGTAACCTGTTGCTCTGAGTTCAGGGGGTGGAACCTGGCTATCCACTTTAATGTGACGGAAACCAACTATTTGACATATTGGGTCAGCTGTACCTTCTGATAGTGTCTGGGTCGGATCTTACCTTTCGATGCCATTCAGGGTCAGCATTTTATTCAAGTCTGAACAATTTGCTTCGTATCACTGCCTGTATTCAATGGAGTTTGGAAGAATGGGGGATCTTATTGAAACCTATCGCATAACGAAAGGCATAGATAGACTGGATGTAGAGAGGATGTTTTGTATAGTGGGAGAGTCTAAGACCAGAGAGCACTGCCTCGGATTAGAAGCACATCACTTTAGAACAGAGATGAGAAGGAATTTCTTTAGTCAAATGGTGGTTAATCTGTGGAATTAATTGCCACAGTTGGCTATGGAGACCAATTCTTTGGGTATATTTAAACAGAGGTTGATAGGTTCTTGATTTTTGCAGGCGTCAAAGATTATCCTAAATCCTAGAATGTTAATGTGCCTTCAGGTTCTTGTACCTTCTCTCTGATGATAGTAATAGGAACAGAGCATGTCCTGCGCAGTGGCCCCTCCATACCAGATGGTGATGCAACCCGATAATGTTGAAATCTGTTGAAATTTGCTTGTTTTTGGTGATGTACCAAATCTCCTCAAGCTTCTAATGAAATATAGCCATTGGTGTGCCACCTTTGTAATTGCATCAATATGTTGGGCCCAGGATAGATCTTCAAAGATGCTGACACCCAGGAACTGTTCGCCCTTTTCCACTGCTGGCCCCATGATGAGGACTGGATTGTGTTCTCCCGACTTAAAAGGTGGTGGTTCTGTCTGAGAGGAAGTGTGAAATATTTGCTATTGCACCTAATCTGTTTGTAAGAGATAGAAATAGAAGATGAAGAATTAGAACAGAGGGAAAAAGGTGGGGGGGTCGGGGGAGGGGGGAAGAACGGTGCTGGAACTGAATATGAAACACAACATCTGATATAAAAGAGAAAACTGGAAGAAAGCTCAGCAAGTCTAGCAGTGTCTGTGGAGAAAGAAGAATAGACTTAACATTACAAGTTAATACCTTTCATTGGCTCTCATACAAACAGGAAAGGATGGCATTGAAGATCATGAAATCAATATTAGGTTCTCAAGCCTATGATATTCCTAACTGGAAAATGTGGTTTATAAAATACAAAGGGGCAGAGATGGTCAGTCCTTTTCCCAGCATAGTTGGATCTGAAACTAAAGGGTGTAGGTTTAAGATGCAAGGTGAAAGAATTAGACCATAAGATGTAGTAGCAGAATTGGGCTATTTGGCTTATCGAGTCTGTTCCACCATTTGATCGTGGTTGATTTATTATCCCTCTCAACCCCATTCTCCTGCCTTCTCCCCATAACCTTTGACGCCCTGACTAATCAAGAACCTATCAACCTCTGTTTTAAATATACCCAATGACTTAGCTTCCAAAGTCATCTAAGGCAGTGAATTCCACAGATTCACCACCATCTTGCTAAAGAAATTCCTTCTCTCCTTTTTGTTCAGATACAAGGGAGGGAAGGTTTAGAGGGATACAGGCCAAACTCAGGCAAATGGGACTAGCTCAGGTAGGCACCTTGGTCTGCATGGGTGATTCGGACCAAAGGGCCTAGACAAATCGGACTAATAGTGGTATAGAAAGGCAACTGAAAGCCCAGGAACACTTGCAGACTGAACAAAAGTGTTCTGCAGAACAGTCACCTTATCTCCATTTGGCTGCTCCATAATAGAGCAGACCATACAGTGAATGCCGTATGCAGTAAACTGAACTGCACCTGTCAGTCACTTCATCTGAAAGGGATATTCATGTCATTGGCTGCTGAAAAGTGAAGTGGTAAAAGGGTAGGGGGTTGCATCTCCTATGGCTGCATCAAAGTGTACTGTGGAAAGGGTGGAATTAACAGGTAGTTATAGAAGGAACAGTTTGGAGTACTGAAAGCTTGGGGAGAAGGGGATGATCTGTTAAATGTAGAAGTTGTGTGGTGGAAGAGGAGGACAGGAAATCTTTGCTATGGATAGGAGGAGGAGGAGTGAGTGCAAAAGTGCAGGAAGTGGAACATTCGTGGCTGAGAGATATGTAGATAAACAGAAAACCTCTTAGAGGCACGGTGAGGGAAGTTATTGTCAGAAGCTCCAAATGAGACAAAATGGGAGAGTGGAATGTAATCTTTACAAGAAGCAGATGGGAGGAGGTTATAGTTATAACAGCTCTGCATCTTTACAGTGACCCCAGTATGTGCAAGGAAACAGCAATGATGAGTGAACATGAGCAAGGAGCTCCATTATTTTTTTTTTGGTCACAGCTGCTCACGCCATGCTTCTAGTTGGAAGTCGCTTTAATTCTCCATCCCAGCAAAGTCTCTCTGATCTTGCTAAGCTCAAGGCACGTTATAGCCCTCAGGTCTCATTGTTGCATTTAACAATTTCAGATAATCAACCTTTTGATGCAGGGTTGTTAACTTGTAACCTTTATTCCAATTTTCACTCTCCTGATCTACCATTTTATTTCAGATTTCCAGCCACTGCACTGTTTTATGGCACTCAATTCCAGCTTTTTGTCTCTGCTGTCAGTCATATCCTGCTTACAGCAACTCCAGACAGATTAGCTGTGATTAAAACTTTTCTTCATGCTCTCTTAGCCAACACCACCACATTTATTCATTCAGTCTGTCTTAGTCTCTCCCCTCTCACTGTTCTCTCTGCCCTCCTCCAATGTAAAATGATTCCTGTCTGGCCTGCTGAGTTCCTCCAGCATTTTGTCTGTTTGAATCCTCTGAAATAACAAGGAACAAAGAGATTGAGACTCACTGATTCTTGAGACTTCGGCGAAAACATGTCCCACTAAGAAGAGTGCTAATTCTGATGAAAATGAATGACATTTTCTTAAAATAATCAGGGTTGATCATCTGAGGGTCTTTTGCACAAATGCAACATTTTTTCATATGTTCTTAATTTTATAAATTATATGATAGCCCAGTACCCACAAAATCAGTTGTCCTCAGGCAAGAGATTATCATTTCAATTTGATAAAGTGTGAAAAAATAATTTAAAATTATTAATATATATGCCAGATGAAAGAGTAGAGTGAAAAACCTCAAGCTAAAAGCAGTGAACTTTCAATAATAGTTACTTATTTTGTGGTTGCTTAAAATGTGTCCCAAGTTTTTGTCAGCACTGTCAGATATTTATAAAAAAAAAATTCATTAAAAAATCAGGCAACCACATGGTCAACTGTATGCCTGAGGACTCTCTTTCCACCCTCCACATCTGCTAAATGCAACAAGGTCAAACAAGCTCCTGTAAGTTTGCTAGTTTTTCAATAATTTTTACATATTGATGTTGCTACTGTCACAACCATGACATGTCAACACTGTCTCTCGTACAGAAAGAATTATTTTAAATTATGACATAAATTTCTGCATTTTAAGTAGAGGCCAGAGGCAGCTAGCAATTAGGGAAAACAAGATGGCTCCTGTATACAACTCATGCATGTCATGTAAAAAAAAAAGTGTGTTTTTGTCACTACAGTCAGACGTTAACATCCTCGGGTTTTCTGTCTGGCGGTGGTGACACATAGTTTGACGGTGTTGACAAAAACATCCAAATCATCCTCAGTGGAGGCTTGAATATAATTTATGATCACAATAAATAGTAATATGGCTTGTAGTTTAAATTAAATTCATAGCAATTTTGCACAATTTCATAGTGATTCCATTAAATTCTGACCTTTTATGTATTTTAGGAAGTTATGGCTAGGCAGCAGCTATCAGTGGAGGAGCGAAGGAGAAGAAACAGGAAATACCAAAAAAAGCAGAGAGAGAAATTATATAGTGAGCCAGAGTTAAAGGAGGAATACCTGAGAAAGGAAAAGCAAATTGAAGAAGAGAGTAGAGGATGGGAAGATAAAAACTACCAGTGATTTGAATGAAAGGAAAAAGAGGAGTAAGAGAAAGGCATGGAAATGTAGACAGCAAGAGTCAAGAGAGCGTAAGAGAAAGGGCCCAGATCGCCCAGAAACTCCCCCAGATAGTCCATTGAATCAGACTATACAGGAGCCAGCTTACAGTAGGCAGTCTATAGTAGGGAAAAGGGAAAGAAAGAAAACAAGAGCAAGATACTTGAGAGAGATGAAACCTTTGAAAAATAAACTTCAAGAGATAATAAAAGATAGGAACAAACTGAAAAGGCATTGGTGACTAGAGCAAACTAGAAATAAAAAGACACAATCATCAAAAAACAGCAGATGCTACAGGGAAGCAAACTCAAAAACCCCTCCATCAAGAAAACCCTGCTCTTCCACAACTGTCTCATTCAAGAATTTAATCAAAACAAAAATAATTTACAGTCTGCTCAAACATCAAAGAACTTGACTCTGTTAGGCAGGGTTCTAAAGAAATATCGCCTGATACACCAGACAAAGCAGTTCGGGCTGACATACAACACACTGCGAAAGAGCAGGACTACTGACAAAAAACCCTCTTACATTCAAACAATAACCCCGATGGTTCAGGATTTCTACCATAATGCTGCACAAATGATGACTGACAAACAGGACACAATAACATGGAAGAAAATAAAGCATCAGAGAATGATTCTGACTGACACAATATTCAATCTTCACGGGGAATTCATCAAAAAGGAACCAGCTGTAGAACTCAGTTATTCGTCCTTCTGTGCTTTACGTCCATTCTATGTCACAGCACCAAAACCATCAGATTGAAAGACATGCCAGTACCATGAAAATGCAAAGCTGATGTTTGATGTCCTAACAGCATATGGTATTGACAAGTCTAGCAAATTGGAGGATAGTTTTGAACTTGTGTGTTGTTCTCAGACAAGCGAGGCATGTCTCTGTGCTCCTGCACCCGATGTCTCCACAAGCACACACTTCCCACCCCACAGCAAGAGTTGACCGATGTTGAGTGGCAGCGATGGGAACGAGTTCAGGACCAAACAGCAGATGGAATTCACTGCAATACAAGATATGTGAAGCGCAATGGCACACTGGCAGAGCTCATCAAACTGTATGAAGACAAACTAAAGGGTGAAACAACAACACGTGTGTGCTTGGTTCAGAACCAGTCCAGGGAATACAGGAGCTTGATACAGAACTGCAATGAAAGCACTGTAATTGACGTGGACTTTTCTGAGGCTTGGAAATATAGTTCTGAGGTACAGTCATGCCATCTTGGTCAGAACCTCCCACAGCTCAATCTGCGCAGTGGCATGTACACACAAAAGTAGAGAAAGCAGGATTTTGTATAATATCAGAATCCAAACGACAGGATGCTTCTGCCATTTGGACTCACTTGGAACAAGTCCTCAGAGATATTTGTTTAAAATTTCCAAAAGTTGATACCATTCAATTTTGGTCAGATGGCCCCAGCAGCAGTACAAAAACAAGAACTTCTCTCTCCTCTGCAATGTCCCTCCAACACTGGGTTTCCAGAGAACAACCTGGAACAACTTTGCCGCGTCACATGGCATTGGGGGAACTGTGAAAAGGACTGCAGACAGCCTTGTACTACGGAGGAATTACATTGTGGATGGTAAGATCTTCCATGAAATGGTTGGGAGCCTTTGCAGTACTCAGCTCTATTATAATTGCTGAAGGTGACATGCAGACATATGATGCAGTCCTTTCTCAACCACTATAACCTGTACCAACAACAGGGAAAATCCATCAGGTTATACCTTACGGAAACAGCATCCATTGCAGATAATTGTCATGTTTCTGTAGTGAACCACAGATGTGCCAGTGTTTCAGCCCAACAGCATTTCAGTTGTCTGAAAATATACATGCCAGGGTACAGGCTGAGGAGAATGATGGCCCGACCACAATGGGAAAGAACAGAGGGCCTTCGGCAATGCTGATGGAGGAAATGGAGCAGGAACCCCAGAGTTGTCCTGATGGGACTACGACAGATATATCTGCTGGTGTCATTAATTGTGGAGATTGGCTTGCTGTCATTTATGACCAAAACTGGTGGTTAGCAAAGGCTGTCCCTGTGGATGCTCATAATCAAGATGTTCAAGTGGAGTTCTTGCATCCGCGTGGGCCCAACACGCGTTTCCATCCAATCAGGTGGAAAGGATATGTGCTTCGTACCAGTCGAAAATATTCTGGTCAAACTGATGGAGCCATCATCACCAGGTCATGCAAGCAGGGCGAGGGAGATCTGCCACCTGTCTGCTGAAGTCATGGACTTCATAGAGGAGAAACATATTAATTGTCTACTTCCTGATAAAGCTGACGGAAGGTTTTTTGAAGATTTAAGCCCCAAAATGAATGGAATTTTTTTTTAAGTTCCTGGTGTGTTTTCTGATGTTTATGCTTAAACATTGCAGTTGTACTGTATTTTGCTGTTTACTGTTAATATTTACAGAAGGATAACATGTACATGAGATTGTTATTTGTTCTACCAAATTGTTAAGTAAAGTTGTTAAGCAAGGAGCATTGACTTGAGAGGTGAAAACGTTGGAATTGTTTGTTGTAATTGGGCCACTGCCACCACTGTCAGATGGAACTTCCTTTGTTTTAAATTAATATGCTTACAATCTGCTCCTCCAAAACAGTTTATTAAATTAAAGTAATTGTCTCTTTAAAATTAAAAACGTGTTTTTATGTCCAAAATTGTTATTTTGTATACTTAATGCTAATGATAAAAGTTGCATGATGTAAGAGTTTTTAAAGGAGTACACGTGAAATAGTATAAAAAATGAACAAAAGTGAATACAGGTTGCCCCCGTCATCCGGAGGTAGAGCGTTCCTATGAAACGGTTCGTAAGCCGGAATGTCGTAAAGCGAAGAAGCAATTACCATTTATTTATATGGGAACATTTTGTGAGCATTCGCAGACCCAAAAATAACCTACCAAATCATGCCAAATAACACACAAAACCTAAAGTAACAGTCCATATAGTAAAAGCAGGAATGATATGATAAATACACAGCTTATATAAAGTAGAAATACTTTTCCACAGTCATTGCGTGATGAACTGTTCTCCGTAGCAAAAATCTCACGCAAGCACCGTCAGCAAAACCCGGCGCAAGTGATCTCCAGTAACCTTTAAGCTATGAAGCTGCTAAATCATACCAAATAACATGTAAAGATACACAGCCGATATAAAGTAGAAATATGTATGTACAGTGTAGTATCACTTACTGGAATTGGGACAGTGTTGAACACACTGATGATGGTGTGTTAGGCTGAGTCGGAGGTTGGGGTAGTGCAGTGGCCCCCACCCTCCGGGTAGCGACCCAATACATTGCCACAAAGCATGCAGGGGTCCAGCGGTAGCCGGGAGGCACACAGCACATCTTTAAGAAAAAAGCCAAAATAAACAAGCTAATTAATTAGGTGCTGCCCAGCACGTAATTAATTAGCATGTTTATTTCAGCCTTTTAGCGCGCGCTGATTTTTTCGTAACAGTGAAAACACCTGTTAGCGAAAACAGGGTACTAATGTAAGTCTTTCGTAACAGTGAGGTTTCGTAAAGCGACCGTTCGTAAAGCGGGGGACACCTGTATACAACATTTAACAGCATATATGTGTACCTATGGTGTAGACACAATGATTTAAAAGCTCTAAATCTATATAAGACTAAATAAATAGGAATAGTTAGCTTTTTATTGTGTCTGACTGTGTTGACAAAAACTAAGTAATGATAGGAAGAACATATTTTATGAAAAAATTACAAAATCAGGAGGTTGCACAGAAATATTGCTTGATTACTGAGACTTTGTTCTATAAACATACAAGTTTAGATTTCTTAACATTTAAATATTTTTCTTTTCAAAATTAAAACCTGTTTTATCCAAGTTCTCAAGAATCAGTGACCTGTCTTGATGCAAAATATTTAAAAGAGTGAGTGCTGACTGAAGGACTACTAAATGACCAGAGAGATTCTGGCTTTGTACATATTTGGCAGGAAATGAGGCATGAGGGGGGTATGGTAGTGCAGTATATTGAAAGGATATGATGATATAGTTTAAAAGGTAGAATTATAGAGTGAAAGGATTGAAAAGTTAGTTTTGTCCTGGAACTTTGAAAAAGTTGTTTTCTTACCAAAAATGATGCTTTCAATCTTTGAGATCAATAGCATTGCTACTTGCCCTGCAAGGGTGCCCCAATGTAAAAATCACTGACTTTTAAAATGTGTTAGTTTATGAATATGCAGAGCAATTTTGAAGCTCCACATAAGTTGCTAGACTGAGTTTCTCCAGCATCTTGTGTGTTGCTCCAGATTCCGGCATCTACAATCTCTTGCAGCTCCAAGACTGAAGTGCCAGTCATTAACAAAATGAGGAAACTGGGATATTATCAAATTTGAATCGAGTTTCCATCTTATCTACCTAAATAGCATTCTGAATGTTCTTTTCGCTGCAGTGTTCTTATCATTGCAATGTGAATCATGTGTTTGCAGATCTGCCTGGCCGTTTGCAGTTTGAAGTGTGCCCGCTGACTGACACCAGCTTCAGCCTCTCCTTCCAGCACCCAGTCAATGACTCCCTTGTGTGTGGTATGCTACTGAGTATTTCTGCCTATGTAGTCTTGATTACTGAAAGCTGTGTAACTACAGACACAACAATAAATAGTCTGGTGTTGTGACAGGAATGCCTTTTTGTTCTCCAAGTATTTCCCCTCTGACTTGTGCTGTAAAGGTATAGAAGCCACACAGCTGTTAACCGATACCTACGCCAAGTGGCTGTTGTCCTCTGTGATACTCGGTGAGGCGTGGCACCACTGTGACCAGCCATGGTTGCTGAGCCATGGAGCCTGCATCTGCCATCAAACATCCATTTACAGAGATCCTATGCTCCCTGCTCATTTCCTTCAGTGCCCAGAGATTCTACCACTCTCCTACATGTTAGGTGCAATTGAACTACCAACCTGCACGTGTCTAGGGTGTAGGAGGAAACAAGGGCATTTACTGGGAATCCACATTGTCACGGGGAAACCATGCAAATACCAGAGGCATACCGGAGGTCAGGATTAAACCTGGATCACTATTGCTGTGAAGGAGCGGCTCTGTTAGATGACTCAGTATGCCTTCTGCAGTGAAATCTGTTAGCTCGGCCACTTAGCCTAGGATCCTCCCATCCACTTCATGTCTGGCAACATATTCAACATGTGGACAAGCCGAGGGAATTGTAGACTGGAGCTATATTTTTTAAAAAGGCCACTCAACTTAAATTGCCTGTGCTGCTTCCAAAGCAGAACTGTTCAACTCGTCTCACTCCCCTGATCTTTCCTCTTAGCCCTGTAAGTTTTCATCAAAGTACTTTTTGAACTTCTATAACCATTTGGGCTACATTATTAGTGTTGGTTTTCTGCATTTAGAAAGTAATTCTCCCCATCTCCCTGTTTCTTCACGCTGTTGTTGTTAGAGAAGAGATGCCCTGATTGCATCGGAGAACCTGTTATTCTGCTCTACCATTGAGCTTCTCGATCTCTAGGTACATTACATCTATGATCAACTCTTGATTGTTCAGAAATCCTGATGGTGATGTTTCCTTCACTCCCTTTAAACTCATCATGTTAACTGGAATATCTATTGTCCTACAGTGTCACAACTTTTTTAAAAAACTAATCAATTAAAATTGTGTTGGGGTTGTAATAGTACTAGTCCAGCAAATCTGCCAATATGGCACCACCAGAGTCTTCAGGGTGTGGATTACCAGAGTTTAAATATTTCCAAGCTTCATTTTCAGTTGTTCTGCTGCTGAGAAACCACCTTTTTTTTAAAAAAAGTGTCACCACTTGTGGTCATGATCTTCGGGGGTAGCTTCTATTCTCCTTTTTAATTTTTTTTCACTGCTGTTTATTTTACCAGTTGTGATGGATGTACTGGACTCCAGGCAAGTAAGCTGTAAGCTGTATAAAGGACTTTCTGATGCCCTCATCTGCACTGATGACTTCATTACCAGAGTGGTGCAGAGGTAAGTATTTTCTCTGAACCTGGCTCGCCCTAGTGAAACATGTGGCAGAAGATCAGGAGTGGGGGGGTGGGATGGAATGAGGGGGGTGGTGTTATGAGTGAGGACATTCACCAAGTAATTCAAAACCCATTTTGAGGGAGCATTCTGGCATTAATTTCAATGTTGGAGCTAACATTCTCTGGCTGTCTAATGGGAGGAGGTTTGTTGATTTAAGACAGACACAGACCTGAGAATCTCTAGCTTGATGGAGTTCAGAGGATGACTTAAACACAGTATTCTGTTCCTAATCAACTATGCTAACTTGATCGCAACTAAGATAGCAATGTAATACAGCTGCTATCAGACCACTGCAACTGCAGAACATGAAAGCTCCAATCCGGATATCTAGATAGAGCCTTTTTTATACTTTAGAATAGGAATAACTTGGGCAGTGGAAATAAAAGAATTATTTGACATGTATTGGGATACCTTTCTTCACTGAAGGTTTTAATAGTTCATAGTTACTTGGTATTGTACAGAATCAGAATCAGGTTTAATATTACTGGCCTGTCATGAAATTTGTTTTGTGACATAATTACAGTGCAATGCATATAAATACTGTAAATTACAATAAGAAATGTATGTAAATATTAAATAGGTAATGTAAAAATAGTGAGGTGGTGTTTGTAGGCTGGGTCACTCTCTGTTCAGAAATCTGGTGCAGAGGAAAAGGCTGTCTCTAAAGCTTGTATATCGTATAGCACGAAACATGCCCTTCTGCCCATGTTGTCCATGCTGACCAAGATGCCCAACTAAGCTAGTTCTATTTGGCCCACATCCTTTTAAACCTGTCCTTTATGATGTTGTTAACGGAAGGGGGGGTTTGCAGTTTTCTGTGTGCAGTCATAGAATTTTCTTGATAAAGAAGTTCTTTATTGAATTCTTCTTTGGTGCGGCCTGACAGTTTGATAAATTCCTGGTGGGTGTGAGTGATTCCTCTGGCCCCCTGTGTTTTTCAGGTGTATGTCCATCCCGGTGACAATGCGAGCCATCCGCCGCAAGGCTGAGACCATCCAAGCAGACACGCCAGCTTTGCCGCTCATTGCCGAGACGGTGGAGGATATGCTGAAGCGGAACCCGCCTCCCCCCAGCAGTCCGGGCTACAGCACACAGCTGGGTAACAACCCACCGAGCGGCACCACCACGCCAACCAGCACCTTTCCCGGGCCTATCTCCACCATCTTCAACTTACAGGGCATGAAGGAGAGGCACGAATCTGGACACGGGGACGACTCCTTTAAGGTCAACCAGAACCCGATCCTGACGAGTTTACTACAGATCACGGGGAGTGTAGGCTCTTCCATCGGTTCGAGCCCTACCCCGCCCGGCCACACGCCCCCACCAGTTTCTTCCCCTGCAAGTAATACCAAGAACCACCCCATGCTGATGAATCTGCTCAAGGACAACCCAAGCCAGGATTTCTCCACGCTGTATGGCAGCAGCCCCCTGGAGAGGCAGAACTCTTCCTCCAGCTCACCTAGAATTGATGTAGCTTCGGGCAGCACAAAGCAGAAGAAGAAGAGGACACGGTCGCAGACAGATAAACCCAAGCAACCTCAGACTGAGGAGGACTTTCAGAGAGAGCTCATCTCCATGGACTTCGATGCCCCTAACAGTGTCTTTGATGTGAACCTGGCTGGAGATACTTTGGACACCCCACATATTACCCCTGCCCCCAGTCAGTGTAACACTCCTCCTACAACATACCCTCCAACTGTGGTGCATTCCCAGCAATCAGGCACACAGAGAATGGTACGCCTCTCCAGCACAGACAGTATTGGAGCTGATGTTACAGAGATTCTGTCAGACATAGCGGAGCAAACTACTAAGCTGGCTGCCTCTGTGGACGACTGTCAGTCTGTTGGGACCCCTGTCCGTGATTCTCTGAGCTCAACCCATTCTGCGGTGAATAGTACGTTTGATGCGGATGTTTTCCAGGCTGGAAGCAATGAGAATGCGTACACTGACCCTGCAGATTTAATAGCAGACGCCACTGCCACTCCAAATAGTGACTCATCAAACCAGTTTTTTCCTGATGGAGTAGATTTTTTATTGGAAAATCAAGGTGGGAACAATTTTGTGAGCAGTTATTTTGACGAGAACAGCCAAAGTGGTGATATGGATGAGATGAAAAGTTTCCCCTCACAGGGGTCTGCCTCAATGAATGTGCAGGCAATGAGTAGTGACACAGGAGAACGTTCCAAAGGGAGCAGCCACACTGACATGGTGGATTTTAGTATGTTTACAAACAGCAATAAATCATTAGGATCATCGGAGGGGATAGAACACTCACACTCGGGGAATCAGAGCCCTTTACTGAGCACGGTGGAGGTTGCGAAAATGGACAAGTCTCAGAAACAGCGGTCCAGCAAGGAAGGAAATGGCGGAGGGAGCAGCAGTTTGTCTGGAATGGCCATTGACAGTAAACCCGGGAAGCGTACTCGGACTCCGTCAAGTGATGGGAAGAGCAAAGAAAAGCCTCCAAAGCGCAAGAAAACAGACTCTGAAAGCAAGTCTCCATCTCACAGCGTGTCGGGTCGTCCCTTCACACCCCCTGCCAGCACCTCTGGCTCCAAGTCCCCTGGGAGCTCCGGGCGATCGCAGACTCCACCCAGTGTGGCCACTCCCCCCATCCCCAAAATTACAATTCAGATTCGCAAGGAGATTGTCGGCAAGTCATCTTCGCACAGTCAGTTTGGGTCTGGCCCCTCATCCAGCAGTAAAAGTCACCACTCCCATTCTTCCAATTCCTCTTCAAGCAAATTGAAAAGCAGCAAGTCCGAGAGCTCTTGCAGCTCAAAAATGAGCAGCAGTAGCCTGTATCCAGGGCAAAGCAGTACCAGTTCTAGTCAGTCCAAGAGCTCCTCGCAGTCCATGGGAAAGCCCAGCTCTTCTCCAGTCACCAAGCATGGTTTGACCAGCAGTGGCAGCTTGTCCAGTAACAGCAGTAGCAAAATGAAGCCGCAGGTCAAGTCATCCTCATCCCTGGCCAATCCATCTGGAGGGAAGCCCAACGTGTCTCCCTCACACTCAAGACCTTCGGGAAACTCAGAGAAACTCTCGTCTCCCTTGAAGCCCATTCCGGGGACTCCGCCAACAAAGGCGAAGTCTCCAGTCAGCTCTGGCTCAGGGAGCTCTCACATGTCAGGGTCTGGTTCTAGCTCGAGCATGAAGCAGTCCTCTGGTATGGCATCGTCCAGTTCCCTGAGCCAGAAACCTCCAACCTCATCTTCCTCCTCATCATCCTCATCCTCCTCATCCTCATCATCTTCTGCTTCCTCGATGTCTTCATCTCAAAATGCTCACGGAAATTTAATCAAAGGAAAGTCTCCCAGTCGGACCAAGAAGCCGTCTCTGACAGCAGTGATCGATAAACTGAAACATGGTGTGGGTGGTGTTGGTGGTTCCAGTTCCGAAGATGGTACAGATGGTCAAATGGCAGCATCAGCGATGTCGTCCACTCATAACATCCCATCCAAACACAACATGTCACCAGTGGATTACCAGGGAAAACGTGAGAAAAGTGACAAAGAAAGCAAATCCAAGGTCTCTGTCTCAGGGGGTTCTGGTGATAGTGGGAAGAAATCCTCAGACTCTAAGAATGGCGGAGGAACAGGTGTGGCAAAAATCATCATTAGTAAACATGATGGTGGTTCACCAAGCATCAAGGCCAAGGTGACCTTGCAGAAACCGAATGATGGCAGTGGTGACAGCTTGAGGCCACAGATAACTGGAGCAAAGAACTATGGCTCACCCTTGTTCAGTGGTTCAACACCAAAACACGAACGCTGTTCCCCGAGTTACAGCAAGTCCCCTGCCTACACCCCTCAAGGTGGCGATAGTGGCAGTGAGTCGGGGTCGTCCTTTGCAGAGAAGTCCCACCAGAATAGTCCCAGCTCGGATGATGATGTCCGGCCGCTCCCCGAATATAGTTTGGAGAAGCATAAAAAGCACAAAAAGGAGAAGAAGAAAGGGAAGGACAAGGATCGGGACCGGGACCGAGACAGAGAGAAGAAAAAATCTCACTCTAGCATTAAGCCAGAAAATTGGTCAAAGTCTCCTATATCAACTGACCAATCCTTGTCCATGGCAGGGAGCACATCCATGAACTCTGAAAGGTCATCCCGCCCCAGTCCAGCATTTTTGATTGGTGATGATGATGACCTGATGAATGTGGCCCTGATTGGTAACTGAAATGAAACACATTGTTGATAAACCAAAATAGTCAATCAACAGTACTATGATTGTATTTTGCTTCCAACTACGAGGTTCTTGGCTTTGTCCCATTTGGTAGGTGCCTCGGTCACACAAAAATAATGTTCTAAGTTAACCATTATTTTTAATGTCAGCATCCAGTTATCAACGGTGTATATGAAATTTTCTGTACAATTTTGAGTTGGTAGTCTATGACAAGATTTACATGAACATCCTCTTGTCTTCCTTTACAGAAGAAGGTTGGATCAAATCTAAGTTAAAAGGGGGTCCTTTGCGCAAGGTTTTCTTTGAATTTCTTAGCAGAGCCTAGAATATTCCAAATCTGGGTCTATCATGACTGTGTTTGCTTGCCACATTTACAGGTCATTTTATTAACCTAAAGCTATTTTAAAATCAAAAGAGGTTGTTCTTTTGTGTGTTAAAGCCTTCCGTATTTTTCTTAAAGTCAAAATGGCCTGTGTGCTTAATTTTCTGGGACTCCCCATAAAGATAGATTTTATTTAACTATTTGCTAGGCCCAGATTCTTTTACATAAAACCTAATGTGCTTTTAGATGCTATTTTTAACTATTTATTAATCTCTTAATTTCAGAATTCAATTCATTTTAACAGCTTCTAAAGCTTTGTTAATCCATTTTGAAAACAAAATTTGTACATTGCTTTAAATGTCCCAGTTGTACTACAGTGCTGTTTTCTTTGATTATTTTTGTGAAAAGCAAGAATGCATTTGTATAATTAATTGTATTGACCTTTTAAAGTTGATAGTTCTGCTTGTTTGGAGAATGTCTCTATCACTTTTCTATAGCCTCTGCCTCAACTGTAAGTTTGAGAATGTGATTTGCAATTCCACTACCCCTCAGTGTTATGCTATGAGATGGATGGTGGAGTTTGCATTTAAACCATATGTTTAACCTAAAGGTAATGTTGCTCTACAAATGTCCAAATTGTTCTCTTTGATGCTTATTTTATTTTCCATAATTTTGTGTCCTCAGTGTGACCATTGAATCCACAAATGTGAAGGTTTTCCCATTTTGCATTAATAACTGCTGAATTATGCTTAATAGGCTTAATAGAGACCTAGTAGACACCTAAAGAACCCTGATCTTTAAGATTTTTTTTTAACCTTCCAAAAGTTAAAGGAACTTGATACCCAAGTTGAAAAGCTTATCACTGGGAAGCGAGATTATATTCTGTTTTAGGTGAGGGTTCTCACCCACTGGGAGAGTCAGATGGCCAGTGTACTAATGTGTTGATTGGCAATATCAGTTCAAGACCATATATTCGAGCCATGGATCCACATTGCTGAGTGGTTCATAATTAGTAATAGTAAGTACATGAGCTGTTACTGTATCCAGTAGTAATTAAGAACCACTGAGCAAAAATTTTGTGAAACTCTACTTGGCAAATGCATTTATTGATTTCCTCGCCCAGACTTGATCATGATACAAGATTCATATGAAAAGACCCCCCCCCCCCCCCCAATTATCTGAATCATTGTATAGATCAGAACCATTTTATAATTATGGTATATCCCATTTTAATGCTCATATTTCCAATGTTTTTACTTTGCTAGAGTAGCCTACTTGGTGCCTTGAGGTCATTCTCCCATTTAGACCACAAGACATAGGAGCAGAATTAGGCCATTTGGCCCATCGAGTCTGCTCTGCCATTTCATCATGGCTGATCCATTTCCCTCTGAGCCCCAATCTCCTGCCTTCTCCCTGTATCCTTTCACACCCTGACTAATCAGAATCTATCAACCTCTGCCCTAAACACACCCAATGACTTGGCCTCCACAGCCACCTGTGGCAATGAATTCCACAGATTCACCACCCACTGGCTAAAGAAAGTCCTCTTCATCTCCATTCTAAATGGACATTCCTCAATTGAGGTTGCATTCTCCCATCCTAGACTCCCCCACCATTAAAAACATGCACTCCATTTAGGCCTTCCAACATTCAATAGGTTTCAATGTGATTTCCCCCCTCATTCTTCTGAATTGCAGCGAGTAAAGATCCAGAGCCTTATTTTGCTAAGCAGCCTCATGTGTGGCACCTTGTCAAGAGACTTCTGAAAATCCAGTTCACAGCATCCACTGATTCTCCTTTGTCTATTCTGCTTGTTATTTCTTCAAAGAATTTTAACAGATTTGTCCGGCAAGGTTTGCCCTTAAGGAAACCGTGCTGACTTTGGCCTATTTATCATGTTCCTCCGAATGTCCCAAAACCACATCCTTAACAATTGACCCCAACATCTACCAACCACTGAGGTCAGGCTAACTGGCCTGTAAATTTTCTTTCTTCTGCCTCCCTCCTTTCTTGAAGAGTGGAGTGAGATTGTATTTCTTAAAGTCAAAATGGCCTGTGTGCTTAATTTTCTGGGACTCCTCATAAAGATAGATTTTATTTAACTATTTGATTTATCTAACTCTTTGCTTCAAAAAATCCGTCATACATTGAAGACCAGTTATATAAATTCTATCACAATGGAAATTAGTGTTGGGGTATTTAACTTAAAGTCAGCCAACAGTTTTCATCTGGGCACGAAGTGCAAGTTATCTCCATTATTTTAAGGTAGCTTGTTGTGGTACTAATGTCAAGTGAACTCTGAGTGTTTCTTTGCTTCCCTTTTTGACCTTGGTGTGACTAAAGCTCAAATGTACACTTATTATACAGAGCCATACAAGGGGCAGCTAATTGGCCCACATAGGTCAAAAGCTGTTGAGCCTAATAACACCCTCCAGCTCTCAATCCATAGGCTTCGATAATTGTGCATTAAGTGCACACTCAGCTGCTTTTTAAATGTGTTGAGTGTTTCTGCTTTCAGGCAGAGCTCCATGCCTCCCCCATTCTCGGGGTGTTTTTTTTTCCACCAGCAACACTATAATTTTTATGTCATTTACTTTAACCCCATGCCCCCTTGTCTTGCCCTCACATTTCTGTTTTCCCTACCACAGCCTGTAATATTTTATTTTTATTTTATATTAGCAATACAGTGCATAGTAGGCCCTTCAAGCCACCCCAGCCCAGCAAGCCCCAACTAACCCTAACCTAATTACAGGATCACTTATAGTGACCAATTCACCTAGCCAGTAGCTCTTTGGACTGTGGGAGGAAGCCAAAGCACCTGGAGAAAAGCCACATGTTCCACAGCGAGGATGTACATACACCTTACAGGACGCTGTTGGAATTGAACTCAAGAACGCCCGGAGCCGTAATAGTGCCACACTAACTGCTCCACTGCCATGGTATCCAAAACTACCTTGACCATCAGCTTGCTTAGCAGAGACAAAGAATCCACCCCATATTTCCCCCAGCTGTAGATTTTGAGACAAGAAGTACCTTGGAAAACACTTCCTTTGAGTGTGAGAATTAGAATATACCTGTCTAAATAAGGTGTGGATCTTTTGTTATGAAGAAATAATAGTAGTGGGAATTCAACTGGCTGTCATTGGGAAGTTTTTTTAATTCAAGGTGACCAACCTTACTAAAACAGGCAGGGGTACAATGGCTCATTGTTAAATCAGTCAAATTTGAAGGAACCTATATTGGCAGTATTAAGAAACCAAAAATTAATGGTAACTGAGGTGTGTTTCAAGCATTTGAATTAGGTACTGTTATTAATTACAGCTTATATTGAATCATAAACTTTTAAAATACGAAAGTTTCCATGGGTATTGTTTTTGTTATTCTATAAGTCAAAACAGTTTTCCCATTGATTTGTGTAAAAGTCTCAGTCTTGGAAATGGTGCAATACACAATGTTGGAGAAACTGAGTGAGTCAAGCAACATCTATGGAGGAAAATGGGCAATTGCTGTTTTGAATCCAGACTTTTTAATCAGTACTAAAAAAAATTGATTGTCCATTCCCTACCATAGATGCTGTTTGGCTTGCTGAGTTCTTCCAGCGTTTTGTGTATTGCTTCAGATTTCCAGCATTTGCAGTCTTTATTGTGTCTCTGTCTTAGAAGTGATGTCCATTTGAAATCATGATGTACTTCAGAATTAAATTGTGAAATGATTAGTTCCTGTTGAGGAGCTCTGAAATGCAGCTGAGTGGAAACGCCATGAAGATACTGCAGATTTCTCAACTGTTATGTTTTTATGATAAATTGTAAAAGCAGAACTTTACAGGAACTCTACGGTGGCCTATTATGTGTACCCTGGTGATTTTCTTTGCCACCTGCAATCTGTTCTCTTCCTCTCTTCCAGCACCCATCAGAAACTAACAGAATTCCTTTTTAGATTTGTATATTTTTAAAGGTCTCTATTTCAATCTTTAAAATCCTGCAAAACTTATTTAACAAGAACAATTACATGAATCCTTTTTGTTATTTCAAACTGATACAACTGGCTTAATAAAAATGGAACATGGTCGAAATCCACAAATGGTCGGTAGTTGAGAGGATAGTGATTTGGAGTTGAACAAATTCCTTGAGGTAACTCCACCAGAAACTTTTAAAGTAACACACAAAATGCTGGAGGAACTTAGGTCTGGCAGCATCTATAGAAAGGAATTAATAGTCAACCAACTTTCAAACCATCAGTTTCTTTTAACTGCTTCCTGGGTGATTGGCAGTGTGTTCTCTTCAGCAGTTTATAGGTATAAAAATTAAGATTTGCTTAAAATTACAATCATTTCTTTTTATTTATGAATATCAAGTATTGAAACCAGCCTACCATTCAAGGGGTAGGAGAAGATCATGAAGTGTTGAAGAAAATATTAGTAATTTTATTGTGTATTAAATGTTCTGTTAATGTCTCAAATATTAGTTATGTCTCTTCAGATAAAACGGTCCCCATTTCAGGTAAAATTTTTAAAAAATCAAAAATATATTTGTGGTTGAAAGATTAACTTAACTGGATATATTGATGTATATATGTCCCTAGTGGTAGTCTGTGTGCCTGCCAAATTGGCACAAGATAATGCTGCCATGAATCTAGAGGATTAAGGTTATATCTTGCATAAAGCTGAACATCATAAATTAGAATCACAGGCTTTTTTTCTAACCTGTGCTAAGTTTAAATGGTCTGACCATGTCCATTAGGCTAGAGGGAGAGGCCTTCGGGTGCAGTTTATCATCACTGTACAGTGTTCCTGGCCTAAACCCGGTTGAGAAGGGATATTATTGGTATTTGGGCAGATGGCCAAGCACAAGCTGTTGTGGTACTCATCATGTTCAGAGACCCAAATGTGGTCTGGGCCCAAATGAAAGATGCCTACTTCAAGGGCATTTTAGAAGTCATCCCAATAATCATTGGTAACTCCAGAGAAAACTAGGGTCAGAAATTAACTTTGGAACTTCATTCTAAAATTTCTGTTCCACTCTCCTGATCAGGGAACTATTTTGAAATGTCCAGAGGATGTTTGAGATGATTGGTTGCCTGTGTATATAAACAAAAGTCAAAATATTTGATTTTGTTTCAAATTATTTCCACAAACATTGTTTTTTTCAATAAACTATTTTTATACGTATTTTGGCATAAAACCTTGACATTTCTCTATACAGTGATCTTGCAGTGTGTGGGCTAAGGACCCAGTGTTTTCCAAAGCAGATGTAACTAAAAGAAAATGGTTGACTGTCTTGTGCTTTGTGAAGTGATCTTTGCTTTAATATACTCTTTAGCATGTAAATGAGTTGTGAATTTCCTCTTATTACCCAGGTTTGATTTGTGCCATACTTTTTTGCAAAATGTAAATTCCCATCATTTTCACAATAGAGAATGTTACTTTGTAATGTTATTATCCACACTTGCAAATAAACAATTCAGCAGGACGATGTCTCTGTGTGTTCGAATTTCCCATTTGCAGTGATCTCTGGATTCTCTGATGGGGTGTAATTTTGGTTTATAACTAGTTTCAGCTACATAGATTTAATATAATTTGTGGATAAACTGGATAGAGAAGGGCTGTATTTACCTAGTTTCCTAATAATACACCTCCAGCCTCATGAGTATTCAAAACCATCAGAATTCGGATTATTATCACTAACATGTACATGAAATTTGGTTTGCTGCAGCAGTACAGTGGACTGCATAAAATGTACTGTAAATTATTATGAAGATGGAGAAATATATTTTAAAGTTGAATTTGAATTGACATAATTACATCCTTCATATACACGAGGAGTAAAAATCTTTACGTTATGTCTCGACTAAATGAGCAGGGGAAATTTATAGTAATTTATAACAAATAGTATGTACAAAAGAGTAGTGTTCATAGGTCTATTGTCTGTTGGGAAATCTGATGGTAATAATGAGAAGAGGGTATGTCCTGGGTGGTGGGGATCCTTACTGATGGAGCTGGCCGAGTTTACAACTCTGCAGCTTTTTCAGATCCTACACAGTGGCGCCTCCAAACCAGACTCTGTTTGAAGCAGCTGGAATGCTTTCCATGGATGAATAGTTAGCCACTACTGATACTTAATTGCAAAAAATGTCATTACACTTGGTGTAAACTAATCTGAATCTGATATAGTGTAATGTCTCTGCTTGCCTTTCCCATGTTAAGAAACAATGGCAATCCATTTTCTTTCGAAACACTACCTTGACCTTGATTTTTATTTAAAGGGTAGAGTTTATTGTCTTATACACAGGTACAATGAAAAACTTACATCAGCATTGCAATCACGTAGCATCAGATGCACAACATTCACAATAACAAACTTCCTAGTCTGAGTTTTTTGTCTGGTGGTCCTAGAGTCTTTAATCAAAGACTTGGGGATGTGGTGAGGTTGACTTCCAACGATGCACTGGGTGAGATCTCTCTTGGAGATTGCTGAAACTAATGATCTATGTTCCCCGTTGGCTGGAACTCTGCATCCTGAAGCCAATTCAGAGTTTGTCCTTCAGTTTCAGAATATTAAGATGGAAACCTTGCCAATGTACATAGAGTTGGTCATTGATTTATGAACTTGTGTCCATCCTCCTGCCCCTGTTCCTTTCTTTGACTCTCAAATCATAAATCAGCAATAATTGTTAGCAATTAGCGTAACGCTTAACAGTGCCAATGATCCAGTTTCAATTCCTAGTTATCTGTAAGGAGTTTGTACATTCTCCCGATGACTCTGTGGGTTTCCTCTGCATGCTCCAAAGACATGTGTGTTAATAAGTTCTCTGCATGCTGTTGATGCCAGAAGCATGTCAACACTTACAGGTTGACCCCAGCATTTCCTCGGACCATGTTGGTTGTTGACACAATGCATTTCACTATGTTTTGATGTGCATGTGATAAATAAAGCTAACCTTAACTCAGTAAAATACTACTTGATTCTTGTGGAATTGTGCCCCATTTTAACTCCCGTTTACACAGGAAGATGATCATTTGGGTTTTCTCTTACAACCCAAATGTGTGCAGGTTGGTAGGTTAACCGGCCACTAAATTGTTCCAAGTGGTTGGTGAGTGGTCAGATTGGGAGTTGGTGGGGAAAATGGGGAGAATAAAATGAGATTACCATAGGATCAGAATAAATGGGTGGTTGATGGTTGGCATGAATTCAGTGGGTGTGTTTTTGTGCTCTAGGATTCTTCATATTGAGCATGATAGGTATATGGAATGGACTGCCAGAGGAAGTTATCAAGGTGGTGGGTGCAATTGCAGTGTTTCAAGTTCAAGTTTACTGTCGTCTCCGCAAATATAAAATCAAACGGAAAAATGTTCCTCCAGACCCCTATGCAGCCACAAAACGTGTGCCTATTCTTTTGCACAATACTATAGTAATTTTGTATTGTTACCGCAAAAAAGAAAACAGATTTCACAACATATGTGAATGATGATAAACCAGATTCTGATACGAGTCTCTATTGTGGACTGAGAGTGGGAAGGGGGTAGGGAGAGGGGAATCATGTTTGGGAAGAGGGGAGGAAGCACTCTGTAATGATTAATAGACCAATTGTTTGGAATCAAATTGCTTTGCTTGGTGTCTGAGGGTTAAATGTCTGCACCCATGGGCCCCCCACCCTTGGCACTCCTCTGCCACCTGTCCCATACCCCTCCCGTGGTGCACCACCTTCACTATTCCCAACATCCTTTGCTCCCGCCAGATTTATAAACACTCTCCAATCCACGTTGACAAATACAGTACTGTGCAAAAGTCACAGACACCCTAGCTATACACAGTACTTATAAGAAGTATTCACCCTGTTGGAAATTTTCATGTTTTATTGTTTTACAACATTGAATCAGTTGATTAAACCAGTTATGATTTGGTCTGTTATATTAAAGGGGAGGGGTGAATACTTATGCAATCAACTATTTTGTATTTTATATTTATAATTCATTTAGATCACTTTGTAGGGACCTGTTTTCACTTTGACACAAGACACTTTCTGTTGATCAGTGCCAAACTTCTGGGTGTGGTGGGGGGGGAATACTTTTTATAAGCCTTGTATATGTGTCCAAGAATTTTGCATAGTACTGTATAGCGCACACAGCACATAAAACAAGACATACCAAGCATTTATAAGATAATTCAAAATGCATACAGTACATAGCACAGGTTAACAGTAAACAGCTAGCTGTACTAGTGATGAGACCTCTGATAGCAGAGTATTCATTGGTCTCACAGCTTGAGGGAAGAAGCCACTAACCAGTCTAGCAGTCCTAGTCCTGATGCTCCTGTCTTTCCGGACAGTAGTGGGTCAGAGAGATGGGTGGTAGGTGTCCTCAACAATGCTTCATCACAACGCTCTTGGTAAATATAAATATAGGGGAGGGAGACCCAGCGATCCTCTTGTCAGTTGTTTGCTATCCTCTGTCGGGTCTTCAGGTCCAATTCCTTGCAGCACAATGATGCAGCCAGTCAGGATGGTGCTCCTGTAGAAAGTTGTTACAATAAGGGTGAGGAGCCTCAATCTCCTCAAGGTGTAGACACTGCAGTGCTGCCTTGATTAACGAGGTGGTGTTGTGGGTCCAGGTTAGATCGTCTGTTACTTGCAGAGCAAGGAACTGTGTGCTCTTCACTCTCTCCACAGCAGAGCCATTGATGTGCAATGGGAAAGTCCGGTGTCATTTCTTTTGTCTTGTCCATGTTGAGACTCGGGTGTTTGTTCTCGTACCATTTGTCAAGCCTCTCTACCTTCTCTCTCCACTTGACAAGCCACTCTACCTCAATTCCTCCTTGTTGCTGATGAGGCCAACCACTGTAGTATCATCAGCGAACTTGATGTAGTTTGAGCTGAATCTGGCAGTGCATTCGTGAGTCAGCAGCGGGCTGAGCACACAGCCCTGGGGAGCCCCAGTAATCCACACGATGTTGCTGCCAACTCAGACTGACTGGGGGCTTTCCATCAAGGAGTCAAAGATCCAGTTACAGGGAGGGGTGTTGAATCCCAGTGAGGACAGTTTACCCACCAGCACCTGAGGGATGATCATGTTAAACACCAAGCTGAAGTCGATGAACAACATCCTGGCGTATGAGGCACTGTTTTCCAGGTATGACAGGACAGAGAGAAGAGCTAATGCAATGGCAGCATCAGTGGAACAGTTTGAGGGTCCAATTTAGCTGGAAGGTGGGATTTTATACTGTCCATTACTGGCTGCTCAAAGCACTTCATGATCTTTGAAAACACAAACAAGACAAAATCTGAAGATCCTGGAAATCCAAGCAACGCACACAAAATGCTGGAGGAATTCAGCAGGCCAGGCAGCGTCTGTGGAAAAGAGTAAGCAGTCAACAGTTCAGGCCGAGACCCTTCGGCAGGACCGATGATTGTTGAAAAGACATTTAGGGACATGGGACTAGCTCTGATGGCCGTCTTGGTCAGCTTTGATAAGTTGGGCCAAAAGACAGGTCTCCATCTTCTATGACTAAGAAGCTCCTCTTGTGTGTATGTTCAAAGGTTCAAAGGTATTTAATGTCAGAGAAATGTATACAATATACATCCTGAAATGTTTTTTCTTCGCAAACATCCACGAAAACAGAGAAGTGCCCCAAAGAATGAATGACAGTTAAACGTGAGAACCCCAAAGTCCCTCCCAGCTCCCTCCCGCACGTAAGCGACAGCGAGCAATAATTCCCCCTCCCCCCCAGCAAAAAAAAGGGCACCTGCTACTGAGCACAAGCGTGAGCTAGGCGATAGCAAAGACAGACTTGCAGTGACCCCAGACTATCGCATTTCACCGGAATTCAACAACCCACAGGCTCTCTCTCTCCCTGGCAAGGGAGAGGGAGGTGTCCCTCACTTTCACAGCGAGCGGGAGACATAACAAACTCTCTGGTTTACAATGTTAAAAAGTCTGTTTTGTCACTTCTTACGAGCTTTGTGCCTGAAGATCGCAAAGATCTCGGGTCTTTGGGCCCACAGCGAAAGATTTTCCGGCCTCCCTGACGACACTTGAGTCTCCTGCTGTGATACCAACCCACCACCCGTCTCCAGAGCCCTGAGATCTTAGGCCTCCAAATATGAGCCGGACTCTCTGGCCGAACCCTTGGCATACCGAACAACAACGGCCAATCCATAAACCCCAAGAACGGGTCCCATTCCCGCAAAGAACCAAAGTCTGCGTGTAACTCCAGGTCAGGGTCTTCAAAAGAACCCTGAAAGGGAAAAATAAGAATATTAAAGATGGAAACAGATTTTGTCTATGTCAAACAGATTTTGAAATTATAACATGAAAGAACTGTAAATGTTCTGAATTTTTTGGTTACTAATTCAAAATATTCTCTAGTACTAATTCCTATTCAAATCTACCTTTTAACATAGGAATTGCTAGAAAATAAAACTACCCAATGACTGGCCTTTTAATATATCTCCTGGTAATAATTGGTCAATTTCTGATTTGAGATAGTGACACTAAGTATGTCACACATTATACTTTGGATATTTTGTAGAGTTCAAGGCTTGAATACTCTGTTGGTATTATAGTTTATTCATTACAATGTACCAAACGAGGCCTTATCTGCCTGTTCCAATACCTGGAAACAAAATGTTTATTCACAGAAAACTGACGAGTATTGGTGTCTTGGCTAACATTTACAGTACTTTGCAAAGAGAAACATCAAATCAGTTGAGTGTTCAAGACAAAACAATAGAAATGCACATACATTCCTCATTAAACAGGTCACCCTGTAAACAGTGAGGACAGTCAACACAAAGAACATTACTATGGCATTTTTCTCATGCTTCTGATGAGCTGTTGAGGAAAAAAATAGGCCTGAAAGTATTTCTGGAACTGCAATGCACTGTAAGCAAATGGTAAGTGATTTGTCTAATAGCACATTGAGAAATGTGGTCAATCCAATACAAGTGGATAAGACTGATTAATGTGTATCTTGAGTCCACTACCCTTTTATTAACCAGAATACATCCTTGTAGCTATTAGAATAAAGATAGTTCACAAGAATAGAAGTAACTAATAAATATTTGCTGTGTCTGAAGGTTGGTGTTTAATGCCAGTTTTGGTCGGATCTGATGATCTAATTGAACCAATTCAATAATTGCATTTATGCAAGTACTGTCCATAACCCAAGTGAAGTCTACAATAGTGACAGCCCTCGACCTGGAGCATAAAACAGTACAGCACAGGCCCTTCAGCCCACCATGTCTGCGCCTGCCATTATGCCAGTCGAACTAATTCCAACTGCCTTCACATGGTCTGTTTCCCAATATTCTCTGCTTGTTCATCTTTGTTAAAATGCTGCTTAAATGTTGGTTAAGTGATAGTTCAACACTTAACCTCGAAGTACATTCCAGGTACTAAACACCATAACAAAACTTTGCCTGGAAAATCTCCTTGAAATATATGCCCTCTAGTATTTGATACTTCCACCCTGAGAAAATAGCAGTAACCATTTGGGATGGCATAGTATCGTAATGCTATTGTAGCACTGGCAACTGGGTTCAATTCCTGCTGCTGTCTGTAAGAAGTCTGTATGTTCTCCCTGTGGCGGCCTGGATTTCCTCCCACATTCCAAAGACATGCGGGTAAGTTGGTGACTTGGATGTAATTGAATGCTGTGGGTTCATTGGGACGGAAGGGCCTGTTACTGTGCTGTATCTCCCTTTTATTTATTTATTTATTTAAAATAAATGAAATAAGAATCTCCCCTATCTGTACCTCACATAATTGTATATACCTTTACCTCCACCTCGAACACTTCCAGCAAAAACAACCCAATTTTGTTCATTGAATGTATTCCAACCCAGGCAACACCCTGGTGAACATCTACTGAGCCCACTCCAAGGTCTCCACATTCACCCTATAGCTCAGTACAAATATGGCCAAACCAAATCTCCAACGGATTCAGCATCACCTCCAAAGTTTTATGTTCGGTGCTGTAACTGATGAAGACAAGTATACTGTATGGCGCCTTTACCGCCGATGCATGCGTTGCTACTTTCAGGGAACTTGTACATCAGTTTGAACCACGTACATCATATTGATGCATAGAAGGAGTGGATAGCCAGAGACTTTTTTCCCCCAGGGCAAAAATGGCTAAATCCAGGGGGCAGAATTTTTGCCATTGGAGGAAAGTACAGGATCAGAGGTAAGATTTTTTTTTTGCACAGAGTGGGTGTGTGGAACACCCTGCCTGGGGTGGTGATAAGAGGCAGATAAATTAGGGGCATTTAAGAAACTCTTAGAAAGGCACATGGATGTTAGGAATTTGGCGGGCTATATAGGAGGGAAGGATTGATCGTAGAGTAATTTGAAAGGTCAGCATAACATCGTGGGCTGAAGGACCTATACTGTTCTATGATCAATGTTCCTAAGGATGGTCATTAACTCTTGGCTTACTCTAGATCTTGGGATATTAATAAAGTAATTTTTTTTCTCCTGGAGGCGAACATGTTTAAGATTGAATTTAGCTGTTTATGAAAAATGACATAGTATATGAGGCCTATCTTTTCCCCCTATTGTGAAAATTGAAAGCAGGGAAAGAATTGCTTTGCTGGTCAGGGCATTGGGTATAATCATGAAGAGATTGTGCCGCAGCTGTTCAAAACTTTGGTTAAGCCGCACATTGGAGTATTATGGGCAATTCTGATTTCAGGAAGGATGTAAAGGCAGCAGAAGTGCCAGGATTAGAGGCCATAAAATACAAGAAGTGCTTGGACAAACTTGGGTTTCCTTACCCTAAAGCGTCAGAGGCTGAGGGTAGATAAGGTCATCTGTTCATTATGTGACATGTCATATGATGTAGGCAATCATGGTCTTTCCATGACCATGATTGTCCTTGGCAATTTTTCTTTTCTCCGGAAGTGGTTCACCATTGCCTTCTTCTGGGTGGTGTCTTTACAAGACGGGTGACCCTGCCATTATGAATATTCTCCAGAGATTATCTGCCTGGCATCAATGGTTGCATAACCAGGATTTGTGATATGCACAAGCTGTATTCATACGACCATCCATCACCTGCTCCCGTGGCTTCATATGACCCTGATCAGGGGCGGGGGGGGGGCGCTAAGGAGGTGCTACACCCTGCCCAAGGGTGACCTGCAGGCTAGCAGAGGGAAGGAGTGCCTTACACCTCCTTTGGTAGAGATGTATCTCCACCCCACTACCCAAGATCACATAGCAGTTTATAAAACTGCAAGACATGGATAAGGTAGACAATCTTATTGTTCTCCTCGGGGTAGGACTATCCACTGCTAGAGGACAAGCATTTAAGGTCAGAGGGGTAAAGTTTAAGGGAGTCACCACTTGATATGAAGGCTCCCATGCACAGTATCAAAAAAAAGCTCCACCAGGGTTGTAGACTCAGCCATCTTCATTACGGCAATAGACTCCCAACCAGCGAGGACATCTTCAAAATGCAGAGCCGCAGGAAGCAAACTCAACGTTTTAGGAACAGGTTCCTGAATGGTCCATGAATGTTACCTCATTGCTCTGCTCTCTTTTTGCACTAATACATATAATTCTCAACAAAAAATAGGGTAATATTTCTATTTTAGATATTAATGATAATTGAAGGAAATGGACAGCTTTGAGTGTGATTTCTCTTCTTAGGAGAGAAAATTAATTGGGAGAATTTCTCTTCCATGTTTGAAGCACCGGTCATAACTAATATTGGATGTTAGCAGCAGGACAGGCAACATGTGTGGAAGGAGAAGGAAGGTTCACTTGGCCTTTCTAGTTTGCTCTTTGTTAAGTGTCCTGCTCTTATTCCAGCCGCGTGGAATGTGCGTGAGCATTAGCAATGAACAGGGGACCCCTGCGTCACCAGGATTGTATTCCTAGAAAATGGTCTGTATTCTGATTTTCTCTAACTTGCAGATGACCTGGCTTCATAGGTTGGCAAAAATAAATTGTTTTATTTTTAATCCCATGTCTATTCTATGAGAATGAATTCTATTCTGTATCTTAAACGGGTGATTTGAAAATTCCGTAAGGGCAAATTTCTCTTATTTAAATGGCTGTAACAGGGGTTGCCTGTATGTTTATTTTTTGTTTGTAATCCGTAGATATCACCCTATATGTGCAATTATTTGGCATGTATCAATTTGCAAGCAATAAGCTAGAAACAAAGAGGATGTGGCTTTCTGCAATAAACTGGCAGTACCAGTTGTTCAAAGGCTACTTACGGTCAGTAGTCAGGGTGATTGCACTCCCGGTTACAGCATTGGAAAGCACTGGTAGAAGCTTCTAGGATTCTACTTTCTGAGAAGGCAGAAGAGAACTGATCTTTGCACATCAATACTCATGCTGTTCTACAGGTGTGCAGTAGAGAGCATCCCAACATGCTGCATCACTGCATAGTACGGAAACTGCACTGCAGCGGGCAGGAAAGCCCTACAACAGCTAGCTAAGATGCCCAATGCATCACTGGCACCAGCCTACCTGCCATTAAAGACATGCATACAAAAAAAAAAGCTGGGAAAAGGCCCGCGAAATCATGAAGGACTGCTCATCCCACTCCCATCAGGGAAGAGGTTACGTAGCATCCACACCAGGACCGTTATGTTCAAAAACAATTACTTCCCCCAAGCCAACAGGCACTGAGAGCGGTAAGCATAAAGGAGGGGGGCTTGCGGTTCTGGTAAACAACAGATGGTGCAGTCCTGGGCATATTACGATCAAGGAACGTGTCTGTAGCCCGGATATTGAACTTTTTGCTGTTGGACTCCGGCCATATTATTTGCCAAGGGAAATCTCGCATGCAATTGTGGTTGTTGTGTACATCCCTCCCTCTGCCAACCCGACGTTGGCGTGTAACATCATTTACACCGTCATAGCCAGATTACTAACCCAGCACCCGAGTGCCCTCATTACCATCTCGGGTGACTTCAACCATGTTACCATGGCTAGAACACTGCCAACTTCACACGGTATGTGAGCTGTACAAGCAGAGGGGAGAGGACTCTGGATTTGATGTACGCTAACGTTAAGGATGCATACAGCTCCTCTCCCCTCCCCCCACTGGGAAGGTCAGATCACAACCAGGTGCATCTAAAACCCTGCCAAGTGCCTCTGGTGAAAAGTAAACCTGCAACCTCGAGGACAGTGAGGAAATAGTCGGAGGCTTATGAGGCGCACCAGGGTTGTTTTGAGGTGACAGACTGGCAGGCACTCTGTGAGCCACATGGGGAGGATATTGATGGGCTCACAGAGTGCATCACTGATTACATCAACTTCTGTGTGGACTGCAATGTTCCAACAAGAACTGTCCTTTGTTATTCAAATAACAAGCCATGGGTGACAAAGGACATTAAGGACATCCTGAACGCTAAAAAGAGGGCGTTCAGAGATGGAAATAGGGAGGAGCTGAGGGCAATACAGAGGGACCTGAAAGCCAGGATCAGGGAGGCTAAAGACAGGTACAGGAGGAAGCTTGAGTGGAAACTCCAGCAGAACAACATGAGAGAGGTCTGGAGGGGGATGAGGACCATCACTGGGTTCCGGCAAACTAGCAACAGAGGAGCGTGAGGCAGTGTGGACAGGGCCATTGAACTTAACCTGTTCTTTAACAGATTTGACATTGTGGCCCCTGCCCATCCCCCACATGAGTCATCTGTTGTCGGCCCCCAACCAACACATATTCCACTCTCCCCAGCTACCCCTCCTCACAGTCCCCCACCCTGCTCTCATGACTATACCCCTTCCCCACACGAAACCACCACGGTGGGCTTCACAGCTGAACAGGTGAGAAGACAGCTGAAATGTCTCAACCCAAGCAAGGCCGCAGGACCGGATGGTGTCAGTACCAGGGTGCTCAAAGCCTGTGCTCCTCAGCTATGTGGAGTACTTCGCCATGTATTCAACCTGATCCTGAGGCTCCGGAGGGTTCCTGTGCTGCAGAAGACATCCTGCCTCGTCCCTGTGCCGAAGACACCGCGCCCCAGCGGCCTCAATGACTACAGACCGGTGGCATTGACCTCCCACATCATGAAGACCCTGGAGAGACTTGTTCTGGAGCTGCTCCGGCCTATGGTCAGGCCACACTTAGATCCCCTCCAGTTCGCCTACCAGCCCCAACTAGGAGTTGAGGATGCCATCGTCTACCTGCTGAACCGTGTCTACGCCCACCTGGACAAGCCAGCGAGCACTGTGAGGGTCATGTTTTTTAACTTCTCCAGTGCGTTCAACACCATCCGCCCTGCTCTGCTGGGGGAGAAGCTGACAACGATGCAGGTGGATGCTTCGCTGGTATCATGGATTCTTGATTACCTGACTGGCAGACCACAGTACGTGTGCTTGCAACACTGTGTGTCCGACAGAGTGATCAGCAGCACTGGGGCTCCACAGGGGACTGTCTTGTCTCCCTTTCTCTTCACCATTTACACCTCGGACTTCAACTACTGCACAGAGTCTTGTCCTCTTCAGAAGTTTTCGGATGACTCTGCCATAGTTGGATGCATCAGCAAGGGAGATGAGGCTGAGTACAGGGCTACGGTAGGAAACTTTGTCACATGGTGTGAGCAGAATTATCTGCAGCTTAATGTGAAAAAGACTAAGGAGCTGGTGGTAGACCTGAGGAGAGCTAAGGTACCGGTGACCCCTGTTTCCATCCAGGGGGTCAGTGTGGACATGGTGGAGGATTACAAATACCTGGGGATACGAATTGACAATAAACTGGACTGGTCAAAGAACACTGAGGCTGTCTACAAGAAGGGTCAGAGCCGTCTCTATTTCCTGAGAAGACTGAGGTCCTTTAACATCTGCCGGACGATGCTGAGGATGTTCTACGAGTCTGTGGTGGCCAGTGCTATCATGCTTGCTGTTGTGTGCTGGGGCAGCAGGCTGAGGGTAGCAGACACCAACAGGATCAACAAACTCATTCGTAAGGCCAGTGATGTTGTGGGGATGGAACTGGACTCTCTGATGGTGGTGTCTGAAAAGAGGATGCTGTCCAAGTTGCATGCCATCTTGGACAATGTCTCCCATCCACTACATAATGTACTGGGTGGGCACAGGAGTACATTCAGCCAGAGACTCATTCCACCGAGATGCAACACAGAGCGTCATAGGAAGTCATTCCTGCCTGTAGCCATCAAACTTTACAACTCCTCCCTTGGAGCGTCAGACACCCTGAGCCAATAGGCTGGTCCTGGACTTATTTCCTGGCATAATTTACATATTACTATTTAATTATTTATGGTTTTATTACTTTTTATTATTTATGGTGCAACTGTAACGAAAACCAATTTCCCCCGGGATCAATAAAGTATGACTATGACTATGACTATCAACACCACCACGTATTAACTCACCCCATCACCACTACATGCACATCACCTAGTGTCCCTCTGTGTACATACAATCAGCCCATGTATATAACAATTATTGTACACCAATTACTTTTGTATGTATTGCATTCTTTATGATGTATCAGATCCAGAGTAACATTAATTTTGTTCTCCTTTACACTCATGTACTGAAGGATGACAATTAACAATCTTGAATCGTTCAGGAGGAGCTAATTGAATAAGTAGCCATGCTTCGTTGGAGTGCTTGAGTTTTGATGAATTTGTTGAACACTCTACATCACCATCACCATCATCGTCATCAGGTGCCGTGCCCAGTTTGAGCTTTGACTGCCATGGCCCACACACTCCTGTTTCAGGTCAAGTGGATCAATTCATTGGTATTCATTTCCAGTTCTCTGGCTGCTGTCTCCATCTTCATTTATCTTTGTCTTCCTCTTGCTTTCTTCCCTTCAATCTTTCCCATAATTACCGTGCATTCTAACTCCTCTCTCCTAATCACATGTCCAATGAAGTTACATTGCTTTTTCATGATCTCATACATTATTTCTCTTTTTGTGTTTGCTCTGTTCATGACAACCTCGTTAGATATTCATTTCATCCATGATATTCTTTGCATCCTCCTCAAAAACCACATCTCTGCTGCTTCAATTTGTTTCCTCGTGTTACTAGATATTGTCCAATATTCTGAGCCAGATAACATAACTGGATAAATGTAACATTTCAGTACTCTGAGGCAGGTTGTCATGCCTAGTTTAGTATTGGTCAGTATACTCTTCATTTTCGTAAAGGTGTCTTTTGCCATCCCTATTCTTCTTTTGATGTCCATGTCGCACCTGCCATCTGATGTCACCCAGCTTCCTAAGCAGCAAAAGTTCTCTACTTGTTTTATGTCTTTCCCATTTATTCTCAGCCTACAGATAGGATTCTCCTTCTTTTTGGATATCACCATACATTCTATCTTTTTGCAATTGATAGATAGACCCATTTTTGCACTTTCTTCAACAATTATAGCAATTAAGTTTTGTAGTTCTTCCTCCATACTTGCAATTAACACAGTGTCATCTGCATATATGAAATTATTAATGTTTTCACCACCAACTTTGATTCCCAAGATGTCTCTTATTTTTTGTAATATTGTTTCACCGTACACATTAAATAAATCAGGGGAGAAAACACACCCTTGTCTAACACCTCTCTCGATTTTTGTAAACTGACTCACTTCTTCATCTATTCTTACAGTGGCAGTTTGTTCCCAGTACAGATTTCTGATTAGGCGGAGGTCTTTCGAATCTAAAGGCATCTGTTAGTCTTGCGAGACCATAGATCTGCGCCTGGAAAGTCTTCACTCTCCAGGGTGCAGGCCTGGGCAAGGTTGTATGGAAGACCAGCAGTTGCCCATGCTGCAAGTCTCCCCTCTCCACGACACCGATGTTGTCCAAGGGAAGGGCATTAGGACCCATACAGCTTGGCACCAGTGTCGTCGCAGAGCAATGTGTGATTAAGTGCCTTGCTCAAGGACACAACACGTTCCTTCAGCTGGGACTCGAACTCACGACCTTCGGGTAGCTAGTCCAATGCCTTAACCACTTGACCACGTGCTTTCGAATCTAGATCTAGAGTTTTCTGTAATATTTCAAATAGCTTATTGTGCTTCACTTTATCAATGTTTTTGTGTAGTTGATAAAACAAACAAATCTTTTTGCACTTGAATAGCTCATTCTGATAGTATCCTTAACATCAATATTGCATTTCTTGTACCTTTGTTTTTCACAAAACCACATCGTTCTTTACCTATTTCAGCTTGTATCTTACTTTTAGCTCTTGTCATCAAAGTTCTTGGAAGTATCTTGGTGATATGACTCATTAAACTTATGGTCCTATGTAATTCACATTCTATTGCTCCAGGTTTCTTAGGAAGAGTGATAGATACTGATTTTTTCATCTCTTCTGGTATTAGTCCAATCTCATAAATGTCATTGATTAAATCAGTAAATTTTTCAATTCCATAATCTTCAAGGCTGATAATTTGTTCTATTATTAATTCATCTGGACCTGCTGCCTTTCCTTTCTTCATCTTATTTATTGCATTACGAACTTCAGATTTTAAAATACTTGGACCTTCAATGTTTTTCTTAATTTCTGGTTTTTCACCTCGATCGGCTTCAAATAATTCCTCAATATACTCAGTCCATCTGTTCATAATCTCATTTTTTTCATGATAATGGTACTGTCCTTTGCTTTCAAACATCCACCTGAAGAACAGAGGAGCTTTTTACCAGTGATATTCTTGATTTGTTGATGTAACCTTTTTGGATCAGTAATAGGGATTCCTTCTATTTGTTCACATTCCTGGAGTCCCCCTCCTCCAGCTCTTTATCTCTTTCACCTATCAGCTTCCCATCGCTTTACTTCACCCCACCCCCCCTCTCCCTGTTTCACCTATCACCTTGTGCTTCTTCCTCCCCTCACCTTTTTGCTCTAACTTCTCATCTTTGTTGCCAGTCTAGATGAAAGGTCTCAGCCTGAAACGTCAACTGTACTCTTTTCCATCGATGCTGCCTGACCTGCTGAGTTCCTCCAGCATTTTGTGTGTGTTACTTGGAGTTCCAGCATCTGTAGAGTTTCTCTTGCTTGACCTTTAATTACCAGCTTAATTCGCTCACCACATGTCATTGGTTTAGGTTAATTAATTCAGCACATCACGTGCTAAAGGGGCCTGTTTCTGTGCTGGCTGCTTCTGAATTACATGGCGGTAGTACTGTGGTTCTTTAATCCAGAACACTCTACACCACAGTCAAACAAAAAAGCTAGATATTAGACAGTTGAACTAATCTGCATTTTCTATCAGTGCAACTACAAAGTAATTTATATGCAGCAATTGACTGTTTATGCAATACAAATAAAAAGTTTGCAAATTCTTGCTTAAAGAAGAACCAATATTACACACAAAATAACATACCGATGCTAAGTACATCCTAAGATGCAGTGGGACACATCATCAGTAAGGTAACCTGGGGTCATCAAGTGTTTTGGGTCTTTCAATATCAGACTCTCTCATCCAAGCCAATCCTAATACTGCAATTAAAATGCACAAGTCTGTAAAGTAGAAATAATTCCCATACCGACACTTGTTAAACACATTGTTCCTGGGATGAATATTTCTTCAGCTCTTCAACAGAGTTTAATGTTTGGCTCCTTGATGATTCTCTTTAAGAATCTCTGGAGCCAGAGAGACCATTTCTAAAGGGTGTCGATTAGCAGTGGTAGCAGTGAACTAGATCTTCATAAGCCTACATCTCAACTAATCTTGCTAAAATTGCAAACAGAGCATTTCCTGTTTAATGACAAGATATTGTGATAAGCACAGCAGAGTGCTCTGATGTGACCCCCTTGAACAGCCTAGTCTGCCCTTTGTTCCTCTGTATATGCCAGCTCACAGAACAATGCTAATTTTCCCCGTAATATGGTTCCCCCTCTATTTCCATAAGCTCCCCAAAAAATATACCACTCACTTGTACTCCCCTCTCCTGCAGTGGCCAGTTGGCCTACCAACCTGTGGTGTGGGAGGGAACCAAAATACCCAGGAGAACCCACATAGCAGCGGGGAGCAATACCTGTTCAGCCCCAGGGGTCTGGATTGAAGAACCACAATATAATTCAGAAGCAGCCAGCACAGAAACAGGCCCCTTTAGCACATGATGTGCTGAATTAATTAACCTAAACCAATGACATGTGCTGAGCGAATTAAGCTGGTAATTAAAGGTCAAGCAAGAGAAAATCTACAGATGCTGGAACTTCAAGTAACACACACAAAATGCTGGAGGAACTCAGCAGGTCAGGCAGTATCTATGGAAAAGAGTAAACAGTTGACGTTTCAGGCCGAGACCTTTCATCAGGACTGGAAACAAAGATGAGAAGTTGGAGCAAGAAGGTGAGGGGAGGAAGAAGCACAAGGTAATAGGTGAAACAGGGAGAGGGGGGTGGGTGAAGTAAAGAGATGGGAAGCTGATAGGTGAAAGAGATAAAGAGCTGGAGGAGGGGGACTTCGGGTAACTGCCCGCCCCACTTCATCATTCCCATTCCCCTTTCTCTCTCTCTCTCCTGGCTTCACCTATCACCTACCACCTCGTACTGTTTCCTCCCTCACCCCAGCTTCTTACTCAAACTTCTCATCTTTTTTTCCAGCCCTGATGAAGGCTCTCGGCCTGAAACGTTGACTGTTTATTCATTTCCATAGATACTGCCTGACCTGCTGAGTTCCTCCAGCATTTGGTGTGTGTTAATGAAATGCCAAACTAAACTAATCCCTTCTGCCTGAACAATGCCCATATCAAAGGTTTCAAAGGTACATTCAATGTCAGAGAAATGTACACAAGGTACATCCTGAAATGTTTTTTCTACGCAACCATCCATGAAAACAAAGGAGTGCCCCCAAAGAATGAATGACAGTTGAATGTTAGAACCCCAAAGTGTACCCCAGCTCCCCCTCCCTCCTGCACATAAGCCGCAGCAAGCAACAACCTCCCCTCCCCCCAGAGGCAAAAAAAAAGCATTGGCACCCGCCACCAAGCACTCAAGCGTGCAGCAAAGCAACAGCAAAGACACAGACTTGCAGTACCCCAAAGACTACTAGTTCACTCGGTATTCGACATACCACAGGCTCACACACTCTCTCTCCCTAATAAGGGAGAAAGAGATGTCTCCATTTCACAGCGAGAGGGGAGACATAACAAACAACTCACTGGTTTACAATGTTAAAGGTCTGTTGCGTCACTTTTTCTGAGCTCTGCGCCCAAAGATCTCGGGTCTCTGGGCACACAGCCAGAGATCTTCCGTCTCCCACGACACACTGATTTCCTGCTGAGACACCAACCTTCGATCCACCTGTCTCCAGAGCCAGTTAGATCCCGGACCTCCGAAGGTGAGCTAAGCTTGTTGGCCGCACCCTTGGCATATCAAATAATGGCCAGTCATGAAACCCCTAGAGCGGGTCCCATTCCCACAAAGAACCAAAGTCAACGTGTAACTGCAGGTCAGGGTCTTCAAAAAAACCCTGAAAGGGAAATATAGAGATATTAAAGATGGAAATAGAGCTGTTTCCGAAGATGTAAGCAAAGGAGTCGCTGGTGCCATTTCTCCTCCTAAGCTCCTCCTCCCATTTTCTTCCTATCCAAGGTCCTCTGGAACACCTCTACCATATTTGCCTCCATTACCAGTGCATTCCATGACCCACCAATCTGTTAAAACAAAGCTTCCCTCGCATATCTCATTTGTCACAAATTTGTCCAACCTCTCCTTATACCTGCTCTCTAATCCAGGCAGCATCCTGGTAAACCTTTTCTGCACCTTCTCCAAAGCCTGCACATCCTTCCTATAATGCAATACTCCAGATGCAGCCTATCCAGAGTTTTCTAAAGCTGCAATATAATTTTCCAACTCTTGGACTTGATGCCTCGACTAATAAAGGCAAACTTGCCACCCTATCGACTTGTACTGTCACTTTCAGGGAGCTATGGACTTGGACCTCTAGATCTCTGAGTGCCAGCTCTGTGCAAACTAGGGCTTGGTCTTGGACACCCTAGTATCTATAGTTCTGTACACTGTTGCGATTATTCAATGAGCCATTGCAAGACTGACACTGACAGCTAGAACTACTCTTCCAGTCAAGATAGCGCCTGCATACAACGCTCCTTCAGTCAACATCTCCTGGATAGATCATGAAACCATATATTTCACTTCCTTTATGTCTTCTACATTTGTTTTTCATCTTGAATGTGTTTCTGGAACTGCAGTTTGTAGTTTGGAGATTGTTTGGGTGTTTCAGTGCTCTGCCGTCTCTGAAGGGGTTCCGGGAACCCCATTGCTCGCTGACTGAAGTGGCGAGGGAGATTTTATCACTGGGGGATCGCTTTGCTGCTGGAGAGGGGAGACTGCTATTTTATCACTGATGAGATTGCTCTGCTATGGAGAAGGGAGACTGCCTTTTTATCGCTCGGCTATGGACAGAGGAGACTGCCTTTTTATTGCTGGTGAGATTGCCCTGCCACGGAGAGGGAGAATGTTGCCCAGATTTTCTGCATTTTGGATGGGGACTTGGACTGTGGACTTTTTTCAGTCTTATGGTTATTTTATATTCTATGCTTTTCACCTGATCGTTCTCTTTTTTGTGTGTGGGAGAGGGAGATTTGGGGATCAATGTGCCTGTTCCATTTTTGTTTATTTTTTGTGCGGTGAGGTAGGATTTGGGGGTCGATAATCATACTGATAATCTTTTCTTTCCCGGTTTTGTGGCTAGCTGGAGAAGAATTTCAGAGTTGTATACCTTAATAATAAATAAACCTTCGAACCTTTGAATAAGAAGGTGAAGGGAGGGGAAGAAGTACAAGCTAGAAGGTAATAGGTGAAATTAGGTAAGGAGAAAAGTGGGTGGAAAGGGGAGAGTGTTTAAGTGAGAAGCTGGATGATGATAGGTGGAAGAGGTAAAGGGCTGAAGAAGAAGGAATCTGATAGAGAGGACAGTGGGCCATGGGAGAAAGGGAAGGAGGAGGGAGATCAGAGGGGGGTGATGGGCAGCTGAGGAGAAGAGAAGGGGTAAGAGGGGAACCAGAATGGAGAATGGATAATGAGAGAAGGGGAAGGGGAGAAATTACCAGAAGTTAGAGAAAATGATGTTCGTGCTGTCAGGTTGAAGATATTTGAATTTCCTTGATGACTACTTTCCACCAACTGATTCACAGCATTGAGACTTGTACCCGATGCACATTTGCCAATTTTTTTTCATATGAAAGCTGAACATATGGGCTTATCTGTACCATTTCCTGTAATCTTGCAGCTGTTTCGTGCTTGCCTCTTTTTACTTAATAAAACAGAGAGATACAATCTTGTCTGGTGTGAAGGCTTTGCTCCACTTCTCTCTTAAACCCACTCAGAAACAAATATAAAATTGGTATCTAGCCTTAAATAACAATGTTATTTTTAAAGCTTTAATCGCCAAAATAATTAAATTGTGTTTCTCGCACAAAATGCTGAAGAAACTCAGCAAGTCAGGCAGTATCTACATAGATGTTGCCTGACTTGCTGAGTTCCTCCAGGATTTTGTGTGTGTTGCTCAAGATTTTCAGCATCTGCAGAGTCTCTTGGGTTTATAATCTGTGCTTCTAATAACTTCTGTGGTTCTTTGAGTGATTGAGGAAGCAGAGGATCTTTCCCACTTTTTGTGAAACATTTTATTTTTTGAGATTTTGTGATGAAAAATATGACAAACCAAGCCTTAAACAACAAAGGAAGGGGAATATCTGACTGCTTCTGTCCACACAAGACAAGTTTTAATAATGATTTAATAGATCCATTAAGTTATACTGCACAGAAACAGGCCCTTTGGCCCACCATGTCCATGACAACCATTTTGCCTCTCAACACTCATCCTGTTGGCCCACATTAGGGCTGCCTTTGCAAATACCTCTTAAGTGGAGTCATTGTAGCTGATTCCATTACTGCGTCTGGCATGTATGTAAATGGGGGCTAGATAGATGTCTTGAACTTGTATACTCTGAATGACAGCTGACTCCATGATCAAGTCTGGTCTGGGCCTTCAACCTGCCTTCATTTAGTTGGTATTGAACTGGTTTGACATCTTACTCAAGAAATCTCTTCACTTTGATTGCAATGATTGGAGATTTTGGGCTTCAAGTCCATTGAAACCATTTTCTGTTAACTATAGGTACTTCAAATATTTGAAATGGAAATACTAGGATTAACCTAATCTTTACTATTTAAATGATTTGAGTTGATCATGGTGCAATAATGAAATTAAATACAATATAGCATTAAATTGAAGACCTATCAGCTTCTTCAGGTTCATAAGACATAGCAATGGAATTAGGCCATTCAGCCCATCAAGTATGCTCTGACATTACATCCTGGCCAATTTATTCACTCTCTCAAACCCATTCTCCTGCTTTCTCCTGGTAATCTTTGACGTCCCTACTAATCAAGAACCTATCAACCTCTGCTTTAAATATACCAAATGACTTGGCCTCCATAGCCTTCTGTGGTAATGAATGTCTTAAGGAATTCCTTCTCATTTTTGTTTGGCATAAAAGATTTTACAACACTGCAAAGAAGCAGAGGAGTTCTCTCTGGTGTCATTGGCCTTTGCTGTTTGCAGTGAGTAAATTCCAATAAAGAAAATTGGCTGTAATGTTTCCAAAATTAGAAATGAGATCATACTTCAGGAGAACTAAATTAGCTTTAAAGCACTTTGATTTGTCTCAAAGATACAATAATAAAGTAAAGCTTTTAAAACTGGAACAGATATAAAATGCTACACAGGGAAAGTAAGTGGATGTTGTGAGTATTCTTATAAGAAATATTGAAAGTAAAAAGGTTTTAACAGACTATAGGCCCAATCTTCAGTCGTTACAATCAGAGTATAGAGATTTCTTGAATAAATAGTCAGAATGCTTTTGAGTCCTAGAACACTAGAGCACAGAAACAGGCCCTTTGGCCCATTCTGTGCCAAGCTACAATGCTGCCTCATCTCATTGACCTGCACCTGGACCATAGGCCTCCATACCTCTCCCATCCATGCACCTATCCAAGTTTTTCTTAAACATTGAGATCAACCCCACATCCATCACTTCTGCTGGAAGCTCATTTCACACTCTCACCACCCTCTGAGTGAAGAAATTCCCCTCACATTCCCCTTAAACATTTCACCCTTCACCCTTAACCTATGAGCTCTATTTCTCGTCTTACCCAGCCTCAGTGGAAAAAGCCTGCTTGCATTTACCCTACCATAATTTTGCATGCAAGTAAATAATTACCAGTGCTGAAACCCAAGATTGAACCAGTACCTTTAGATCTTTAGCCTAACACTCTCCCAACTAAGCTATTTTGGCTGCCAATATCAACCAAAATCTTGTTATGAAGTCAGACAATCATTCAAAGTGTAAACAGGCCCTTCAGCGCAGCAGGTCCATGCTAACCATTGAGCACTCATTTCCCCTAATGCTATACAGTACCAATACCAGTCCCACTTCAGTACTCCACATTCCCGTCAGCTCCCAGATTGGGAGAATTTACAAGTGGCCAATTAACATACCGAGCCACAGGCATTTGAGGTGTGGGAAGAAGTTGGAGCACCTGGAGAAAGCCCACACAGCCTCAAGGAGAATGTGCAGATCAAAGCCAGAAGGCCAAGCGGAAGTCCAGAAGCTGGAGCCCCAAGTCTGCAGATCTCTGCAAATTCACTAGGGAAGTCGAAGGCCCAACATCTGTGAATCCATGAGTCCGCCGGAGGCTGAATCGGCCTGTCCTGGAGTTAGAGGACTGCGTACAGTATGTATGTGGGTGGGTGGGAGGGAGGAACGGGGTTTGTTTTGCTGTTGTTGCTTTGTCGCTTGTTGTGCTCCATTTTGTTGTGTTCTGTGTTGTTCTGCTGAACATCGGGAGCACGCTGTGTTGCCACTGGAATGTGTGGCGACACTTGCGGGCTGCCCCCAACACATTCTTGAGTGTGTTGGTTGTTAATGCAAACGATGCATTCCACTGCATGTTTCGATGTACATGTGATAAATAAATAAATCTGAATCAGACACCACACATGGATTGAACCTGTGTTGATGGAGCTACGAGGCAAGTAGTATTGGAATCCTCTGTGCCACTTGTGTTCGTTTCTGGGTCTGCTTCTGCTCATCAGGACAGGCAGCATCGGCAGACAGTTAAGGCAAGAACAATAACCAAATTCAGAATCAAGTGGTGGGGTGAGGAACTGGGGTAATCGGCTACTGAGCTGCCAGTTTTAGAGGATGCAAAACAACAGTATCTTCTAGTAAGATGGCAGTGTGCTTGGTTGCAGTGGCCTCTGGGCCCAGCAAATGGTACAAATGTTTGTCTTACATGTGTTTCTTATGATTGGAAGACCCTGTTGGACATTAATAATAGAAAATACTGTAAGTCTAGTACTGTAAGACTGACAGCAGAGGAGCTGCATTCCCTTGGGTTATTGCACAAACCAGGATGTCCAGACCTTCACACAACAGTGTCAACATGCTGGAATCTGTGTTAGGTTAAAGGTCAACCCCTGTTGGCCAGCTCTCCCATCAACACTGCTCTCCAGTGTTCGCTCCCTGAAAAACAATCTGGATTGCCTTTGTCTGCAACTGACCCAGTGTGAGATGAGGAACTGCTGTGTGCTTGTTCTTACAGAAACATAGCTCCAGGACAACATCCTATTCACCATCAAGCTTCAGGCCATGACACTCAGGGACTAGTGCCAATATTATTTTGTGACTGTATGTGCTGGGTTGTAACTATATGTGCTGTGTGTGACTGTGTTTTACAACTTGGGCCCAGGGGAATGATGATTTGTTTAGCTGTATACACGTGTATAGTTGAATGACAATAAACTTGAACTTGAAGAGTGGAAGGGTTCACTCCCTGGTGGACTACTGTCTGGAGGCCTTGGAAGTATGATTCAGATTCTCTCCCATCCACTCAATAGTTAAACTCTTGATTACGAAGAGGGCACAGCAGAGGCTATGTTTATATTCTCCCCAAACACTCAGAGCTTGAGGAGAATTGGTATGTTACCGAAAACTCCAGCAACTTTCTACAGGTATACCGTGGAGGGCATTCTGACTGGTTACGTCACTATCTGGTATGGAGGGGCCACTGCACAGGATTGGAAGAAGCTGCAAGAAGTTGTAAACTTAGCCAGCTCCATCATGGGCACTAGCTTCCCCACCATCGAGGACGACATCTTCAAAAGGCGATGCCTCAAAAAGGTGTCATCCATCATTAAGATGGCACCAATAAGTAGCGACCCTTTGCGTACAGCTCTGATGAGAATCATCAAATATTCCTGTTTTGGATTGCTACAGTGAAGTCCACGGTCACAGCCATGGATGCATCAGTTAACAACATTGTTTAACGACATTTAAAAAATCTATTGCTACTCAAATCTAGTGAACTCGGCGAACATTGGACAGCAGACTCAGGTCACAGGTGCAGTTCCCCTTTAAGAAAACAGAAGCAGGGATGGTGTACTGGTTTACAGGTACAGTTGAAACACAGAGGTCTTAGGCCCCATTCCCAATTATCCTGCTAGTCAATATACAGTCTCTGGAAAATAAAATTGAAAACTTCCGAGCAAAATTGCTGTACCACAGGGCCATCAGTGACTATGATGTACTTTGCTTCACGGAAATGTGGCTCACCAGCGCAATTTCCAATGTAGTGCTGCAGCCCGATGGGGTCATCGTTCTCTGCAAAGACAGGACAACTCAGTCCTTTAAAGGTAGAGGAGGTGGAATATGCTTTACGATTAACTCATCGTGGTGCAGAGACATGGCAGTTCTGATTCAGTACTGATCACCCAGCCTGTTTATCTACCAAGGGAGTCCTGTTTATATACCAAGGGAGTTTTCCACTGTCATCCTGGTAGTGGTGTACATTGCACGAGGGATGCTATTGTAACCGGGTGACCGTCAGATCCTATTCAGTATCATTAAAAGTGTACTTAGGCATGCATCCGGGTAATGCTAGAGTAGTTGTCTGTGCCTTTAAGGGAGACGATGATGTCTTTACACACGCGTGGGATAGTGGGGAGACCATTTTGCTTTCTACTGAAGACGTGGTAGGGCATTGGAATCGGGTTCCTCCCAGAGTGTGCTGGGCATGGTGAGGAAAGGTGAGCATTAATTGACGATATCCTTGTGAATTTGTTTATTCTTGTTGGCAAATCAAGAATATCGGTAGTTTGACATGTTTTACATGTGGATGCTTTAGATTTTCTTGAGTAAATGACTCAATGCTGGATCGCGTGGCTTGGACAAAGTTCCTCACCATCCAAGTAGGTCAGTCTTCCCGTAATTTAACTACCAGGCAATACCCTGTAAAAGTTGTGCCAAAGTGTACCTTTTGTCTAACTTTATTGTATCAGGACTGATTGTGCATGTAACCGTGTAACGTGAATGTTTACTCTCTGTTTGGAAGTTCAGCATGTGTGTACGTCGTAGATGAGATGTATTCGCTTACATTTTTCGCTGTTATGTATAAGATGCAGGGTGGGTGGGATTCTAATGTGGTTCGTATTGTGTTCCTTCAGAATTGCCACTACCATATTAGTACTGTATTAGTTCTGGTATTTTTATACTGCATACACAATTCTGTCCATACACGAGGGTGTGGATCGAAAGTTAAACTGAGATTGTAACGGCAAGAGCTGGTTGTAAATTCGTTCCTTTTGTTTCGCGACCCTCTTCTGGCACTTAAACATCTAAAACAGATAAAGGAATTAAAACCCAAAAAATTATTTGTTGTCCTGACCACTGTTATCCCACCATCAAGAAAGCTTACGCGCCATCCCATGCCTACACTTTGGAAAGGCCAAGGTGGTGAGGATCAAGAAGCTATGGTCAAGGGAGGTGTAGGAGGGCTTACAGGACTGCACTGAGTCGGCAGACAGGACAATAATCAGCGACTCATCTTTGAATCTGAATGAATATGCCACAGTTGTCACCTACTTCATTAAGACCTGTGTGGATGAGAGCGTGCCTTCGAGAACATACTGGACAAACCAAAAGCCACCAGAGATTAGTATTCTGCTGAGGGCTAGATCTGTGGCATTCAAGACTATACAAGTAGTCCAGGTACAACCTGTGGAAGGCTATTTTAAGTGCAGATAAACTATTGCAATTGAGGTTAGCGACAAAACTGGATAGAGCTGAAATTAGAGATGAAGCAGTGATGAAAGTTCGCAAGCCCTATAAAGTGCTGCACCTGTTTGGCCATAGATGGTTCGGGCCACGCCGTAACTGCCTGAACTTTACCTGGGTCCATTGAAACACTGGAAGGAGTGAGTATATAGCCCAGAAACGACACCTGGTCTTCACGGAACTCACACTTCCCTGGCTTGGCATACAGGCTATTATCGAGGAGCTGTCTGAGAACCCTCTGGACATGCTGGGTGTGTTCCTGGTGAGAGAGGGAATATATCATAACATCATCCAAATACACAAAAACAGACTCGTTCAACACTGTTGACTAAGGCCGGAAAACAGCGGTTATTATTTGCCAGACCATAGGGTATCACAAGGTACTCATGTTGGCCAGTGGAGGTAGAAAAGGCTGGATTCCACTCATCTCCCTCTCACATACGAACCACATTATAAGCATTAGCTTAGAAAGAATGGCTGCTTTCTGGGGATGTTTGAATGCAGAAGCAAGCAGAGGAAGAGGGTAGTAGTTCTTCATGGTGATATTGTTTAAGGGCTAATAATCAATGCAGGGACAGAGTTTGCCATTCTTCATCTTCACAAAAGAAACCCACCCCTAATGGCAAGGTTGATGGGTGGATAAATCCTAAGGCCAATGCCTCCTTGATATACTCTTCCATGGCCATCGCTTCAGGATGAGAGAGAGAAAAGATCCAGCCCTGGGGAGGACTAGTTCCAGGTAAGAGGTCAATGGCACAGTCATATGGCCAGTGTGGAGGAAGGGAGATGGCTATCTTTTTACTGAAGACCTCAAGAGAGTCAGTTTATTAAACTGGAATGCCAGGCAGGTCCACACTAGCAGTTGACATGGGAGGGGATTCACGAACAGCGGCTTGAGCTGGTTCCGGACAGGTAGACAGGCATGCCAGTCCTTGCTCTTGGAGCACCTTTAGGGACTAGTCGATCCATGGGTAGTGTCAAGATAGGCCAAACACCAGTGGCTGTTCAAGTGAATCAAGAAGCCAGAAGGAGAGATGTTCCCTATGGTTGCCTTCCAGCACAAGTTGCAAGAGTTCTGTGGAAAGGTGCATCTTGCTGGTGCCCAGAGGCCAACCGTCCAGGGCCTTGATGTCAATATTTTCTCTCAATTGCTGAGTTGGAACTGTCCATTTTTGATCCAGAGAGACATCTATGAGGTTGCTGGCTGCCCCAGGGTCAATAAATGCCTGAATCTCATGGGTCTGAGACCCCCACAACAAGGAAGCTGGGAGCTTTACATGATTAGGGGAGAAGTTACTCTCCCCAACTCTTCCTGCAGAATATTGATGAATCCATTGGAGCTGCTTCATGTACTCATGCTGAGCTCGTCAATTTCATCAACTTTGTCTCCAACTTCCACCCTGCCCTTAAATTCACTTGGTCCATTTCTGACACCTCCCTCCCCTTTCCCGATCTCTCTTTCTCCACACCTGGAGACAAACTGTCTATCGACATCTTTTATAAACCCTATCAATTCCCATGCCAATCCCGACTATACCTCTTCCCACCCTGTCTCCTGTAAAAACGTCATTCCCCTTTCTCAGTTCCTTCGTCTCTGCTGCATCTGTTCCCACAATGAGGCTTTTCTTTCCAGGACATCAGGGATATCTCCCTTCTTCAAAGAACGGGGTTTCCCTTCCTCCACCATTGACAGTGCCCTCACCCGCATTTCCTCCATTTTCCAGACATCGGCGCTCACTCCATCTTCTTACCGCCTTAACTAGGATAGAGTTCCTCTTGTCCTCAACTACCACCCCATGAGTCTCTGCATCCAACGCATCATTCTCCACAACCTCCACCATCCCCAATGGGATCCTACCACCAAACACATCTTTACCTCCTCCCTCCCCACTCTCCACTTACTTCGGGGATCACTCCCTCCGTGACTCCTTTGTTCATTCATCCCTCCCCACTCATCTCCCTCCCGGCACATATCACTGCAAGTGACAAAAATACTACACTTGCCCATACATTACCTCCATCACTTCCATTCAGGTCCCCAACAGTCCTTCCAGGTGAAGAACTTGCCTATCACCTTCCCCTGGTGCCCCTCTTTCTTCCCTTTCTCCCATAGTCCACTCTTCTCTCGGATCAGATTTCTTTTTCCTCCAGCCCTTTACCTTTCCCACCCACCTGGCTTCACCTATCACCTTCTAGCTAGTCCTCCCCACCCACCTTTTTATTCTGGCATCTTTCCTCTATCCTTTCCAGTCCTAAAGAAGGGCTTTGGCCCAAAACATGGACTGTTAATCCATTTCCAAAGATGCTGTCTGACCAGCTGAGTTCCTCCAGCATTTTCTTTGTGGTGCTCTGGATTTCAAGCATCTGCAGAATCTTTTACGATGTTGGCGGGGAATATGCTCGCGGGGAGAACCAACCTGTCAGAACTCCCCTTCCTGCTGACTGGTATCCTTTTTTTACTGGGGGCTTGGGACATGAAGCTTGAAAGTGTCTGGATCACCACACAAGAGGCAGGAACCTGTTCTCCTGCGCTGGTCTTGTTCCTCCTGAGATAGGTGCACCGGCCCCACCTGCAAAGTCTCCTCTGCAGGTTGTGAACTGGGTGATGGGGGAGACGGTACAGGCAAATGGTGATCTATAGATTATGTAGCTCAGGGCATTTTTTCTCTGCATCACTCAGTTGTCTGGTTGTCAATTTGAATGGCCAGATTAATCGGATCATCCAGGCTGTCCTGCCCATCACGCACCGTGATGTTTCGCTGGACCCCTGTGCTAAGTCTCCACTGGAAGACAGTGATGGGGGTTCTCTTGTTCTACTCCATCTCCACCACAGGTGGGTGGTACTTTACTGCGTAGCCCCTCACCGTCCCTCTACCTTGCAATGGTCCAGGAGTCGGTGGGCAGCCTCCTGACCCTGTACAGGAAAATCAAAAACGCTCTTGAACTCAACAACAAATTGCCAAAATGACTTGACTGCAGGGGAACCTTGTTCCCCTAGAGCGTTGAACAGCGAGTGATGCGCCATCTAAGAAATTCACCAAGTACAGCACACTACATGCACCAGCATCAAACCAATCAGGCTGGGCTTGGAAAGTCACCTCACACTGGGTAATAAAATTCCTGTGACACTCGGGGTATCTGCCTGGTGGAGGAATACTCAGTTCTGGTTCGGATGCTGTTACAGGAGTCAGGGTATTAGTGACTGAGGTTGATGAGGCTATTGAAGAGGATGATCTAGGAGATACTGGGAATGGCCATGACATGGCAAAAGGCTGCTGAATTGCAGAAGCAATAGTGGTAGTGGCTGTCACCTGATTTTGGCCGTCTGCAATGAGTTGCTGGACCATCACTGACACCCGTTCTTTCAGATGGGAATGGGCTTGCTGCTCTGAAAGTAGCTGTTGCACTGCATGATAAATTTTGGCCAACCCAGCTTCTACTTATTTTAATTTCTCCTCTACAAACTTTGGCCTGGACTTCAGAATCAGAATCAGGTTTATTATCACCGGCATGTGACGTGAAATTTGTTAACTTAGCAGCAGCAGTTCAATGCAATACACAATCTAGCAGAGAGAGAAAAAAATAATGCTAATAATAAATAAACAAGTAAATCAATTACGTACATTGAATAGATTTTAAAAAACATGCAAGAACAGAAATACTGTATATTAAAAAAAAGTGAGGTAATATCCAAAGATTCAATGTCCATTTAGGAATCGGATGGCAGAGGGGAAGAAGCTGTTCCTGAATCACTGAGTGTGTGCTTTCAGGCTTCTGTACCTCCTACCTGATGGTAGCAGTGAGAAAAGGGCATGTCCTGGGTGCTGGAGGTCTTTAATAATGAACGATGCCTTTCTGAGACACCGCTTCCTAAAGATGTCCTGGGTACTTTGTAGGTTACTACCCAAGATGGAGCTGACTAGATTTACAACTTTCTGTAGCTTCTTTCGGTCCCGTGCAGTAGCCCCTCCATACCAGACAGTGATACAGCCTGTCAGAATACTCTCCACAGTACATCTATAGAAGTTTTTGAGTGTATTTGTTGACATGCCAAATCTCTTCAAACTCCTAATAAAGTATAGCTGCTGTCTTGCCTTCTTTATAACTGCACCAATATGTTGGGACCAGGTTAGATCCTCAGAGATCTTGACACCCAGGAACTTGAAGCTGCTCACTCTCTCCACTTCTGATCACTCTATGAGTATTGGTATGTGCTCCTTTGTCTTACCCTTCCTGAAGTCCACAATTAGCTCTTCGGTCTTACTTATGCTTAGTGCCAGGTTGTTGCTGCAGCACCACTCCACTAGTTGGCATATCTCACTCCTGTACGCCCTCTCATCACCACCTGAGATTCTACCAACAATGGTTGTATCATCAGCAAATTTATAGATGGTATTTGAGCTATGGCTAGCCACACAGTCATGTGTATAGAGAGAGTAGAGCAGTGGGCTAAGCACACACCCCTGAGGTGCGACAGTGTCGATCGTCAGCGAGGAGGATATGTTATCACCAATCCGCACCGATTGTGGTCTTCCGGTTAGGAAGTTGAGGATCCAATTGCAGAGGGAGGTACAGAGGCCCAGGTTCTGCAACTTCTCAATCAGGATTGTGGGAATGATGGTATTAAATGCTGAGCTATAGTCATGAACAGCATCCTGACATAGGTGTTTGTGTTGTCCAGGTGGTCTAAAGCCGTGTGGAGAGCCATTGAGATTGCGTCTGCCGTTGACCTATTGTGGCGATAAGCAAATTGCAATGGGTCCAGGAGTTCAGTCCAGTCATGACCAACCTCTCAAAGCATTTCATCACTGTAGATGTGAGTGCTACCGGGCGATAGTCATTAAAGCAGCCCACATTATTCTTCTTAGGCACTGGTATAATTGTTGCCTTTTTGAAGCAAGTGGGAACTTCTGCCCGTAGCAGTGAGAGATTGAAAATGTCCTTGTATACTCCCACTAGTTGGTTGGTACAGGTTTTCAGAGCCTTACCAGGTACTCCATCAGGACCTTCTGCCTTGTGAGAGTTCACTCTTTTTAAAGACAGCCTAACGTCGGCCTCTGAGACAGAGATCACAGGGTCATCAGGTGCAGCAGGGATCTTCACAGCTGGAGCTGTGTTCTCCCTTTCGAAGCAGGCGTAGAAGGCATTGAGTTCATCTGGTGGTGAAGCATCCCTGCCATTCTTGCTATTGGGTTTCGCTTTGTAGGAAGTAATGTCTTGCAAACTCTGCCAGAGTTGCCGTGCATCCAATGTCACCTCCAACCTCAGTCAAAATTGTCTCTTCGCCCTTGAGATAGCCCTCCGTAAATCATACCTGGCTTTCTGGTACAGGCCTGGGTTGCCAGACTTGAATGCCACAGATCTAGTCTTCAGCAGACGACGTACCTCCTGGTTCATCCACGGCTTTTGGTTTGGAAATGTACGGTAAGTTTTTGTGGTCACACACTCATCCACACAGGTTTTAGTGAAGTCGGTAACAACTGCAGCAAACTCATCCAGGTTCAACGATGAATCCCCGAATACAGTCCAGTCCACCGATTCAGAGCAGTCCTGTAGGCACTTCTGTGTTTCCCTTGTCCATACCTTCTTGGTCCTCACTACTGGCGCTGCAGTCTTCAGTCTCTGATTATACTCAGGCAGTAGAAGTACAGCCAGGTGATCAGACTTCCCCAAGTGAGGGTGTGGAATAGCACAGTAGGCATTCTTGATGGTGGTGTAGCAATGGTCCAGTGTGTTGTTTCCTCTGGTATTGCAAGTGATCTGTTGATGGTAATTGCTTAGTGATTTTTTCAGACTGGCCTCCCCTCCTCTCTTTATAGACCCCAACTATTGCTGAGTCATCATTCTGCAGATGACATGGCTCAGTGTTGTAGCTAAAGTCTGAGGTATACAGGGTAAACAGGAAGGGAGCCAATACATTCCCCTCTGGGGCCCCAGTGCTGCTTATAGCCATGTCTGACACACAGCTCTGAAGCCGCACAAACTGTGGTCTGCCAGTCAGGTAGTCCATTATCCAGGACTCAATGAAAGTGCCAACCTGCATTGAACGGAGCTTTTCCCCCAGCAATGAGGGCTGTATGGTATTGAAGGCACTTGAGAAATCAAAGAACATGATCATCACAGTGCTGCCCTGCTTATCCAAATGGGAGGAGGCTCTGTTCAGCAGGTAGATGATAGCATCGTCGACTTCAACGTGCTCCGGGTGGGCAAGCTGCAGATCGAGCTGATCTGACCAGGGGTCGGAGGTGAGTCAGGACCAGCCTCTCTAGGGTCTTCATGATGTGTGAGGTCAGAGCCACTGGACAGTAGTCATTCAAGACTTTCAGTTGGCCCTTTTTGGATAACGGGACCATACATGATGCTTTCCACACGGCTGGCATCCTTTCCAGGCTGAGATTCAGATTGAAAATGTACTGGAGAACTCCACACAGCTGCTCAGCACACTCCTTCAGGACCCTGGGGTTCACACCATCCGGTCCCAATGCTTTGCCACGTCTGAGTTTCCCCACACCCCTTCTCACCTGCTCAGTAGTGAAGGTGAGTCCATGATGACTGGGGAGTTGGTGGTACGTGGGGCTGGGGGAGGTGAGGATCGGGACGATAGCAGTTGGTACGTGGGGGTGTGGATGGTAGGTGCAGGGCAAGGAGGGGATGTAGACAGAGGTAGCCTGTGTTGTTCATCCACGTGTTGAACTGGAGGAGGGAGGAGTGAGGCGTTGGTGCCGAGGGAGCATTGGCTGCCGTCCTTGCAGATACTGTTGCAGATACGTTAGAGACATTTAGGAGACTCTTAGAGAGTTTCTTAGAAAGAAAACTGCACAGTTTATGTGGGAGGAAAGGGTTAGATTGATCCTGGAGTATCTTGGCAGAACATTGTGGGCCAAAAGGCCTGTACTGTTCTATGTTCTATGTCTTCTCTGAGGATTGTCACCTTGTTGGAGAGCAGAGGTTTGTGAGTTCCTGAGATCCCAAGAGTGATGGTGTCTGGAGTTTAGCCATCTGGCACTTAGCTCCTGGCAGGGTCACCCACGCTGTAAGTTCAAGGGGGAGATTCCAGACAAAGAGTGATCAAACCAAGCTGGTGGAAAATAACGACGCAGCTCAGCAACAGTGAAGGGGGAGGAAGGCTGCCGGTGAGAAGGGTCCCCAGATGCCTTGCACTCCAGGCCACTGGACCCTGACCCTGAACTGTCGAGGACCACGTGGAGGCTGCCCGTGCATCAGCCTCCACACGTTGAACAAAGTCGCGCTCTGTCACTCTACACTAAGGGACTGTGTCCTAACATCTTGGTTATGTGGATCTCGGATCAGCCTCCACAGCCACCTGAAGACCCACCAATAAACAACCCCTGAAAACCCTTTATGGTTCTTTATGGTTATTGTGTTTTTATTATGTTGAATTGGATGCAGAGTAATAATCATTTCATTCCCCTTACACTTATGTACTGAAGAATGACAATAAACAATCTTGCATCTAGAAGGGACAAGGCACGCCCAGGCATTGTGATGAGTCACTTTCAGATATGATTCTGTGAGTACAACTGCATCATGTAGTTGTTTGGCCTGTCCCACAGTCAGATTTCCCAATTTACTCACCAATCTTTAGATGATTATGCACTCAGTGGACACTTTATTTGGTGCCTCCTGAAGTGGCCTCTGAGTGCATGTTTGTGGTCTTCTGCTGCTGTAACCCATCCACTTCAAGATTCAACGTGTCGTGCATTCAGAGATGCTCTTCTGCACACCACTGTTATAACACGTGTTTATTTGCACTACTGTCACCTTCCTGTCAGCTTGAACCAGTCTGGCCGTTCCCCTCTGATCTCTCTCATTAACAAGGCATTTTCACCCACGGAACTGCCACACTTACCATATTTGTTTCCCATTTTGATGTTTGGTCTGAACCATGTCTGCATGCTTTTATGCATTGAATTGCTGCTACATGATTAGCTGAATAGATACTTGCATTAACAAACAGCTGCACAGGTGTGCCTAATAAAATGGCCACTGAGTGTATGTAAAAATTAAATAAGAAATGAAAACAAAAGCAAAAAATAGGGAGTAAGTAAAGTCAATGTTCAATTATCAAGGTAGTGTAGTGATTAGCATAACTCTATTACAGCAAACAGTGACTCATGTTCATTTCCTGTCCCTGCCTGTAAGGAGATTGTACCATCTCCCCATGACCACTTGGGTTTCCTCCAGGAGCTCTGGTTTCCTCTTACATTCCAAAGACGTACCGGTTAGTAAGTTAATTGGTCACATGTATGTAATTGGGTGGGTGTGCTCATTGGGCCAGAAGGGCCTATAACCATGCTGTATCTCTAAAATGAAAAAAATAAATACAATATCTTGTTATAAACACAATTTTGCAGAAGCAGGAAATTGTGAGCAACACTCACAAAATGCTGGAGGAACTCAGCAGGTCAGGCAGCATCTATGGAGGGGAAGAAACTGTTAACGTTTTGGGCCATGACCCTTAATCAGGTCATCTTTCATTCTGTAAATTGGCACTTTTCCAGCATGTGTCAATACTTAGAAGAAGCCAGCTTTTGGAGATCCGGGAGTGGCACTTCAGTGTAATAGAGCAAACCAATCAAACCCCTCATTAAATTTAGTCATTATTCTCTTGTTATTGGGAATGGGGTATGGCTATAGGTAGGCGGTGTCCAATGCACCTAAGAGTAGGGCGTTTTTCCCCCAAGAGGGTAAGATTTGCATAATTGTCCTGAAGAAATGTCTTGGCTGAAACGTTGACTGTTTTTTCATATCCTTAATTGCTGCCTGACCTACAGAGTTCCTCCAACATTTTGTGTCCATTTTGTCTCCGGTATTTTGCATCTGTAGAATCACTTGTGATTAAAATTTGCACAATATCTTTTTAAATGCATATCAAAAATTAAAACTATATTTTTAAGTCTTTAACAAATTCAAATGTTTTATTTTTCAGGTCTATAATTTCCTTTGTTTTAATTACAGCAAAGCAATTAATTTTATCTGTACTTACATTTTGTATGTATTATAATATATGAGATTTTAAATGTTTTTACAAAATGTTATATCTCCCAAATTGGCAGAGCATCTTTTTTCGGGGTCAGCCTGTCAGTCACAGGGAGTGGGCGGGTCTTTTCTGGAGTAATTCCGTTAGTTACAGGTAGTAGGCGCGTCCTTGCCGGGTCAGCCTGTCAATCAGAGGCATTTGCCTGGCCCTGCATGTCAGTCACAACGAGTGGGTGGTGCCAGAATGTTAAAGGGCGCTCATGCCACAATTGTTTTTTTCCGCAAAAGTGACGTCCGGCCTCTGGATCCCCGCCTCTTTTCCCCGGAGCGGCTCCGTAAGGCCGCCACTGATTGGGTGTCTCGGTCAGCTGGTGGCCTGAGGCGGAAGCGGGAGTTTGGGATGATTTCTTTAACTCCTGACTTTGTCAACGGGGGATACTGAACTGGGAGGGGGGCAGGGAGCAGGGTGGTGGTGCTAGGATCCGCAGTGAGGGTCGGTTCAAACGGGAATGGTAGATTAAGCTGCGGTGAACCGGGAGGCGCGTGCAGTCCAATCAGGTGCGAGGATGCTGGCAGGTGGGTGGAGAGTCCTGTGTGTTTTTGTTTTAATGTTTTTGTTGAAAAGTTGAAGCCGCGAGAGAATAAAAGCGATCAGCACCCCCCCTCCCCAGCAAGAAATAACCCTTCCGCCTGCGGCGAACCGAGTGACGACAAGTGGGGCAGGGGGGCCGGAGCCGGCGGCAGGATGAATGGAGTCACCAAGAGCAGGTTCGAGGTGAGTGAGGCTGGGAGTTAGGCTTCTGTGCCCCCCGCTAGGCCACCTCTTGCAACGGCCCCCGGGAGTGGGGTCGGGCTTGGCCCTGGCCCCGCACGCCGGCTCCTTCCACACCAACCACCACCCCGCACTGCCGCTCCCCCTGCTTACACTAACCTATTCCTTTGTGTGATATGCAACAGCTGATATGTTTGCTAGCCTTCTTCCACCTCCCCCCCCCCCCCCGGAGTTACTCTTGTGTTTTTCTTCTGTGCGTTTTCCTTCTGATTCTTTGTTTGAGGTAATAGATTCAGCTTTATTTTAGATGCTTCGTTTCCTCTAAGTTTAGTGCAGATTTAAATTTAAATTAAATGCATATTTTTATTTGGCTAATTGTGTATCTATATGTGCAAGTATCGTGTGTGTATATGCATGCATTTAAAATATATATATTTATATATTAGTTCTGGTGGTATCATACGTATGATACATTAAGAGTCTTTTTTCTGTTAATTGTTTTGAAACCTCAGCCATTTAATTTGCTGGTTCTAGGTTAGCAGATCATATAAAGTTTTAAATTTTGGCCATCAAGGAATATAATGGTTTGTTTAACTGAAAGGTGGAGGAGTTGAAATATTGACTTGTTGAGCATGTAAGTAATTCTGTCTGTGATAATTGGTGATAATCTCCTTCATGGATTGCTACAGTGCAACACCAGTGGGTTTGGTCTGTGGTTACTAGTATAGAATTGTTGGTCTTGCTTGAATTGAATGGTGGGATATGATGACTTTGCACTGCGAGGATAAATTTTTTTTGGCATTTGGCAAAGTAGACAGCTGTTTAATATGTAATTAATAGTATAATTGATGGTTTGATAATCTGTTTAAAATGTCACTCAAAGGTGAAAAATTTGCAGTTCAGGAAATTCAAGGTTTATTTTTTAATTCGGGTACATACAAGGTTTTTAAAATTCAGGTACAGTCACCTGCTCTTTTCCATGTTTGTAAGTTTTCTTGGGCTCCCTCTGGTCTTATGGTTAACATTTTATCTTGTGGGGAATGTGTGTACGTATCATTATGGTGAGGTAGTGAACTAAACTAGGAAAATAATCCTCATAAGCATGGAACTGGAAAAGACCAGCTGGTTGATGAGGCATGTCCCAAACAATTGCTGTACATGAAAGTGTTGAGACTTCATGTTGGTGACAGAAGTGACAGTAATTAATAGTTCTGGTGGTAAATTGTTAATCTGGAGACCTAGCCAAACTGCTGATCTGGACACTGACTTCAAATGCCACTATGGACACGAATGCCCATTTAATGAGCAGCTCCTTACTCGTGTGTAAATGCCCACCTGCGTATTTTCTTTTTGATGCAAAGGTTTACTGACTAAACAGGTTCACAATAACCTCTTAGAAGGCCTATAGGAAGCTACTCGGTTTGAAGCCAAGGGAGATTACACATGTTTCCTAAACATGGGGAATTTAATAATTTTTATACTTGAGTTTAATACTAATTTATACTAAAGTTACATTAACAGGTTCATTTTCTGACCCTGTAATTTAGCAGTGTTGGTAATGCTTTCGGATTGTGTGGGTTTCTGCACAGTATTGCAAGTTTTCTTAATTGGGTGGAAGTTTAGATGGGTTTCTAAAGAGACAAAGGATTGACACAAAGGCCAAATTAATGTGTCTGAATAGATTTGCTGGGCTAAATGACCTTTGTTCTCAAAACAGATTGTTGTAACTCATTAGGACATTCAAAAGTTATGCTGAGACTTTTGAATTCTTTCATGTGACAGAACCAGTGATATGGGGGGGAAAGTCTTTTTGTTTTAAATGATTATTTTTACTGCTGTTACTTATTGAACATTAAGTGGCTGTAGTTCAGAATGGAAAGAACTTGCATTAGATGAAACAGTTCATTTTGCACCATACTTGGTTTTTGGGTGTGTGTGTGTGTTGGGCAGCACGATCCATAATGTCAAGGATTTAAAATTAAACACATAATAGGAATGTTTAATATGTTGGTAATAGTGTTATTACAACTTTCGCCACTATTACTGCCAGGCAAAGAAAAGCCTTTTGAGTCATTGGCCAAGCAAGTTTGGTATACCTTTGGGAGTGATGGTGCAGTTCCATTAATCTAAAGGGCTTCCTGCTAACTTGCAATTCTAGCTAAGCAGTTTCTCTTCTCCTCCCTCTTTATTTATTTATATATATATATATATATATATATCCTCACCCTCTTTTTTTTAAAAAGTATCCTGGGCCAGACTATCTCCTTTCCAATGTTCTGATCTTGGCTGGACCAGCATCAGTTGAATGGAAAGGAGTGGTAATCAGAAAGTTGACTGAACCAGCCATACTATGGACACGAGCACATTAGAACAGGTATCCTGTGGTGAAACTTGACCCCTGATGTTCCAGTGCAGTTTCATCATTTACAAGGCAGTTCCAGATGGGGTGCAACTCCAGCAGCTTTTGAAGCTGGATACGATCTAGGACAGCAACTTTATTTGTGTATTGTCCATGCTATTGATGTGCATTGGCAATGGTGTATGCCATCCACAAAATGGACTCCTTGCCTCAGCCCATTATCTGCCAAGCCCATAACTTTTACATCCAATGAAAATAACAGGAGCAAGCTCATTAGAGCACCATAAGCAGAGTCCTTTCCAAGCTACTCCCCATCCTGATTTGGAAATGTTGAGAATTCCTTGCCCAACTACACTGAGAATATCTGCACCAGAAGAACTGCAGCTGTTCTTGACCAGCTGCTATTAATGCACACTAAAAAAGCCAAAAGGATCTTTATATGGAGGAATTTATTGATTGAACAGGTAATGGAATTTCCTTTGTACCTTTTGTCACTCAAAAATAAAGCCTTGTTTTTCCCACTAGACTATTAACACTGAGATCTGATACTCAGGCATGTTTTGGAGGGCATTATATGCCTGTGCATTGAATATCCTATATATTCGATGAGCAGTGATCACTTTTTTTTATTGTTCTGTTTGTTTGGTCTCTTTATCCACATTAGTTCCTTTTTGCTTTTAAACCTGCTGCATTTTGCAGTTATTAGTTTATATGTATATCATTAAACTGGAGAGGATTCAAAAATGATTTACAAGGATGTTTGTGTGACTGGAGGGCTTATAATAGGCTAGGACATTTTTTTCCTTTGAGTGTAGGAGGCTGAGGGGGGTGATCTTGCAGAGGTGTATAAAATCATGGGGACATAGATGAGGAATAGTGACTCTTCCCCAGGATTGGGGAGTCTAAAACTAGAGGGCACAAGTTTAAAGTGAGAGAGGAAAGATTCAAAAGGGATCAGATGGCAACTTTTTTCCACACAGATGGTTCAAAGTAAATTTATTAATGAAGTATATAGTGTATATCACCATATGCTACTTTGTGATTCATTTTCTTGCAGGCATTCATAGAGCAGAAATAATAGAATGACCGAAAAACTACACAGACTGAGGAAGTACAATGTACAAAAGACGATGCAAATTAAAAAAAAAAACTGAAAATGAGTTGTCAAGTCCTTGAAAATGAGTCCATAAGTTGTGGAATCAGTTCAGAATTATGAGTGAAGTTATCCACACTGATTCAGGTGCCTGATGGTTGAAGGGTAATAACTTTTCCTGAACCTGGTGGTGATGAAGGTGAGTATGTAGAAAGCTGCCAGTGGAAGTGGTAGAGGTGGGTATAATTATGTTTATAAGGTATTTGAGTGGTTGGGAATATGGACTAGCTCAGTTAGGCAATTTAGTCACCGTGAACAGGATGAAAGGCCTCTTTCCATGCTGCATAATTCTGAGACTCTGATTCTGTTTGCTTGATGTTGAAGGAGACCATTTCGATTGAGCAAATCTATGATGGCTCACAGCAATTCCATTAATTTTACTTGAAGCCTGTATTGTTCACAGTTATAAAAGTTTATGCTTTACAGCTTTAGTCGTAAAATCTTGTCATACAATACTGTCTGTGTGGAGCTTGCATGTTCCCTCTGAGTTTGTTCTGGTTATCTTAACCACTTTATAAAGATGACTGAATGTTATAGGAGCTTGACATGAATTTTGAGAGAATTAAGTAGCAAATGTAGTGGTTCATGGTCAGTATATAGTCATAGCTGAAGGACTGTTGTCTGTGTTGTGTGAATCCATGAATGTGAGCTAGAGAATAGTTTAGACCTGTTCCTTGCGCCATTTATCCAGTGAAACATCATCCTAAAGTTGATATGCAAGTATTAATTCTTTTGTTCGGGTGGGGGAGGAATGGAGATGCCTCTCTACCAATGAGGTGTAAGATGTTCCGTCTGTTTGCTAGCCTGCAAGTCACCCTTGGGTAAGGTGTAGCATCTGCTAAGCTCTTTTCTTTTTTTCCCCCCTCTTTCCCCCCCCCCCCCCCCCAAATTAAGGTTGTGTGAAGCCATGGGACCAGGTAGTGATGGTCATATGAACAACTGAAGCCTGTCACAAGTCCTGGTTATGCGATCACTGACACCAGGCTTGGAAGAGTATTGATAATAGCTTGTAAAGTTACTGCCCAGAAGAAGACAATGGCAAACCACCTCTGTAGAATAATTTGCCAAAAACAATCATGATCATGGATAGAGAAACGAATAAGAACAACAGTGTGAAGGTCTTCCCACAGGCAACGATCAGATTAAGGACAGATGGAAGATCATGATCACCCATGTCATACAAGACCGTGCATGATGATGCTCATTTGCATTAGCAAGTGAATTGATGTGGGTGTTGAGAGTCCTTCCATCCCACCCCACCCGCCCTCAATCATCATACAGTAACTTCCAGCTCTGAGCCCAATACTTCAGTAATGTCTGGAAAGTTGCAACTTCAATCCACCTCCTGCCAATCCTTGGGACTCTCTCAGCTTGGCAGGGCGCAGGCTGCTTTTGGGTAGTTGGCTGTTTCAGGTGAACGCTCTGAAGTAGCCTGCTGCTTCTGAACAAGTTCCAGTTGCTAGCTGGTGGTTATTTAACGCTGCTGGTTCATTTCTAGGAGACTGTGTGTTCTGGTTGGGCGCTGGATACCTGGACAGACCAAATGCACAAGATTATGCATGAATTCTTGACATCTGTCCAGAAGGTTTAAAAGGAAGTCAACCTTCATTCAACCATCACTGAGTTTGAAGCTGGCTTGCTATCAGGTCTTTGAACCACTAGAAGCTGCCTGTTCACAATGAGCAGTCAGACTCAGGAGGAGCAGTTAGCTAGCCTCTAGAGTAGGGGTCGCCAACCCGTCGATTGCGATCGACTGGTCAATCTTTCAGACTTTCCCAGTAGATCCTGAAGAAAAATCAAAAATAAATACACAAACACTGTTGTAATGTGAGCATTATTAAAGTAAGTAATACTAATTACTTACCGGGTTGCGGGGGTTTAGTTCTGTTCTTTCTGCCCAGTGCGCATGTGTGTAGTTCCCCCGCCATACACCGCGTTTTCAGCGTAGCCTGTGCTACATCAAAGTGACCAATCAGATTAGATAAGAGTACAGACTGTCGCAAATGTCAATATACGGCAGTGTCCCCAACCTCCGGGCCGCGAAGAATGCAGTGATGCGGTGGTAGTCAGGATGCACACAGCACATTTTTAAGAAAAAAAAGCTGAAATAAACAAAGACCATAAGACAAAGGAGCAGAAGTCGGCCATTCGGCCCATCGAGTCTGCTCCGCCATTTTATCATGAGCTGATCCATTCTCCCATTTAGTCCCACTCCCCCGCCTTCTCACCATAAGCTTTGATGCCCTGGCTACTCAGATACCTATCAATCTCTGCCTTAAATACACCCAATGACTTGGCCTCCACTGCCGCCCGTGGCAACAAATTCCACAGATTCACCACCCTCTGACTAAAAAAATTTCTTCGCATCTCTGTTCTGAATGGGCGCCCTTCAATCCTTAAGTCATGCCCTCTCGTACTAGACTCCCCCATCATGGGAAACAACTTTGCCACATCCACTCTGTCCATGCCTTTCAACATTCGAAATGTTTCTATGAGGTCTCCCCTCATTCTTCTAAACTCCAAGGAATACAGTCCAAGAGCGGACAAACGTTCCTCATATGTTAACCCTCTCATTCCCGGAATCATTCTAGTGAATCTTCTCTGTACCCTCTCCAACGTCAGCACATCCTTTCTGAAATAATGAGACCAAAACTGCCCACTGTACTCCAAGTGAGGTCTTACCAGTGCCTTATAGAGCCTCAACATCACATCCCTGCTCCTATACTCTATTCCTCTAGAAATGAATGCCAATATTGCATTCACCTTCTTCACCACCGACTCAACCCGGAGGTTAACTTTAAGGGTATCCTGTGCAAGGACTCGCAAGTCCCGTTGCATCTCCGAACTTTGAATTCTTTCCCCATTTAAATAATAGTCTGCCCGTTTATTTTTTCTGCCAAAGTGCATAACCATACACTTTCCAACATTGTACTTAATTTGCCACTTATTTGCCCATTCTTCCAATCTATCCAAGTCTCTCTGCAGACTCTCCGTTTCCTCAGCACTACCGGCCCTTCCACCTATCTTCGTATCGTCAGCAAACTTAGCCACAAAGCCATCTATTCCATAATCCAAATCGTTGATGTACAATGTAAAAAGAAGCGGCCCCAACACTGACCCCTGTGGAACACCACTGGTAACCAGCAGCCAACCAGAATAAGATCCCTTTATTCCCACTCTCTGTTTCCTGCCAATCAGCCAATGCTCTATCCACATATGTAACTTTCCCGTAATTCCATGGGCTCTTATCTTAAGTAGCCTCATGTGTGGCACCTTGTCAAAGGCCTTCTGAAAATCCAAATATACAACATTCACTGCATCTCCCTTGTCTAGCCTACTGGTAATTTCCTCAAAAAATTGTAATAGGTTTGTCAGGCAGGATTTTCCTTTAATGAATCCATGCTGAGTTCTGCCTATCTTGTCATATGCCTCCAGGTACTCCGTAACCTCATCCTTGACAATCGACTCCAACAACTTCCCAACCACCGATGTCAAGCTAACAGGTCTATAATTTCCTTTTTGCTTCCTTGCCCCCTTCTTAAATAGCGGAGTGACATTTGCAACCTTCCAGTCCTCTGGAACCATGCCAGAATCTATTGACTTTTGAAAGATCATCGCTAATGCCTCCACAATCTCCACAGCTACTTCCTTCAGAACACGCGGGTGCATTCCATCTGGTCCAGGAGATTTATCTACCTTTAGACTATTCAGCTTCCTGAGTACTTTCTCTGTCGTAATTGTGACTGCGCACACTTCTCTTCCCTGCCACCCTTGAGTGTCCGGTATACTGCTGATGTCTTCCTCAGTGAAGACTGATGCAAAATACTCGTTCAGTTCCTCTGCCATCTCCTTATCTCCCATTACAATTTCTCCAGGATCATTTTCTATCGGTCCTAAATCTACTCTCACCTGTCTTTTACTCTTTATATGCTTGAAAAAGCTTTTAGTATCCTCTTTGATACTATTTGCTAGCTTCCTTTCATAGTTAATCTTTTCCCTCTTAATGACCTTCTTGGTTTCCTTTTGTAAGGTTTTAAAAACTTCCCAATCCTCTGTCTTCCCACTAATTTTTGCTTCCTTGTATGTCCTCTCCTTTGCTTTAACTTATGCTTTGACTTCTCTTGTCAACCATGGTTGCATCCTTTTTCCATTTGAAAATTTCTTTTTTGGAATATACCTATCTTGCACCTTCCTCACTTCTCGCATAAACTCCAGCCACTGCTGCTCTGCTGTCTTTCCTGCCAGTGTCCCTTTCCAGTCAACTTTGGCCAGTTCCTCTCTCATGCCACTGTAATTTCCTTTACTTCACTGAAATACCGACCCATCAGATTTTGGCTTCTCTTTTTCAAATTTCACAGTGAACTGAATCATGTTATGATCACTGCCTCCTAAGGGTTCCTTCACCTCAATCTCTCTAATCACCTCTGGTTCATTACACAATACCCAATCCAGTACAGCCGATCCCCTAGTGGGCTCAACAACAAGCTGTTCTAAAAAGCCATCTCGCAGACATTCTACAAACTCTGTCTCTTGAGATCCAGTGCCGACCTGATTTTCCCAATCCACTCGCATGTTAAAATCCCCCACAATTATCATAACACTGCCCTTCTGACAAGCCTTTTCTATTTCCAGTTGTAATTTGTAGTCCACATCCCTGCAGCTGTTTGGAGGCCTATAAATAACTGCCATCAGGGTCCTTTTACCCCTGCTATTTCTTAGCTCAACCCATAAAGATTCTGCACCTTTTGATCCTATATCACCTCTTTCTAATGATTTAATATAATTTCTTACCAATAAAGCCACGCCTCCCCCTCTGCCTGCCTACCTATCCTTCCGATACACCGTGTATCCTTGGACGTTCAGGTCTCAGTGATGGCCACAATATCATACCTGCCAAAGTGTAGCTGTACGACAAGATCATCCACCTTATTCCTTATGCTGCGTGCATTTAAGTACAACGCCTTAAGGCCAGTATTTGATACTTTTTGCTTTGATTTCACTGCAACTTTATTGCACTGCAACTCATCCCAATGGCTACAAATTTGCCCCATCACCTGCTTGTCTTCCCTGACATCTTTACTGCTCACCATCTTAGATTTATTTCTGTTTTCCCCTTCCACCGCTCTGTCATTCCGGTTCCCATCTCCCTGCCAAATTAGTTTAAACCCTCCCTAACAGCTCTATTAAACTTTCCGGCCAGGATATTGGTCCCCTTTGGGTTCAGGTGTAACCTGTCCTTTTTGAACAGGTCATACTTCCCCCAGAAGAGGACCCAATTATCCAAGAATCTGAAACCCTGCCCCCTACACCAGTCTCTCAGCCACGCATTCATCTGCCTGATCTTACTATTCTTGCCCTTGCTAGCACGTGGCACAGGTAGCAATCCTGAGATTACTACCCTGCAGGTCCTGCTTCTCAGCTTCCTTCCTAACTCCCAGAAATCTCTCTTCAGGACCTCCTCCCTTGTCCTATCTATGTCATTGTTACCAACATGCACCAAGACAACTGGCTGCTCACCCTCCCCCTTTAGAACATTCAGGACCCAATCCGAGACATCCCGTACCCTGGCACCTGGGAGGCAACATGCCATGTGGGTATCTCTGTCAGGCTCACAGAATCTCCTGTCTGTTCCCTTGACTATGGAATCCCCCACGACTACTGCATTTCTCATCACCCTCCTCCTCTCCTGCACAACAGTGCCAGGCTCAGTGCCAGAGACCCGGTCACCGTGGGCGTCCCCTGTCAGGTTATCCCCCTCAACAGCATCCAGAACAAGATATTTGTTGCTGAGAAGGACAGCCACAGGTGTGCTCTCCACTATCCGGGCATTTTCTTTCCCTCTCCTGACAGTCACCCAGTTTTCTGACCCCTGTAGCCTAGGGATGACTACCTCCCTGTAGCTCCTGTCTATCACCTCTTCACTTTCCCTGATAAGCAGTAGGTCATCAAGCTGCAGTTCCAGATCCCTAACATGGTCTCTGAGGAGCTGCATCTTGGTGCACCTGGCGCAGATGTGGCCATCAGGGAGGCTGGAGGTCTCCCAGGATTCCCACATCTGACACCCTGAACAAAGCACTAACCCTGCAGGCATGCTATCTAATTCTACAGGAATGAAACAGGAAAAATAAGTCTACTCACCCACTTACCTCGCCAAACAGATGAACTTTTTAAACTGTTAGCTCGTGCCATTAGCTGTGAGAGCCCTGCTGTTCCTGTCTGTTTGGGCCGATTTGCGAAGGGGTGTGGGGGGGGGAGAGAAAAAAAAAGTTGGTGCTTCGCTCTCGCCTCTTCCAGTTTACCGTTGAAGCCAAAGCCCTACACTCTGCTCCCATTCACTCTGCTGCCCGTTGTATAGGGTGGTCTCCTTTTTAAACTCTCCGCACGGTCCTGTTGACATCACACGCCTGCGCAGTCTCGCCCTTCTTGCACTCGTAGTTTTTTAAAAAAACTGCCTTCCTTCAGAATTCAGGTCCCATGACGCTCTGTAGTCCCGATGCAAACAAGCGAATTAATTAGGTGCTGCCTGGCACGTAAATGTCGGCTCAGATCAGATGCGACGCAGTCAGCAATTGCTCGTGATATCCTGATAGCGTGGCGGGGGCTCCACGAAAGAAGGCGAAAACATACAAATTCCATCCAGAATGGGAAGAGGAATTTCTACTTGCCTTGGTGAAAGACAAGTGTGTATGTATGTTGTGCCACCAAACACAAGCACTGACTGAAAGAGGGAATCTGGAGCGGCACCGCAACACCAACCACCAGAAATTTAAAGACACCTACCCCCCCCCCCCCCACCCCCCCCCAAAGAGCGCAATTCGTGCCTGGAAAGTTGAGGAGCTGAAATCGGGGTTGAAGGCCCAGCAATCGTTTTTCACAAAACATGCTGCTCAAAATAAGGCTGCTATTGAAGCATCATTTCGTGTAAGTCACCTTTTGGCTGAACACAAGAAGCCTTTTACAGATGGTGATTTATTTAAGGAAGCAATGGTCATTACCGCAGAGGCTGTTTTAATAACTTTAAAAACAAAAACAGCATCACAACCGCAATACGTAATATACTGCTTGGTCCTGCAACAGTGACAAGGAGGGTAGGGTCACTGTCAGAGGACGTGAATGTTTTTCACTACAGTTCGATGAATCCCTGGATGCAATGCAAACAGCTCAGCTTGTTGTATTTGTCAGAATGGCTTTCCAGGATTTTACAACAAAGGAGGACTTCCTCACTCTTTTGCAATTAAAGGAAAGAACGAAAGGTGAGGATACTTACAATGAGTTTAAAAAATATGTCTGTGAAAATGACATCCCCATTCATAAACTGGTGGCAATTACTACTGATGGGGCCCCAGCAATGCGCAGTGTGCACGTTGGTTTTATACCACTAAAAGTCAGTGCCTACTTTGGGTCAACTTTCTATGTGAAACTGCATTTTCACAGATGAAAATTATTAAATCTAAGTACAGGAGCTGACTTACTGACAGGGTTGCCAACTTCCTCACTCCCAAATAACGGACAAAAGTAGCAGTCAAATCTCGGGACATTTGTCTTTACCCCGAGAAAGACTACCATGACCATGAAGACTTGCGCAGGCACCTGTGTGCGCATGCGAGTACGTGCCAATTTCTTTACCCCACCAGTCGGTTTTGGCTTAATTTTCATTATTTCTACTTTATATAAGCTGTGTATTTATCATATCATTCCTGCTTTTACTATATATTAGTGTTATTTTAGGTTTTGTGTGTTATTTGGTATGATTTGGTAGGTTATTTTTTTGGGTCTGGGAATGCTCAAAATTTTTTTCCATAATTAATGTAGTTGCTTCGGCGTTAAGCATTTCGGCATGAAAGGTTTCATAGGAACGTTCTACCTTAGAGGGGGAAATATGGGACAGTTGGCAACCCTGCACCTCTCAGACTGGCTGTCTGTAGTTATGAGCCAAATTTCTGGGAACTAGCAGAAAGTATTCAGCCCCAGTCATCACACTGAGTGCAACAGTCAATTTTTATTCATTTATTTTTCGTGTTGAAATAAAATTAAATAATGAAACTTAGAATTAAAGGTGTGAAGTATTGTAATATTCTTAAAGAAAGACAGCTATGGCCTGTTTGATATGCTAGTTACAGTGTTTTCTTGTTTGAATTAACTTGAAAGTTTGACAGAAGTACTTTGTGTAATTCAAATACAATTCGCCCAAATAAAAGGCCTCAAATTGGAAGTACAATCTGAGCTGTTTTTTCTCTTAAACGATTTAGTAGGTAGATCTTGCCTTTCACTGAGGTCAAGGTAGGGGATCTTGGGCTTAAAAAGGTTGGTGATCACTACTCTAGAGTCTATTTGAGGGCTGTTAACTTTCATTAAGATGCCATAATGTAACAGCCAGCTGCTGAAAGCTAATTTGTATTGAACTTGGTATCTGCAGCCTGTCATCTTTAGCAGCATGAGTTTTCAAGGTTAGGTGGGCAAGAGTATGTTCTATCACTTAGAAGTTCAGGATGCAGAATTGGATGAGTGAATGAGGAAGAGAAGTATTACTGGATTTGAGTATTTGTGTTGATTGGAAATCCATGTATCAGTGACCTCTCTTAACAGGTGACCTGTTAAGGGAGTTGGCAGAAGGAGGAAATATTGTCATTTTCCCAGCCTCTAACTCATGCCATGGGGCAGCGTGATGCTGAGTGAAAAAACCCAGGTGGCTGTTTTCTTTTCTCCCACACATTAAGATGCTGATTGTAGAGTCCTGTGGGTGCAAGCGGCTATGTATTTAAGTTTGTGCAGTGGAAGGTGGCAGTATATTGGTGAGTCATTCAGTAACAACCAGCCTGATTTTGGTTTCATGTCCACACTTGACGATCCTGCAGAACTTGACCACTGCTTTCTAATAGGGAGCAAATGTGTAGTCAGTTTCCTTTTCTATATACCTAGCTATGGGGTATTGAGGCTAATTGTAAAACTTCAATTGCCATGCTAACTCATCAGAGATTGGGAGTTATGCTTGAGACTTTTATGGTGGAATGGTACTTAAGACAGATTACTGTTCAGTTGTATTGTGTACCAACAACTACTATCGCCTCTACCTCCAGCCTTGGTAAAATGGAAATGAACCTTTCTTATAGAATTTTGACATTTCTACAGATGAAATGGGAATGATTATCCACCATCTTTAGGTTCCGTGCTGATACTATCAGGAATTACAGAACTGTCTTTCTCATAGTGACTAAGGGTACTTTGAAGTTTTGGTGACAGTATTGAGTTGTCTGAGGTCCCTACTTCTCAAGTGTAATAGAGAAGAAAATAAAAATCAATTCAAGGTTGTTGCATGTCAGCTGTGCTTCAGAACTAGTTGCAGCTGTAAGCCAATATGTTCTGATAGTTGGTCATAGAACACTACAGCACAGAAATGTTCTATGACATACTTGCAGAACTGGCATCAGTCTGACAATGTTTTTTTTAAAAAAAAAATATTACCCAGGCATTCATTCCACGTTTGGCAGATCTGTGATGCACCATGCACTTGCCAATACCGGCTTACTAATGCCCAGTCAGAGCCTTGTTTGGACTACTTGGTGCCAGACCTCAGCATAGCTTTTGTCCAAGAGCTAAATTCAAGAGGTCAAGGGAGAGTGATTGCCCACTACATCAGAAGCTGAAATCAGAGGGGAAAACCCTCCAGGAGTTGATGTCGTATCTTGCAAAAAGGAAGTGAATGTTGAAAGCACATGATCCTAGAGGAGTACTCTGGGCGTTGTTCTAGACTGAATTATTTTCAGCAGCTTCATCTGTAAACTTCCTTCCCCACTTAGCACATTATGATGGATGTTTGGTTGCACAATGTTCATTTCCATTTGCAACTTGGCGTAAGACCCAAGGCTCCTGTACCACTTCACTGATGGCAGCAGTGAGAAGAGAGCTTCTCTCCATCTTGCATTTTGGGATTGCTTGGTTTATTTTGGACCTTTGAGATATGGCACAAATTCAAAATCAAATCTTCAGGCAAGGACCAAGTAATTTACCATTCAACTGTTTAGGAGTCTGTGAAGGAATTAAAAAAATGGTTTAAAATTAATAGAGGTTTTTTTCATAACCCACTAAGATGGTTTGGGTCCCTGTTTATCTGTAGTATTAGATGCATATTTGTGACTGCAGAAGCTAATTGGTCTTTTTAAAAATTCATGCTTGTTTACATCACCCTGCTGGCCATAGATTGCATAGTGTTGTAGAAGTGTTGACAAAAATCGACATGAGTTTAATTGCTTCTAACGTGCACTTTATTCCAACCGCAAACAAATGGCGATTGTGTGTATGTTAAGATCGTTGTGAATGTTATGTTGCATGTTATTATATTCTGGGGGCAGGATTTGTATATCCTGGGGTCAATAACATACAGCATTAACATACATGGTGATCTTGCCCTTTAACAGTCTGGGTGAATTCTGCCTAATAAAATTAAGGAGTCCCTACAGTGTGTACAATATGAAATCAGTCTTGGGGGAATGGGGTAGGGAAATGAGCTCATTTAATAATTTTCACAAATAGTTATTTAGCAACTTCACTTGTAAAATGCCCATTTTTCACTTTTGCTTTTGTTTGAGAATACAAGGACTCCACACAAATCAAAGATTCAAGGTATGTTTGACTATGGGTGTAAAGCCTCATATGGATAATATAATGTTCTGACAGGAGCATTTGGCAGAATAATCAGTGCCTGTAGTACAGAACTCAAAGGGCTAAAGCAATGCTTGTCTATTGTGACCCACTCCCAGAATCCTATTTTCCTTAAATGGAATCATGGAGCATTGAAACAGGCCTTTCCACTGGATGAAAATGTAGATGGGAGGGTTAGTAAGTTTGCAAATGATACTGATGGTATTGTGGATGGCGTAGAAGATTGGCAAAGAATACAGTGGGATATAAATCATTTGCGGATTTGGGCAGAGAAATGGCAGGTGGAATTTAACCCAGCTAAGTACAAAGTATTGCAGCTTGGTAGGTCAAATGTAAAGATATAGTACACAGTTTAGGGTAAGACCCTTAACGGTGATGATGAGGGATCTTGGGGTCCAAGTTCATAGCTTGCTAATAGTGGCTACTTGGGTTGAAAAGTCATGAAGTTGTGTTGTAGCTTTCTAACACAATAGTTAGGCCACATTTGGAGCTTTGCATACAGTTCTGGTCACCCCAGTATAGGAAGGATGTCAAGGCTTTGGGAAGGGTGCAGAGGAGGTTTATCAGGATGTTGCTTTGACGGGCCAATGGCCTAAATCTGCTCCTGTACCTTATGATATTGTGGATAAGGGGGCCTGAGAGTTTGGACATGCTTGAGTTGTTTCCTCTGGATTGGCAGAGGCTGAGGGAGGATTTATAAGATTGAGAGATGTAGATAGACAGGTACCATCTTTTTCCCCAGGATTGAAATGTCTGATACCATTTTGGAAGTTCAGATAGGCATGTAAATGAGGCAAATTGAAGGCCATTTTGTAGGCAGAAGGGATTAGTTTAGTTAGCCTTTTGATTGCTAATTTAATTGGCTTGGCACAACATTGTGGGCTGAAGGGCCTCTTCCTGTGCTGTATTGTTCTATGTTCACCCATGGAGTCTCTTACAACCATCAGCTCCCACCGACACTAACCCCATTTTATTCTCCTTGTGTTCCTGTTAACTACACCCTCTGCCTCCCCCCACCCCCACCAATTTGAAGTGGTCATTCAATAGATCAGGCCTTGTGCAATATGGCAGGAAACTAGAGTACCCAAAAGAAACTCTTGTACTGGGGGGGGGGGGGCGGGGGGGAACACATGGAAATTGGGGAGTGGGAAATGTTGAAGGTGTTAATTCTTTAGGAACTGCAGAGATTTTCTTTGTGTCTTAAAGATTTTTTATACCTTTGCATGTGCTTCAGGCATAGCTTCCAATTGTCAGTCTACCACATCCTGGAGCTACCATTGCAGAATTATGTTGATTGAAATTGGACTTGATGTTGGTTTAGGAGTTACTGGTGAGTAACTTTTTGTTGGTGGGTCTTGTACACTGCTACCGTAGGAAAAGTTTGCTGTCTACCCTATCTGTGCCCCTCATAATTTTGTATGTCAATTATTCCCTTGGAAACCTCTGCTTTAAGAAAAACGCAGTCTAGCCAGTATCTTGTAATTGAAGTATTCCATTTCGGGCATCATCCTGGTGAATCTCCTGTATGCCCTCTCCAGTGCAATACATCTTCTGTCTACAACCTTCAACTACATAATATTCCAACTAAGGAGGGTGGCCTTGTCAAGATTATTTATTTTTCTTTCTGTTGATTACTGCCACTTACTGTTTTTCTCTTAACATCTTTAGAACAAAGGTAGTAAGCAATGACTGAATTTTATGTAAGGAATGTGCTTGTGCTTAAATGTTGTGTATCCCTTTGGTGGGGGGGGGGGGCTTCTGGACTTGTTCTACCACTGCTAATAAGGATTAGGGTAGGTCTTTATTTGCAAGCAATTTGTATAATTAATGTCTCTTTAGACATATTTTCCTAGACTAACTAAAGTGATTTAGAGTCTTAGCATCATAGATTTGAGGAATCCAGTGGTATGAACTGCTACAAGTAAATAGTTAACCATAAAGTTGTAGTTGTACAGCGTAATGTGTGTCCTTCTAACTTTCAGTCCAATCCTATCTTTTTGCCCACTTACACCTATTCTGTTTAAATACATTAGATCTGCATTCTTTGCTTTTTTAAGTGTCTGTTTAAACATCTTTAAAGTGTCTGTTTGGTCTGAAAAACAACTGAACCTCTTGAGTACGTCTGTGTGCTTTTATGCATTGAGTTGCTGCTACATGATTGGCCGATTAGATATCGGCATTTGTGAACAAGTGTACTCAATAAAATAGCCAGCAACCACTTTCAATGACTCTTTACCTCATGTTCTCTATTGCTTATTATTATTTTCCTTTTGTTATTTTGTATTTGCACAGTTTTTGTTTTTGCATATTGGTTGTCTGCTCTGTTGAAACAGTCTTTTGTTAATTCTATTATTGGATTTGAGTATACTAGCAAGAAAATGAATCTCCTGGATGTATATGGTGACATATGTACTTTTACTTTGAACTTGTATGCATTGTTCCCTGGACAAAATTGTCAGCCAGAATGATGTGAGCTTGTGTTGCAGTCAAGCCTTGCAGCCATGCACACCCTTATAGATTGTACCAACTGATCAGGAGTGGAAATGCAGATGTTTAGTTCTGGCCTTGGGTTGCACAAATGCTGCAGGTCTTGGTCATTATACTCCTGAACATCAGAAATTGATACAGTTCTATAAGTTGCTGTATTCTTAGACAAATGTACTGTTTACGCCACATCTGGATAGCAGTAACAGGATCGGTCTGAGTCAGCATGGATTTACGAAAGGGAAATCGTGCTTGGCTAATCTTCTAGAATTTTTTGAGGATGTAACTATGAAAATGGACAAGGGAGAGCCAGTGTATGTAGTGTACCTGGACTTTCAGAAAGCCTTTGATAAAATCCCACATAGGAGATTAGTGGGCAAATTTAGGGCACATGGTATTGGGGGCAGAGTACTGAAATGGATTGAAAATTGGCTGGCTGACAGAAAACAGAGTAGCGATTAACGGGTCCCTTTCGGAATGGCAGGCGGTAACCAGTGGGGTACCACAGGGTTCAGTGCTGGGACTGCAGCTGTTTACAATATATATTAATGATTTAGATGAGGGAATTAAAAGTAACATTAGCAAATTTGCCGATGACACAAAGCTGGGTGGCAGTGTGAAATGTGAGGAGGATGTTATGGGAATACAGGGTGACTTGGACAGGCTGGGTGAGTGGGCAGATGTAGTTTAATGTGGATAAATGTGAGGTTATCCACTTTGGTGGTAAGAACGGGAAGGCAGATTATTATCTAAATGGAGTCAAGTTAGGAAAAGGGGAAGCACAACGAGATCTAGGTGTTCTTGTACATCAGTCACTGAAAGCAAGCATGCAAGTACAGCAGGCAGTGAAGAAAGCTAATGGCATACTGGCCTTCATAACAAGGGGAATTGAGTATAAGAGCAAAGAGGTCCTTCTGCAGCTGTACAGGGCCCTGGTGAGACCACACCTGGAGTACTATGTGCAGTTTTGGTCTCCAAGTTTGAGGAAGGACATTCTTGCTATTCAGGGAGTGCAGCGTAGGTTCACAAGGTTAATCCCGGGATGGCAGGACTGTCATATGTTGAAAGATTGGAGTGACTGGGCTTGTATACTCTGGAATTTAGAAGGCTGAGAGGGGATCTTATTGAAGCATATAAGATTATTAAGGGATTGGACACCCTGGAGGCAGGAAGCATGCTCCCGCTGATGGGTGAGTCCAGAACCAGAGGCCACAGTTTAAGAATAAGGGGTAGGCCATTTAGAACAGAGTTGAGGAAAAACTTTTTCACCCAGAGAGTGGTGGATATATGGAATGCTCTGCCCCAGAAGGCTGTGGAGGCCAAGTCTCTGGATGCTTTCAAGAAAGAGATGGATAGAGCTCTTAAAGATAGCGGAATCAAAGGTTATGGGGATAAGGCAGGAACTGGATACCGATTGTGGATGATCAGCCATGATCACAGTGAATGGCGGTGCTGGCTCGAAGGGCCGAATGGCCTACTCCTGCACCTATTGTCCATATTGAGCGGTATGGCTTTATAATTGTGTAAGGATTCAACTAGTTCTTTATAAAATAAACTGCTTCATAAAAAAGCAGCTTTTACAATGCATTATGTATTGTGAAAGCTACCTGTTTATGAAGTTACTTAGCAAAAGTTGAACTTGATATACTGGTATTGAGCCCTTGGCTGGAGATTAGACACTGGGATGGCGTTTAGCTTTCTGGGGTTCCAAATAAATTTGAGCAAAGTAATGTCTCGTTTTACATCTTTGATTTTGAGATCTTTGAAAATAAAACCAGATTCATAAAAGACTTCCTGGAGACTTATGATCACTTGGTTTACATGGGCATAGTCAACATTTTTACTTTCGTGGTTAGTGGTGTGTTACTGTGAAATGCGCCATTTCAAGATTCAATCTTGACTAAGAATGTATTTATCAATCACCTGCGCTGTTGAATCTACATCTCAATGTTTAAAACATTCAATTATTTTTCACCAAGGGGTTGTCTCTTCAGTGCTCTGGCCCATACATATTCTTTTACCACCGTAATAAATCTAGCTATTACAACATCTGGCTACTCTTGCATTGCAATCTGTGAGGTCCTAGACACAATTATTTTCCCGTGAATAGACTTTGTACTTCATTGACTTTGTGACATCATGAGATTGTGAAGACATGCATGTATGTGCGCAAAGCTTTTGATTTTTTTTCCCTTGACATTAACACCAGATTTGAGGAAGATCAAACTAACATTTGGAATGGTAAATGCCAATAAATTAAAATGACTATCCTTGACTCTGAACTGCAAGTTGAAAGCTGTGTTCCAATCTGTGTTATACATAAAGCAGTGGACTGATTTAGAAGAGTCTGGCATTTGGTGATTGCCAGTAGCAATGTAAGTGAAACAAAAAAATTATTTGTGATTTTGGGCACTTCACCTCTGGGATAATTTTTCCATTTGACGTTAATCATCTAGCATTGTAATGCTGTTTAGTTTAGTAACATGAAGAGCAGTCAATAGTGTAGCCTTCCACTGAGACTGCAAGAGTACGAGCAGTGTGCCAAGATGCATAAATTTAATTCTCTTGAATATTCAACGCGGAGTATTTGCAGGCCCTATCCCATTTTGTCAAAGGTAACTGGTTGGTTCAGATAGTTTTGATGAGAGTGTGGAGTAGCAGTATGATACGTGTGAGCACATGCAGTTCCAGGGATGGGTGTAGAGGGTGTGATTATGCTTATTTCAAAGTACATTTATTATCAAAATATGTATGCTATATACAATCTTGAGATTGTCTCCTGTTTGCTGGCCTTTAGCAACATTGTAATAGATGTTGTAGGGTTAAAATTCTTTTTGATGATAACTCTCAGCTCCTGTTTTATATTGTTGTTCCTCTGTGCCTTGTGGTGCATCTGGCAGTAACCTTGCCGTTTCTTTAGCGTTTGTCTTTTTTTTAACGAGGCTGAATTGCTATCGCGATACTCAACCCAGCACCGATGGAAAACATCTAAGGATCCAGCTGGATTCAAACCTAGGAACATTCACCTCAAAGTCCATTGTGGATGCCACCACACCACTAACTGGCCATGTTTTATATTGGCCATTTTATTTCCTATTCCTACATTCTAAAATAAGGGTCTTAAAACCAATTTTCTTGCATTGGCCAGTTATGTGCATGCAGTTTTTGGTTGCTCTAAGGTAATTTGAATTAGTAGTGGTTGTCCACGCAGCCCAGTGCAGTCTTTATACTAACAGAAAATGCAATAGTTTGGAAGATAGCCACATGGCCGGAAGCAATCCAAAATCAAATTAACCATCAGGTTTTTGCAAAATATGCCCCTTTGTAGTTCTTGGAAATAAAATTAAGCTGATACATTTTTTTGTAAAGTTGCTGTTAAATATGTACAAAAATATTTATGACCTTTGCAGATGAGAATCTCTCCAGTATCGTCTACAGAGCAAGTCAAACAGATTTTGGGTGTCATGCAGTGTCCATGAGACTGGCCAGCATTAAATTCCCGGTCTTGCAGTTCTGTTGGCCATTCCCCAAGCTTTCCCATTGAACTGGAGTCCAGTCCTGATGAAAGGTCACAGCCTAAAATGTTTTTTTCCCTCCATAGGTGCTGCTTGACTTGCTGTATTCCTCCAGTATTTTGTTTGTTGCTCAAGATTCCCAGCATCTACAGAATCTCCTGTGTTTATGACTGTATAGTTCTCAGCCTACCCTGCTGGACATGTCCCATGGTCTTGCTGTTAGCAGATAACACAAAGACCAGAAATTGACTGAGTGCACATTGGAAGTGAGCACAGCAACAGCATTTTAAGCCTGGAATTGATAAGGCATGCAAGACTATCACTCAAGTGCTGTTAACTGGGATTATAGGGTCAGCATTGTCATGGTGAGCTGGAGGGTCTGTTTCTAAGCAAAATGTCTCTTTCATTGGGAGTCTGGTAGTCCTAAATTATAAAAATTAGAGATGCAGCAAACTATGCCATTGGCAGAAAGTGCAAGAAATAGTGAGTGTAAAATGGTGGATGGCAAAAGAACCAAAAGTGAAATGAGGAAAAACTTGAGCTATAAGTAGTTATCTGGAATGCATTTGGGTAGTGATGGTAGGCAGTTTGTTTCACTATTCAAAATTGAGCAGGTAAAGTATTTGAAAGTAAGTATTTTGGTGGACCAAAATGGTGCTGTGAATTACAGCAAAATGTCATGGACTGCTTAAAGTTCCAAATGTACTTCGTAACTACTGTCTGCAATTTGCAGCTTTTAATTTCTTTTTAAGCAGCATACTTTTGGACTATCTTAGTGAACGAGCGATTTGACTATCTTCTGAAGAACTTGGCAGACTTGACTCTCCCATGCAGGTACGTCACCTTTAAGCAGACAAAGTACATCACCACGGCTGGAAGAGGAGGGGAGGACTCCAAGCCAGACTGAAATGCGGAGGAATGAAACCCCCTCCCTTATCCAGCATTTTGTTAGCGAATGTACAGTCACTAGAGAACAAGATTAAGGACCTAAGGGCTAGATTGCTGTGTTCTGTGTTTCATGGAGACATGGCTCACTCTGGGCACGTTGAATTCTTCAGTAAGACCTGAGGGCTTTTTGATACACCAGATGGATGGGACTGCTGATTTGGAGAAGGGAAAAGGTGGGAGTCTATGATTCACAATAAACTGCTTGGATGCAGCAGTCTTGTCGCACTCTTGTTCCCCTGAACTGGAATATCTGATGATTAAGTGCTGACTGCTCTACATGCCAAGAGAGTTCTCCTTCATGATCCTGACTGCAGTTCATAGACCGCCAAATGCAGATGTTAAACAGGCACTTGATGTATTGAATACTGCAATTAGCGAACAAGAAACAGCTGACCCTGACCACTTCAGATTATTGTTCGGGACTTGTTTGAAGAAAACTCTGCCCAATTATTATCAGCGTATCAGCAGGAGTCCCAACACTTGACCCTTGTTACACTATGATTAGGAATGCTTACAGTTCCATGCCCAGACTGCATTTTGGGAAACCTGATTGCTTAGCTGTCCTCCTCTTACCTGCAGACAGGGAAAGTCTAAAGACCAAGGCTGCAGAGATAAGGACAAACAAGAGGCTAAGGAGCAGCTGCGGGATTGCTCCGAGTCTGTAGACTGGGCTTTGTTCAAAGACTCATCAGAGGGTATGAATGAATACACCACAGTTATCACTGACTTTATAACAAGTCATAGGTGAGTGTTCCTCCAGAAAATCATTCAGTCTTCCCTAACCAAATTTGTGGATGATCCATGAGATCAGTGGCATTCAGGTCTAGCAACCAAGTTTAAATACAAGAGGTCTGGGTACAATCTCCAGGAAGTCATCTTGCATTGAAGTGCTAATTCCAGACCAAACTTGAATCACTGAAGGATTCTCGACAGCTGTGGCAGAGCTTAAATGCTATCACCTCCAATAAAGTGAAACCATGCAACGTATAGTTGCAAGAAAATGTTTGTGACCTCTTTGCAATTACCTGGTTTTCTATGTAGTCTTATCTTCCTCTAAGTCACAATAAAAGACAAACACAATATGTCTGAAGTAATAACACACAATTGTACTCTTTATATCTTTGTCTTTATTGAACATTGTTTAATCATTCACAGTCCAAGCTGGAAAGATGAATGTGAACCCTTGTATTTAATAACTAGTAGAACCTCCTTCAGCAGCAATGATTTCCACCAAACATTTCCTGTAGCTGCTGATCAGACTTGCACCATTCCATTTTAGACCATACAAAACTGTTTCCGTTCAATATTTCTTGGATATTTTGCACGGACAGCCCTCTTCAGGTCATGCCAGAGCATCTCAATTGGGTTAAGGTGTGGTCTCTGACTTGGCCATTACAGAGCACAAATTTTCTTAAATCATTGTTATTGATTTACTATTGTCTTTCAGATCATTGTCTTGTTGCATCATCCAACTACTGTTAAGCTTCAGGTGACTGACACCTACCCTGACATTCTCCTGTAAAATGCCTTAATACAATTTTGAATTCATTTTTCCCTCAACAATTGCAAGCTGTTCAGGCCTATGATGCTCCTTTCACCATACTTCACAGTTGGGATGAGGTTTTGGTGTTGGTGTGCTGTTTCCTTTTCCCTCCAAACATTGTAGTGTGCATTTCTGTCAGAAGTTAAATTTTTGCTTACCTGTCCACAGAACATTGTCCCAGAAGCATCGTTGAGCATCCAGGTGGTCTTTTGCAAACTTGAAAACATGAGATGTGCAGTAACATTTTTTTTGCTTTTTGACAGCAGTGATTGCCTCTGTAGTGTCCTTCCATGAACCATTCTTGTTCAGTGTTTTGTAGTGGACACATGAATTGAGACTTTCTGCAGATCTTTTTCTGTTACTCTTGGGTTCTTTTTCACCTCCTTCAGCATTGCACATTGTGCTGTTGGTGTGATCTTTGCAGGATGCCCGTTCTAGGGAAAGTAGCAACAGTACGGAGTTTACTCCATTTGGAGACAGTTTCTCTTGCTGTGGGCTGATGAACACTCAGGTGTTTAAATACTTTTGTAGCCTTTTCCAGCTTCATGCGTCTCTACAATTCTTCTAAGGTCCTTAGAGTTGTTTTGATTGAGGCATGGTGCGCATAAACAGATCTTTCTTGAGAAGAGCAGGCTCTGTCAGTAACCTGACTTTGTGTGTCTTTTTTCTAGTGCGGGGCACCTCTACAACTCTTACTTCCAATCTCATCTCATTGATTGGAACAGATGACTCCAAATAGCTTTTGTAGAAGGCATTACCTCAGAGGTTCACAGACTTTTATTTGAACCTAGTCTCTGATTGTTTAACTGGTGTGCTTCTCATCAATACTGATTACAAGTGTGTGTTATTAGTTTTGGCAGATTGTGTTTGTCTATTATTGTGACTTGGATGAAGACCAGACCACATTGAGTGAGTAATGCAGAAAGCCAGGGAATTATAAAGGAGTCACAAATGTTTTCTTGCAATTGTAGGTATAACAGTGCTTTTCTCCAAGATGAGCTCAATGCATTTTATGCTTGCTTTGACCATCAAAGTGAATTTATTATTTAAGTGCGTATGTCACCAGATGCAACCCTGAGATTCATTTTCTTATCAACATACTTAATAAATCCATAATAAAATAATAATCATAATAGAATCAGTGAAAGACTGCACCAACTAGAGTGGTCAACCAGTGTGCAAAAGATGACAAACTATGCAAATACAAAAAAAATCGAAAACATGAGATGAAGACTCCTTGAAAGTGAGACCATAGGTTGTGGGAACATTTCAATGATGGGGCCAGTGAAGTTGAGTGAAACTATTCCCTCATGTTGAAGAGCCTGATGGTTGATGGGGTAATAACTGTTCCTGAACTAGGTGGAGTGAGTCCTGAGGCTCCTGTACCATCCTCGTGATGCCAGCAGCAAGAAGAGAGCATGAACTGGGTGGTGGGAGTCCCTGATGATGGATGCTGCTTTCCTACAACAGCGTTCCATGTAGATGTGCTCAATGGTAGGGAGAGCTTTACCCATGATGGACTGGGCCATATCCACTACTTTTTATAGGCTTTTCGTTCAAGGGCACTGGTGTTTCCATACCAGGCTGTGTTGCGACCAGTCAACATGCTTTCCACCTCCCATCTATAGAAGTTTGACAAAGTTTATGCATATTCATGTTAAGTGAGAATCTCATATGCGGTATAATATTAAATTACACCAGTCCCTGAAATGTCTGGTGATGCCTGATAATCATGGAGAGCAGTTAACAAAGCTTTTTTTCCTCCAAAGTAACTCTGTAGTTGATGCTAGCTTCTGCTCACTCCTATGGAATGGATCCTGGCATAAGCCCACCTTCTTACTCTTACTCTTTTTTTTATTTCTCCAGTCCTGATGAAGGGTCGGGGCCTGAAATGTCGACTGTGCTTTTCCCCACCACTCCCCCCACCCCATAGATGCTGCCTGGCTTGCTGAGTTCCAGAATTTTGTGTGTGTTGTCCAGCTTAAGCTGTACTATTGTACTTAATTTGCAAATTATTCAATTTTCTCACTTGTGGGATAAAGTAAATCCCCAGTATTCCTGGAAACATTACAAATATGTTTATAAATAATCATAAGAAATCAATACATCGCCTAAGCTATTGAGAAATGACAAATAATGAAAGGAACATTTATAAAACTTCAGTGCAACCATATACAATGCATCGATATACGAAGCTTAATATTTAATGAGTTGGTTTTGTTCTTGAAACCACAAACTCCATGGCCTTTTTTTTAAGAGTTGCTCTTGAATATGTATTGTGAATTGTAGTTTGAAGACTTGAAACTGCTCTTACTGAATTGTAACTGTGTATTTACTTTTTAAAATGAAATGTAAACACATTAAGACCTTGTTTTGGAACAGTAATGTACCAATCCATGAATGGTGTCATGTGAGTTTAATCACTTGGCTGTTCAGCTAATGGCCAGAGCAGTGATGCATTGAAATTTTACACTGAATGCAAGATGCCACTTGTTGGTGGGAGGGGACAGGGGAGGAACAAAAGGGGAATAGAATGATGCCAGGAGTACAGTACCATCGTGATTAAGTTGCTGATTTATTATTCAGAGTTTGAACTATTCTCGTGACATATGTTTGAGTTCCACTAGATTTGAGAAGGAATAAAATCTGGAATGGGGAAAGATTGCAACCAAGCTAATAGATTTTTATAGGTTAGTAGCACAAAATGTTGGAGGAACTTGGCAGGTCAGGAAGCATCTATGAAAATGAATAAACAATTGATGTTTCATGCTGAGACCCTTTAAGACTGGAAAGGAAGGTGGAAGTTGATGGAATACAAAGGTGGGAGAGGGGAAGATGTATAGCTAGAAGGTGATTGGTGAAGCCAGGTGGGTAAGAAAGGTAAAGGGCTGGAGAAGAAGGAATCTGATAAGAGGAGAGTGGACCATGGAGAAGGGGACCTAGAGGGAGGTGATAGGTAGGTGAGAAGAAGTAAGAGGCCAGAGTGGGGAATAGGGAAAGAGGGGAGGGAATTTTTTTTTTTACCAAAAGGAAAATTCTATATTCATGCCATCAGGCTGGCGGTGATCCAGATCCAATATAAGGTGTTACTCCTCCACCCTGAGTGTGACCTCATTATGGCACAAGAGGCTGTGGGCCGACCTGTCGGAATGGGAATCAGAACAAAAATGTTTACCCACCGGTGGGAAGGGGTATAGTCAAGGTAATCATGGGAATCAGTAGGTTTATAAAAGATGTCGGTCGACAGTTTGTCTCCAGAGATGGAGACAGAGTGAGAAAGGGGCAGAGGTATCAGAAATGGACCAAGTGAATTTAAGGGCAGGGTAGAAGTTAGAGACAAAGTTTATGAAATTGGCAAGCTCGGCATGGGTGCATGAAGCAGCACCAATGCAATTGTCAATGTAGCATGGGAAGAGTTGGAGAACATTACCAGGGAAGCCTTGAAACATTGACTGTTCTACACAGTTTGTGAAAAGGCAGGCACAGCTGGGGCCCATGTGGGTGTCCATGGCTATCTAGAGTCTGGAGAAAGTGGTAGGAGCTGAAGGAAAATTGTTGAGGGCGAGAGCAAGTTCTGCCAGATGGAGTGTCATGAACTAGTTGGTTAATATAGATTAGTATAGTGGGCATCTAGTAAGGCGGTGGCTCTCAGCATCAGAGATGCAGGTTTAATCCCAGCCTTGGGTGCCACTGTGTGGGGTTTGTGCATTCTCCCTGTTACCATATGGGCTTCCTCCCTGACCAAAAAGATGTGTGGATTCACAGGTCAATTGGCCTCTGTAAATTGCACCTGGATTGTAAATGGGTGGTAAATGTAGGAGAATTGAAAACAAGTTGGGGTTAATTACTATAAATGGGTAGTTGATAGTTGGCATGCACCCATTGGACTGCAGTGCCTCTTCTTACAGTATTTCAAGAAGATAGTTCATCTGGTTGTCCAATTTGCTTTCGGGTAGGTTTTCTGATTATCTTTCTCTAGAGCAACTTTCATATGACTCCAAATGCATTTTTCCCTCTAAGACAACTTTGGGAGAGGATGGTAAATGATCTCAAAATTATATCTTTTATAAACCTACTGTAATTGAAGTCTACGTGAAGCAGGTGGGTACCTCCAAACTGCTGAAGTGAGAAGTTAAAGATCTCAGTGAACACTCCAGCCAATTGATCAGCACAAGTTTTTAGTTCTTAGCTGGACCAGATGCTTTTCATGTGTTCCCACCCTTCTGAAGGCTGCTCATATGTTAGCCTCATCCTGAAATCACAGGATCATTAGGGGCCGTGGGAGTTGGTGATGGTTCCTCCAAGTTTTGACAGTCAAAGTCAGCATAGAAGGCATTGAGCAAAGCCCATCTGGAAGCAAAGCCCTTTTGTCTATGTTGCTTGATTGATTACTCTTTACAAGAGGTGATAGTATTCAAGCCCTGCCACAACTGTCGAGCATCCTCTGTTGATTCAGAGTCTATGCCTCTGATCTGTAGCCCTCAGTATATTGTGGATCTCATGGTTCATTCAGGGCTTCTGGTTGGGAAAGACTTTGAATGATCTTGTGGGCAGACACTTGTCTACAACTGTTTTAATAAAGTCTCTGACAACCGTGGTGTATTCATTCAGATCCACAGATGAGAGCTTGAAAATGGCCCAGTTCACGGACTCGAAGCCATCTTGTAGCTGCTTTTCCGCCTCCTGCAACCTCCTCTTTGTCCTAATCTCTGGAGCTTTCCTCTTTAGCATCTGCTTATATGCTGGTAGAAGGACAGCCAAGTGATTCGATTTAATTACTGAAGTCTGGGCATGGAGCAGAAGGCATTCCTTATTTTGGTGTAACATGTGTTGGGCCCTCTGGTGTTGCAGGTTGTAAGCTGATGGTAATTGGCCAGGGTTTTCTTCAAACAAGCCTGGTTAAAGACTTGGTGTTGAACAAAGAATCATGTCACTGTTCATTAACTAATGGGGATGTGTTGTCAATGCATTTAATATATTCTCCATCAGACAATCTTGTACTAAATATAATTTGTAAGCTAGGTTGAGAGCATTTTCATTTCAAAGTTTTCTTTGGGCCTTTTCAAACATGTAATCAGGGTTGTTCACTTGGGTCATAAAATGATTGAGCAGGCTGTGGCTTTCCAGAAAAGGTGCTGAGAAACTCCTCCCCAGTACTGAGCACATCTACATGCCGTGCTGTCAGCATCATTCATCAGAGACCCCCACCATCCAGTCCATGCTCTCTTCTTGCTGCTGCCATCAGGAATAAGGTACAGGAGCCTCAGGACCCTCACCACCAGGTTCAGGCACAGCTAATGCCCCTCAACCATGAGGTTCTTGAACAAGAGGGGATAATTTTGCTGACCCCACACTGGACTGTTCCTACAATTTATGGACTCTCTTCAAGGACTCTTCAACTTGTGTTCTCTATTTCTTATTATTTTGTTGTTTGTTTTGTTTCTTTGTATTTGCTTTAAATGCCCACAAGAAAATGAACCTCAGCATTGTATATGGTGACATGTATGTACTTCGAACTTTGAGGTAGGCGGCTTAGATCAGTTGATTTGAATGGCCTAATGGTGTGTCATAAATTTGTATGAATGTTTTGTATCTCACTAATCCCACAGGTCCAGTTATTTCAATACTGAAATCCTTCAACAATTGCCAGTTGAAATGATGGTGGGGTGAATGTAACTCTTTTGATCTGTTAAAGATGATTTAACTGACCTGTTTAAAGCTGCTTTATTTAAGCCACTTTGGAATGAATGCATTGACTCTTGTGTAGATTGGTTGCTCAAATACATTGCCTGTGGAACAAAACTGGAGTCCTTGTAGGTCATAAATGTTAAATGAATAGCTTGGGCTAATGAAGTAATGTTTTTTTTGTAACAGGAATCAACAATCAAAACCACTAATTTACAGATCAACATGCTGAAAAAGCATTTTGAAATCGATGTTTAATTTGGTTCAATCTGTCCAATTCTTTAAGAGTGACTGCAGGATGGCTGTCTGGAAAAATTGCTTCAAGCAAAGGGTAAATTGATCCCTGAAATAGACACTTGGGGAAAACAATGAAGTTAAAATGCCTATTAAAGGTGTGTTGGGTAACTAGGTAACCCATTTTGGATGAGTTGATAATTGTCTTCCTTATTTAATTTTATCTTCTATTGTTGCTCAGCAGTCTACTGCTGACTCATCTAGATATTAAAGATCTGAGTCCTTGACTCATATGGAGACAGCAAAACTGGCATCCTGAAACTTCCCGCTTTCATGTACCACTCTCAAAAACATTTAAATCATTCAAGACTAACTTTGGATGTAGGTTTTCACTTTTTTTTGTTAAACAGAAGATTGTTTTCAAAGGTGAACCATGTTCACTATTTTTAATGTTGCTTAAAAGGCTCCTGTAAATAAGGCCATAATACATAGGAACAGAATTGAGCTATTCAGCCCATCAAGTCTGCTGTACCATTCGATCATGGGTGATTTATTTTCTCTTTCAAGCCCATTCGCCTGTCTTCCCATAACCTTTGACACCCTCACTAGTTAAGTGCCTATATACCACCTCTGTAAATATAACCGATGACTTGGCCTCCACAGATGTACCTCCCTATGGCTAAAGAAATTCCTTCTCATCTCGGGTTTCATTGAGATCCCCCATCCATCTAAACTCCAGCAAGTACAGGCCCAAAGCCACCAATGCTCCTTATACTTAGCCTTTTTAGTTCCCAGGATCATTCTTTGAAACCTCTTCTGGGCCTTCTCCAATGCCAGCACATCCTTTGAGAAATGGGGCCCAAAAATGCTCGCAATAATCCAGGTGTGGTCTGATCAATGCCTCAATACTACATCCTTTTATATTCTAGTCCTCTTGAAATGAAATTTGCCCTAATTTATTACTGACTCAATCTGCAAGTTAACTTTTGGGGAATCCTGCACTAGGACTCGAAGTTGCTTTGCGCCTGAATTCACACCCCATTTAGAAAATAGTCTACTTTTTTATTTCTTCTAACGAAGTGCAAGACCATACACTTCCCTATACTGTATTTCATCCGCACTTCTTTGCCCATTCTCCTAATCTGTCCAAGGCACCCTATTTCCTGAACACTGTTGGCCCCTTTGTATGAATCTACAATGATTCCAGCCATCCTCTTCGTGTAATTATTCTTCCTTGGAATCCCCTCCACTGCATGATCTCTCAACCATTATTCTGATGCCCGCAACATCATACCTGCCAGTTTCTAACAATGCTACAAGATCATCTACCTTATTTTGTATACTGCGTGCATTTAAGTATAATACTTTCAGTCCTGTGCCCACTATCTCTTTTCAATTTTGTCTCCATATTATCTGAAGATAAATTCTTATCCCTTTCTAAACTTTTTGTCATATTCTTTATATTGGAGGCTTCAGTAACCCCTCCTATACTATTTCCCCACTTACTTTATCCTTGTTTTTCCACTAGCTCTCACTCCCACTACTATTTAGTTTAAAGCCCTACCCCCCCTATCCACAATCCTTGTTAAGCATTTCACCAGGATCTTTGTCCCAGCATAGTTCACTTGGAATCCGTCACACCAAAGCAGCTCCCTCCTTCCCCACTACTGGTACCAATATCCTACAAAATGAAGCCCACTTCTTTGAGCCACGCATTTAGCATTCTGATCTTATTAACTTTGTGCCATTTTGCATATGGTTCAGGTGGTAATCCAGAATTTATTACATTTCTTCTAGTTCAGCATTTTAATTTAGTCCTTAGCTACTTAAATTCCCTCAGTAGAACCTCTATTTTTCTACATTGTTGGTACCCACATTGACCACACTAACTGATTCTTTCTCCTCCCACTCAAAATTCCTCAGATCAGATGAGATGCCCTGAACCTGGGCACTAACAGACAACACAACCTTCAGAGACAGGATAGTATCTATTCCCCTAACTTTACTGTCCTCAATTACAGCTACAGTTCTCTTCCCTCTCTCTTTCTTGAATGGCTGTCTGAACCACAATGCCGTGGTTCATTCAGTTGATCATACTTCTTACAGTCCGCACTCTCAGCCTCACGGGGAGCAGCAGTTGGTTTCGGACCTATTGACCATCTCAAGGCTGAGACTCCTCCAGCACTACTTCTTGGATCCTCCTACCTGCAGTCACACCCTCTTGTCCCTGGCCACTGATTTATATTTTAAGCAGTCAATCCAATGAAGTGTGACTGCCTCCTGATAATCCAGGTAATCCTCCCACAGTGTTCTTTTCTCTCACCCCTTATAGATTGTGTGTGTGTTCTCTCTCTCAATCTTGGCTCCTCTACCAGAGGCTTGGGAGTTTGAGGGTTCGGCACAGTATCCTTGCTGTTCCTAGTTGTGTGCTCTCCTGGACTGGGATCTCAGATGTTGTTCCCAAAGTTCATTGGAGCCACTCTTCCAGTCCAGGTGTCACAGCTCCAAGTGCTCCTATTATCACTGGGATTACTCTGGCTTTAACTTTCCACATCCTTTCTATCTGTTCTTTCAAGCCCTGGTATTTCTCCAGCTTGTCACATTCTTTCTTCCAGGTGTTACTGTCATTTGGGATTGCCACATCTATTACAATCACTTTCTTCTGTTCCTTGTCCAATGTCTGTTTGGTTGGCCAGTACCTGCTTCTGTATTTAGAAGACCTATAGGATCCAGCTCTCACACCTTCCACTACCTTCTTGGGTGTTTCCCCATTTAGACTTGAGTGTCCAATCCATACTCAGTGTAAATGTTCCAGTACGTAATTCTTGCAACTTGGTTATGCCGTTCAATGTACGCTGTCCCTGCCTGCATCGTGCACCCTGCTACCATGTGCCGGATGGTTTCAGCAGATTCCTTGCGCAGTCTACATTTGGGTCTTGTCTGGTGTGATAGCCCCTTGCTTCTATTGTTCTTATGCTCAGTGCCTGTTCTTGTGTAGCCTTGATTGCTTCTGTGCTGTCCCTCAGCCTTGCCGTTTCCAGCCAGGGGACCTCTGATATCTGGCAATGGTACATCTCATACAATGGCTTGTCCTGCCGTGGCCTTTGTTCCTGTGGCTCTGCTTCACCCACTTCCATTTCCATTTCACCTTCCTGCGGTCTGTGGTATTCTCATAGAACATAAGAACAAAATAAATAGCAGTTGTAGGCTATTTGGCCTGTTGAGCCGACTCTGCCATTCAATAAGATCATGGCTGATCTGGCCAAGGACTCACCTCCACCTACCTGACTTTTCCCCTTAATCATTAATTCCCCTACTATGCAAAAATCTATCCAACCATGTCTTAAATATATTTACTGAGGTAGCCTCCACTGCTTCATTGGGCAGAAAATTCCACAGATTCACCACCCTCTGGGGAAAAGCAGTTCCTTCTAATCTCCGTCCCAAATGTACTCCCCTGAGTCTTGAAGCTATGTCCCCTAGTTCTAGTCTTGCCTACCAGAGAAAACAACTTTCCTGCCTCTATCTTATCTATCCCTTTCATAATTTTTATGTTTCTACAAGATCTCCTCTTCTGAATTCGAGTGAGCACAGTCCCAGGGGATTCAGTAGTCTCACCCTCTCATCTCTGGAATCAACCTGGTGAGCCTGCTCTACACTGCCACTGCTTCAAGTAAGGAGACCAGAACTGCACACAGTACTCCAGGTGCAGCCTCACCAGTAGCCTGTACAGTTGCAGCATAACCTCCCTGCTCTTAAATTCAGTCCCTCTGGCAATGAAGGCCAATATTCCATTTGTCTTCTTGATAGCCTGCTGCACCTGCAAACCAACCTTTTGTTACCTTCTAGCAGGTCATTCTTGGGGGCCATCTTCCTGACATACTTGTGGATGTTTCACATTTCTTTCAGGACTGTGGCCTTGACATTTCCAAGTCCCCATCCTCCTTTATTCCGGTGGGTGTGAAGTCCTTTGGACTTTGGGTGGAATCCTCAATGTATTGATAGTAGTTCCCGGGTCTTGATGTCAGCAGCTTCCAGTTTGTTCCTCGACCATCACACTATTACAGCTGGGTATCTGATGACGGGTAGGGTGAAAGTGTTGATGCCTCTGATCTTATTCTTCCCATTCAGCTGGCTTTTAGGACCTGTCTCACTCTTTGGAGGTATTTAGATGCTGCAACCTTCCTTGTGTCCTCATCATGGCTTCCATGTGCCTGCAGGATCCCCAGGTATTTGTAGCTGTTCTGTGCATCCAGTATGTGGCCTTCAGATAACGCAACTCCTTCAGTCTTGATGAGTTTTGCCTCTTTTCACTACCGTCCAGCTGCACTTTTCCAGTCCAAATGACATACTGATGCCTCTGCTGTACGCCTTTATTAATGAGTCACATTCACAAAATTTAATTTTATTTATATATGTGTGTGTGTAAAATACACACACACACACACACACACACACACACACACACACACACACACACACACACACACACCCCCTCCTTGCCTGATACTCAGCCATGCTCTTAGCCGAAGCCTTTCCAGCCAAAGCGTCAGACTCTACATTGTTCTTTGCGTTTAGACTCTACATTGGCCCACTCGTATAATGGTGGCTCCAAAAATGACCTTTGCTCCTCTGAAGTTCTTGAGCCAAAACCTCAATGTTTAACAGTTTCTAGTCTTGTAGAAAGTTGCAATCGAGCAAATTTGAGCGCAGAAAAAGTCAAGTAGTAACAGTTGACAAAATATCCAGTATTGGCAACATCAGCAAGATGGAGTATTTCAGAAACATGGTAAAATTGAAATTGATTTACTGTTACATGTGTTGAGATGCAGTGAAAAGCTTGTTTTACCTACTGTTCATACAGGTCAGTTCATTTATATAGTGTATTGCGATAGAACAGCGTAAAATAATGCAGAATAAAGTGTAACAGCTACAGAGTGCAGTGCAGGTAAACAATAAGGTGCAAGATCATAATGAGGTAGATGGTGAGGTCCATCTTGCCATACTAGGGAACCATTCAATAGTCTTATAACAGTGGGTTAAAAGCTGTCCTTAAAGCCTGGTGGTGCATTTATGCATACAGAAAAGGATGCTTTTTGTGCTGCATCGATTTTATATTAAAAAAAGTAGTGGCTGATGGAGATGTACAAAAAGTCAGAGGAAATGGAGTATTCTGTGAGTGCTGGAAATCCTGAAATAAAATTGAAAATGCTGAATAACAGATCAGGCAGCATCTGTGGGGAGAGAGATAGAGCTGTTGATTTCTTTAGACATTGGGCAAACTGCTTTTCAAGTTGTACCAAAATGCTAGCATGAAGTAGCTAAATTTAATGGAAGTAATTCATAACCAGAGGGTCCTTCGATCTCAAGATTCATGATTGTTTAATGTCAATTCCAGTACCCAAGTGTAAAGTAGAATGAAGTAATTGTTACTCCAGATCTGATGCAGCACACAAATTAAGGTAAAGGACACAATAATAAAAAAGCACAATAAGTAAGATATAGTCTCCTTGATGGGAGTGGGACAAACAGTCCATGAGCAGGGTGGGTGGGATCCTTCATATTACTAGCCTATTTCCAGCATCTTTCTGTATATATGTCCTTGATGGTGGGTAGGCTTGTGCTGGTGATGCATTGGACAGTTTTGACTACCTGTTGTAGAGCCGCTGCAGTGCAGTTTCCTTGTTGACGTGCTGGTTTTGCTACTGTATCTCTTTAAAGACCTGATTTTTATATTGGTACTGAATCACAAGCCTCCCCTCACACACACTAGGTTCTGTTTCTTATGAAAGTAAAGACATCTAAAGCTCTTGAGAATTTGTGCTATATCCTGGATGCTAGCAGTCTATTAGGCAGCTATGATCCCTGGTATGCTTCTGAGATGAGAGCTACCTTCATTCACTAGCTCAAAGCAGTAGAAACGTGCCATTTTGTACAAAAATCATTCAGATCCACTGGGGTGATTACGCATGTACACTTAGTTTTCTCTCATGTCAAGGCTTTAACTAACATTGGCTGGGCTTTGTTGGGCAGGCATGCTTGATACCAGGCTTCAAAAACAGGCACAGTAATTAGACCACTTATGGCAAGAGATTACCGGATCAACACAGGAAAGTGTTTGAGATGCCACTGACTCCTTTTTCTATGACTGTACAAAATGGAGAAGGAGCATTCAGTTTGGTTCTTCAAAATCGTGTCTTCGTGCTTGATGTACCCATCTGGGATATTTATCTGGGGTGCAGTGTATGCAGGGCCTTTAGCATTGTCAAGGATCCTCCTATCCTTCCCATAGTCTCTTGCCCTTTGCCCCCCCCCCCAACCCATCCCACCATCAGGCAGGAGGTACAGTAGTATTAGGATCAGGGTTGTAGGATGAGAAACAACTTCTTTCCCTAAGGCATGAGACTACTGAACTCCCTGCCACTTGCCAGGTCTCATCTTGAGTATGAAGTGCTGTTATGTTTTGTAACTTCAAACCATTAAACTAATTCATAGGAAGTCCAAAATGTGAGTAACTTTGCTTACTTTAAGCAAGGTCTGCCCATCTCATGTGGTAGAGTGACATATGCAATTCAGGTATTTCTACATATGCATGACGTATTATATAAAGAATGCTTAATTAAACAGGGTATTTACAAGATTGATTAAATATTACATACACAACACTCCTCTGCTTGGTTATAAACTCCAACTCAATAGAGAATGCATCTCAAGTACAAACCTCATTTCCAGAAAAGTTGGGATATTTTCCAAAATGCATTAAAACCAAAAATCTGTGATGTGTTAATTCACGTGAACCTTTATTTAACTGACAAAAGTACAAAGAAAAGATTTTCAATAGTTTTACTGACCAACTTAATTGTATTTTGTAAACATATACAAATTTAGAATTTGATGGCTACAACACACCCAACAAAAGTTGGTACAGAGTTAAAATAAGATTGAGAAGTGCACAGAATATTCAAGTAACACCGGTTTGGAAGACTCCACATTAAGCAGGCTAATTGGTAGCAGGTGAGGTATCATGACTGGGTATAAAAGTAGTGTCCATCAAAAGCTCAGTCTTTGCGAGCAAGGATGGGTCGTGGCTCACCCCTTTGTGCCAAAATTTGTGAGAGAATTGTTAGTCAGTTCAAAAGGAACATTTCTCAACGCAAGATTGCAGAGAATTTAGGTCTCTCAACATCTACAGTACATAATATTGTGAAAAGATTCAGAGACATGTCAGTGCGTAAAGGGCAAGGTCGGAAACCACTGTTGAATGCGCGTGATCTTTGAGCCCTCAGGCTGCACTGCCTAAGAAACCGTCATGAAACTGTGACAATTATAGTCACCTGGGCTCAGGAGTACTTTGGGAAAACCATTGTCACTCAACACAGTCCGTCGCTGCATCCAGAAATGCAACTTGAAACTGTATTACGCAAGGAGGAAGCCATACATCAACTCTATGCAGAAACACCAGCGAGTTCTTTGGGTCCAAGCTCATCTCAGATGGACCGAAAGACTGGAACCGTGTGCTGTGGTCAGATGAGTCCACATTTCAGCTAGTTTATGGAAAAAACAGGCTTCGAGTTCTCCGTGCCAAAGATGAAAACGACCATCCAGATTGTTATCAGCGAAAGGTGCAAAAGCCAGCATCTGTGATGGTATGGGGGTGCATCAGTGCCCACGGCATGGGTGAGTTGCATGTATGTGAAGGTACCATTGACTCTGAGGTATATATTAGGATTTTAGAGAGACATATGTTGCCATCAAGGCGACGTCTCTTTCTGGGACGTCCATGCTTATTTCAGCAGGACAATGCCAGACCACATTCTGCACGGGCTACAACAGCGTGGCTTTGTAGACAGAGTGCGTGTGCTTGACTGGCCTGCTGCCAGTCCAGATCTATCTCCTATTGAAAATGTGTGGCACATCATGAAGAGGAGAATCAAACAACGGAGACCACAGATTGTTGAGTAGCTGAAGTCTTGTATCAAGCAAGAATGGACAGAATTTCCAATTGCAAATCTACTACAATTAGTATCCTCAGTTCCAAAACGATTAAAAAGTGTTATTAAAAGGAAGGGTGATGTAACACAATGGTAAACATGCCTCTGTCCCAACTTTTGTTGAGTGTGTTGCAGCCATCAAATTCTAAATTTGTGTACGTTTACAAAATACAATTAAGTTGGTCAGTAAAACTATCAAATCTTTCTTTGTACTTTTGTCAGTTAAATAAAGGTTCACGTGAATTAACGTATCACAGATTTTTGTTTTTATTGCATTTTGGAAAATATCCCAACTTTTCTGGAAATGGGGTTTGTATATACACAGAATTCTGTATAATACAACTACTATATACAGACATCCACAGCACAGTAAATTTTAAATTGTCTTATTCAGGCCTAAAGATTTAATCGGTATGGATGCTTTGCTCTTGTGGGATAACATCATCATGAAAAGGGGGAATCACTCTGCTTGCCAGGTGAGACTTGTAATTGTGAAACAATCTCAGGTTCCTGGGACCTCCTCTGTGGTGGGTGTAGGAGTTGATGCCGAGACTGCAGGGAGTAGATCTGATGGTGGTAGCCACCTTTCTTCCTTTTTCTTTTAGTTTGTGCATCTTGGGAAGGTGCATTTAGTTCACTGGAGTGTTCTCTTGTCATTCTATTGCTTCCTTTATGATCTGATCTCTCCTCTTGGTTTCCTCATCCACAACATAATCTGACAAATTCTGTTTTCAAATCTCCATCGACTCCTTTTCAGCCTTCCATTCATTCAGCTGGGCTTTGGTCTCAGGATCAGTTTTACAAGGAGCTTTTCATCTCCCACTTGAAGTTCATGCAATAACCATAATGCATGTACAAAAGCGGAATGCTTGTAACTTTTCTGAAGCTCCTTGAGCTCTCTTCCAGCTTCAAACCAAGCCACATTTCGCAAGTAACTGCCTGATTAACATATTGGAAGCTTTCTCAGATGTTGCCTACAAAAAACTGTTGTAGTCGGACCACTGCTTTTGTCCCTTTTTTGGCCCTTCCTTGGTCCAGTATGTTTTCTAACCAGACATCTGTTTGTCCTCTTGGGCAATGGTTCGTGATGTACAGCATGGAGACAGCTGTGGCGTCATCCAGTATCTTAATTTGCTTTTAGTTAGCTTCATTGCAGGGGATGTGGCATGTAAATCGTGGATGGATCTGAAATCGAGTTGTAGTTGACTCAGACAATCTTGTCTCCACAATGCTGGTCCTCCTGTTTTTACCACATAGAAGCTATGTGTGGCTTCTTGGTTGTTGAGTTTCACTGTTAAGAATGTCTTTCCGACAGGGGTTATCTTTTCTCCGTTATAAGTTCTTGGTTGGATATCTCCAGGCTTCAGTTCAGTGTCTTTGAAATGCTGTTCAAATTCATTTTGTGGAATGACTGAAACAGCTGAACCAGTGTCCAATTCCATTTTAATTAATTTGCTGTTCACTTCTGGCATAAACCATATTGCTTGTCTGTTTAAAAACGCAAACACGAGGATATCTGCAGATGCTGGAAATTCAAGCAACACACACATTTGTGCTATATCCTGGATGCTAGCAGTCTATTAGGTAGCTGTGATCCCTGGTGTGCTTCTGAGATGAGAGCTACCTTCATTCACTAGCTCAAAGCAGTAGAAACATGTCATCCTGACGAAGAGTCCTGGGCCGAAACGTCGACTGTACCTCTTCCTATAGATGCTGCCTGGCCTGCTGCGTTCACCAACATTTTCTCTGTGTGTTGCTTGTCTGTTGTTAGTTTTCACTTTATAAATCTCAAGGCTACACAGTCCTGTGTCACTGTCATCATTATCAGACGTTTCATCAGATTAGTGCTCTGTGAAACTGCAATTTGACTATCTTTTTCTCTTGCTTGTGCAGTGCATTTATTTTTCCCTGCCAGATATGTTCTTTGTGTGTGCCCTACTTTGTTGCAATTTATGCGAGTTTTGTCGTTAAATCTGTATTGATCTGGTGTATGTGAGCCCCGTCCATAATAGTAGCAGTGTGGTTTCTGTCTAGACATTGCAGTTTTGTTCACTCACTTTCATTCCTCACTGCAACTAAATTGCATTTGTCTACTGTTTCCATTGGTACAGCAATTTCAACTACTTTTAAATGTAATTTGTGGTTCAGTTAGGAGCTGTTTTTGAATTCTGTTTTGTAAGATTCCACAAACTATCAATCTCTCAGTGCATTATTAAGCCTATCATTGAACTGACAATGCTTAGACAATCTCTTCAATTCAGCCACGTACACTGAAATGGACTTCCCTTCCTTTTGGTTCCACTTGTGAAACTTCTACCATTCTGCAATCAACGATGGCTTTGGTTCTAAATATTCCTGCATTACGTTCACAATATCAGTAAAGTTTATTTCTGCTGGTTTAGTTGGAGTATTTAAACTTTGAAGAAAACTGTATGCTTTTAAACCCAATGCACTCAGCAAAATTGGCACTCTTATCACTGCTATTTTATTTGCTTCAAAATATTGTTCATTTAGCTCAGTATACATGAACCAGTTACCCACTGAGCAATTGAAAGCGTCAATCTTTACAATGTCACCAGCCATTTCTGCTTTTATTTATGACTATTATCACCTGGTACTCTTTATGAATCCATGAATTCTTCCATTTTCTATTTTTTTTAAAAAAAAATTGTGTTGTCCCTTCTGAAGAACACATGCTGCACTGCTTTTTTTAAAAAAAAACTCTATCTGCATGCGGTGCACTTTCTTTTTGCTTGTCATTCCTCACTATGCCTCAATGGGTCATTAGCTGTCTCAAGTTAATTTAAAATACTTCATCCCCATTTGTGTTTTGTAACTTCAAAACACTAAACTGATTTGTAGGAAGACCTGAGTGTCTAACTTAGTGTTTACTCGAAGTGAGGCGAGCAATGATCACGTTGTAGCATGATGACGTATGTAGTTCTTGTATTTATACATGTTACCCAAAATGCTTAAATCAAACAATATATTTACAAGATTACTCAAATTACTGAAATATTAAATAGTGCCAATTGCGTTATATGGTTTACTTTTTAAACTTGTCGTAAATGCATCTTGTGTTAAATGTCCATCTTGAATATATTTTATAAATTTAATTGTAATATTGCTCTGTATGTTGTGTGAGTTATGTGTATTGTCTTGGTCACCTTGGTCCTGAGGAACGTTATTTCATTTGGCGGTATGTGTATATGGTTGAATGACATTAAACTTTAACTTGGAGATTTGTTTTGAATTTTATGACAGAATTGGCCTTATCCACACTTCAGAGCCAATAGAACTAGTGTGGAAGTGAATCATTCTCAGCTCCAAGGTCATACTCATTTTTGGGAGCCATCTCAACGATGGAAGATGTTATGAAATTCATCATCATCTTGGGTGCACGAGCACAACTTTTCATTGTTTGAGGAAGAGTGTGTTTGTAGATCAAGCCATTAATTCCAGCAGAAATCTCAGCAGCTGTCATTTTAAACTTTTTTTTATTTAAACCCTGTTCTTCTTGCCCTGTATAAATCCTCCAGTCTGTAGCCTTTTCCCTGGTGCTCTCTTCTGATTCTTTACACCCTTTATATCCTATCAGTGGTTCTTCTCCGGTTCAATATCTGTTGCTCCTTTAAACTTTCTCAAAAATATTTGGGGACATTTTCTCCCCAGTGTTTAATATGTAGTGTAAGTGCAAGCTATTGCCTGTTTATGCAGAAGTGTAAATGAGGAATAAAATGTTAATGCAGCAAGTACTCTAAAAGATTGTGACTTGAATAGATTGTTTAAAAAATGTGGATTCTAATGAGGTAGTGACTTCATGATCATTGTACTTACTGACGTAATTCATTTTGAGTATAGATGGTCACTGTTTGGGCTTAAGTTTATGAAAATGACCTTTAGTTAATGATGGGGGCTGAAAGCTGTTTTTGTAATGTTTGATGCAAGTAGTTTTCAAATGGTTGGAGCAAACTTTGCTTGCACAGCAATCCCTGGAATATCTTTGCTGAGAGGTGACATTATCTCTAATTCATGATTTGGCTTCATTCTAAGTTAAAAGAAAAATGCATCTGATACTGGAAATTTGAAATGATTCAAGTTAGTTGCAGTTAACAGTTTTTGATTTGTCTTAATGACTGACATGTTCATAAGTTGCATACAAGAAAAAAACATAGGGACAAGAACTGGCTGCATGTCATTTCAACTCTCTTACTCTTTCCACACCAATCTGTCTGTCCCCTGCATTCTGCACTGTCACAGTGAGGCCAAATGTAAACTAGAAGAACAGCATCTCTTATGTAGGTAGCCTGCAGCCCAATGGTATGAACATTGAATTTTCCAACTTCAGGTAACCATCACTCAGGTTCTTTTCCCACTTCCACCAGACATCCAGTGTGTGTCTCCCTCTGTTCCCTTGAACCATTCTCCTTTCTAACTGCTGGAGAAACCTATTGAAGTCCTCCAGCAGTTTGTTTGTTTTTTTTGTACCAATGACATCTACGTACTGTGCCAGTCACACCAGTAGCTGATGCCATCTTATAAAATGCCGTAGCTATTGTGTCCTTGGCCTGTGTAGGTTAATGGTCAGAGGGGATATAAAGAAGAAGCAGACTTGCTCATTATCCCTTTCCTCCTTACAGTCCTGATGAAGCCCAAAATATCAACTGTTTATTCCCTTCAGTATTGTGTGTGTTGCATAAGAAATAGATCAGGCACAGCCCCTTACACTTGCATCCCCATTCCCCATATAACTGCACATGGAAGTTCACTTCCATCATAGAACAGTTGCATGCAAACCTCTTGTATTAAAGACCTCCCTTGCATGTTAACTTTCAATAATTTGTATACAATGGCACCTATATCTTTCAACTGTACAATTTCTGGAGGGGGAAGGGGAAGCAGGTGATTAGGGAATAAAAGCAAAGGGAATGACCTCAACTTTTCCAAATTGGTATCCTTCACCCCTTCTCTGGTTTGAGGTAGCTGACGGGGCCAGTATGAAATTTGCATGCTTTGTCAGGATATTTGCAGGATGCTGTTGTGGGGGATGACCTTCCAGGGGAATGCCACGGAGACCAGGTTACTGGCATTGAACAAGGGTCTGTGGTGCAGAAGGTAGAGGGAGAAGAGGGGAGTGGTAGTAGTGGGACTCAATAGTCGGGAACAGGCAGGAGATTCTGTGGACATGAACGGGATACTCAGATGGTATGCTGCCTTCCAGGTGCCAGGGACATCCTGGATCGCATCCACATATTTTAGGGAGGGAGAGCAGCCAGATGATATAGGAAAGAAAAACAATATCATGGTATATCATGGTACCAATGATATAGGAAAGAAAAACAATGAGGTTCTGAAGAGAGAATTTACAGCTAGGCAGAAAATTGAGAAGCAGGACCTCCAGGATAGTAATTTCTGGATTGCTACCTGTGCCATGTGCTAGTGAGGGTAGAAACAGGCTGATTTGACAGTCAAGTGTGTGGCTGAGAAGCTGGGGCAGGGCTTTCAGGTTCTTGGATCATTGGGATCTCTTCTGGAGGAGATATGACCTGTATAAAAGGGATGAGTTGTGTCCGAACCTGGGTGGGGGGGGGACAAATATTCTCGTGGGCAGGTTTGTTAGAGCTGTTGGGGAGGGTTTAAACTAATTTGGCAGGGGGGTAGGAACAGGAATAAAGGGACTGATTAGGACGGATGGTAAAAAAGTAAACATAGTGTGCAGTCAGACTGTCATGGTGGGCAGGCAGATGATAGGGCAAAATTGCAGCCAGTAGGGTGAGTATTGGTGCATTAGGGATACAGAATCAAAATGGGTACCAAATACAGCACTCAGTGTTATATCTCAATGCAGGCAGTATAAGAAATGAGGTGGAATATCTTGTTGCACTATTACAGATTGTCAGGTATGATGTTGTGGCCATCACTGAATCATGGCAGAAGGGTGGTTGTAGTTGGGAGCTGAATGTCCAAGGTTGCATAGGTAGGTAGGCAGAGGGGGTGGTGTGGCTCTACTAGTAAAGAATGGCATCAAATCAGTAGAAAGATGTGACATAAGATCAGAAGATGTTGAATCCATGTGGGGTGAGTTAAGAAACTGCAAGCGTAAAAGGACCCCGATGGCAGTTATATACAGGCCTCCCAACAGTGGCTGAGAGGTGGACCACAGGTTACAACAGGAAATAGAAAAGATGAGTCAAAAGGGCAATGTTATGATAGTCATGGGAGATTTTAACATGCAGGACGATTGGGGAAAATCAGGTTGGTAATGGATCTCAAGAGTGAGTTTGTTGAATGCCTACGAGATGGCGTTTGTTGTTGAGCCTACTAGGGGATGAGCTATACTGGATTGGGTGTTATGTAATGATCTGGAGGCAATTAAGGAGCTTAAGGTAAAATAGCCCTTAGGAACCAGTGATCACAATGTGACTGAGTTCAACTTGAAAATTGATAGGGAAAAAGTAAAGTCTGATGTAGCAGTATTTCAGTGGAGTAAAGGAAATTAGTGGTATGAGAGGGGAGTTGGCCAAAGTAAATTGGAAGGAGATGCTGCCAGGGATGACAGCAGAGCAGCAACGGCGTGAGTTTCTGGCAGAAAAATAAGGAAGGTGCAGGATAGATGTATTCCTAAAACTAAAATACTCAAATGGCAGAATAGTACAACTGGCTGACAAGGGAAGTCATATCTAATGTAAAAGCAAAAGAGGGCATACAAAAAGCAAAAATAGAAAAAGTCAACATGGTTTCCTTAAGGGAAAATATTGCCTGGTGAACCTGTTGGAGTTCATTGAGAAAATTCCAAGTAGGATAGATAAAGGGGATGCAGTGGATGTTGTATACAGAAGTCCTTTGACAAGGTGCTACACGAGGCTGCTTACCAAGTTAAGAGCCCATGGTATTACAGGAAAGTTACTGGCATAGTTAGAGGACCTTTTCTGGTTGGCTGCCGGTGATTAGTGGTGTTCCGCAGGGGTTGGTGGTGGGACCACTTTTTATGCTGTATATAAATGATTTAGATGATGGAACACATAGCTTTGCTGCTGAGTTTGCAGATGATATGAAGAATGGTGGAGGGGCAGATGGTGTTGAGGAAGGAGGTAGGCTGCAGAAGGACTTGGGACAGATTAGGACGGGTGGCCAACCTTTTACATTCCATAGTCAATTTTTTCACGCACAAGTTCAGATGTAATTTTTTTTCACGCATGAGCTCTATATTAATATTTTTACAAGAATTGAATGGGGGTACAAGGGTTGTATGGTGCATCTGAACTCGTGAGTGAAAAAATTGAAGCATGGAATGTAAAAGGTTGGCCACCCTTGGATTAGGAGAATGGGCAAGAAAGTGGTAAATGAAATACAATGTTGGAAAATACATGGTCATGCACTTTGGTAGTAGAACTAAATGTTCAGACTATTTTCCAAATGGGGTGGAAATCCAAAAGTCTGAGATGCAAAGGGTCTTGGGAGTCCTTGTGCAGATCACCCTAAAGGTTAATTTGCAGGTTGAGTCAGTGGTCAGGAAGGCAAATGCAATGTTAGCATTCATTTCAAGAGGTTTAGAATACAAGAGCCAGGGATGTGATGCAGAGGCTTTAGAGGGCACTGGTGAGGCCTCACCTTGAGTATTATGAACAGTTTTGGGCTTCTCATCTCAAAAGATGTGCTGGCATTGGAGAGGGTCCAGAGGCAGTTCACAAGGATGATTCCAGGAATGGAAGGGTTATCATATGAGGAACGTTTGGCTCTGGGTCTCTACTCACTGGACTTTGGAAGGATGAGGGGGGATCTCATTGAAACCTTTCGATGTTGAAAGGCCTTGACAGAGTAGATGTGGTTAGGATGTTTCCCATGGTGGGGGAGTCGAGGGCACGAGGGCACAGCCTCAGGATAGAGGGGCGTCCATTTAAAACAGATGTGGAAAAGTTTCTTTAGCCAGAGGGTGGTGAATTTGTGGAATTTGTTACCATAGGCAGCTGTGGAGACCAGATTGTTGGGTGTATTTAAGGCAGCGATTGATAGGTTCTTGATTAGACATGGCATCAAAGGTTATGGGGAGAAGATTGTTGGGGGGGGGGGAGGATCAGCCATTATTGAATGGTGGAGCAGACTTGATAGGCCAAATGGCCTAATTCTGCTCCTGTGTCTTGTAGTCTTATGGTCATGGGTGGGACAGGAGGTGCTCAGGAGGATAGTAGCCTGAATCTGCCAGTACAAAAGCCTCCTTTTAAAAGGTATCTACACTAGTTATCGCATTAATTCTATAGTAATGAGTTTCACATTGTTACTACTCATTTGGTAGAGAAGTTTCTTCCGAATGCCTGATTGAATTTCCTGCAGATGTATCTTCTCCATTGCTACATGAACCCAACAATCTGAGCTTGTAATTAGTCCACAGGCAAGAATGATGCACTACATAATACGCAATGTATTGGTTTATGATCTAGTAGTGCGATCACTTGAGTCGAGTAAGATATTCTCCAAGGTCTGTTGGTGGGTCCTCAGGTGGCTGTAGAGGCTGATCCAGGATCCACCTTCTGGTGCTATGTGGGCAAGAGTATGTGGTAGCTGTGGTTAGTTGTTGGGTCTTTTGGTTGTTCAAATGATCTAAACGACTAGAACTCGCACTGTAATGATGCTGCTTTGTAGGTGAAAAAGTTAATTAAGTAAATACAGTTTAACAATTCTTTAGTTAAGAATTTCATCTGTTGGAGCATTGTCTTGTCAGACTAGTTTCCAGCTTCGAAGGCTGCCAAATTTCAGATAGCTTTGCAGTGTGATGTCTGTGCCAGCAAATAATTTTCAATGGATTGGAAAATCTGTAATTAGCATGCTGAGCTGGAAAGCTAAAGTGCCGTGTAAAGTATTGAAATTGTATTAAATTGAAATTGTCTTAAGGCAGCATTAATGGATTGCTTCATTTAGTTTTGTGTATTAGGTTTAGATTGTAAATGTTGCTGGTAATATTTGCTTCCTTTAAAAGGTAAAAATCGAGATACATGGAGGTCATGTACAGTAATGATGTAATTATAAGTGCATTTTTAATTATGGGTACTTGTCCTCTAGATACTGATATTTAGCTGAACAATAGCTTGGTCGAGGGGCTGATTGGCTTAACTCCACCTGAGTTTGTTTGTATGTTCTTGAACTAAAGGTTGCCACTATTCACCAGCTTACAGTGGTATTGACTTCAGGATTTACTGTAATTAGACATTAAGTTCTAAAAGTAACAGGGTGGATTAATCACAGCTCAGTCTTGGCAGCAGAATATTGAATGTATGTAATATAAAACAAAGGGTATAACATTTATGTTAAATAAAACATTATTGTGAATTAATTTTACCTTTTAAACAATACCCAGTAATGTCTCTAAGCAGCAGTAATTTTGTGACATGTAAATATTATTAGTGTAGTTGGCAAATGGAGGGGTCACTAGCATTGGTACCATTCAGTGACGTATGTCCTCAATACAAAACAGCTTGTACATTACTATTAATTCGGAGCTTGGAAGCTAATTCCTTGTTTACACAATGACCTGCAGTTTAAGCTAGGCTCAGCAGTCTAATCCATAAATGCAGATTGAATGGCCGGTTTGCCCATATGAGCACCTCTGCATTCTGTGTGTACATATTAAAATTCATTGATGCAATGTGCTCTCTTTGCATTCATGAAACTTTATTGTTCTTCTGAACAAGGGTCTGATTATGGCAAAAGTAGAAGTGTAGTAGTCGGAAGGGAGATATTCTGACAGACATTCATAACTTGATGCCTCTGCTTGTATTGGCTTCATTCCCTGAATGTGACCCATGTCCATTTCAGTGTGGGGTCATGTTAAAGTTGCCAGCATTTGGAAGATATCTATTGGCTTAATTGAGTGATAAATTGGATTTCAGCAAGTCTGACCTTAATAGGATGCTATAAACAGTTTTTAAAAAAACTACAAGATCAGTAACTGGTGGAGATCAAAGAGAAACACAATGGAGAAATGCAAGGTCATACTACACATTAATAACATTCCTTGCAGCACCCCGCCTCCCACCATAGTCTTAATGAAACTGTCAGTTTGGATTTTCCCACCATATTTGTTTGCTGCACAACTCGCAAACACTGGAAGTTTAACTTTATGCATTTTTTTTTGTGTGTGTACAGCTAACTAGAAGCTTAATGTGCCAGTGTAGCTAATGTAGGCTGCACAATAGCTTGCAAGTCAAGATAGTTACTCCAGATTTCAGGACCTACGCTGCCTTCTGAAGGAACGCAGAATGGGTCAGTCAGCATCTGGTTGGGGGGGGGGTAGGAATTGTCAAAATCCTATATCAGGTTTCTACTCAACGCCAGCAACTCATTCTCCTCTTCACCCTTCCTTTCTGTCACCCCCCCCCCACAGATGCTGCTTGACTTGCTGACTTCCTAAAGTAGATTGTTTGTTGTACAGTTGCTACTCTGATCAGTTGTGAAAAGCTCCCACACACTTTAATTAGACCCATACTCTTGAGCAAATTACAGTATATTGTCTGATTTTTTTTTTTGTTTATGATTAACAATGCGATTGCTGAATTTGCTCTCTGCTATCCTGTAAATGACAGGCTCCAAAACTTGGTGGTACTTAAGGTTTCTTATGAAACAATTCTATCTCGCTGGTATTGTAAAAGTAATCATGGTGCTGACCATGTTATCTCTCAAGTAAATCTCAGACCTCTGCTTTTCAATAAGGTTGAGTTGTTTTTGACCTGACTCATCTATCTGATAACTTGATACCAATATCATACGTCTTAAACTCGTGCTGTTTATTGGATAAGAGCCCTGGCGATAGATTCAACTTGTGACCGGCAGGACTTTTAGACAAGTGCTTGTGCTCTTACCACCAGTTTGACCTGCCATCAACCTAAATAAAACAAAAATTGGCCTTTTTATGAAAAGATAATTTCAGAATTTCAGAAAATTTCTCTATGAAAAGACCAAGGAATTGCCGCCTTGAAGGCGCCATGGGTATATCAATGCATGTCATTGTTACTGTCAAAGTTGTACAGTTCTAGAAATTACAAACCGCAAATGTTTGAATCTGGAGCGATAATCAGCTGGAGGATCTAAATGGTTTAAGCAGTGTGTTACTCTGGCTTTCCAGCATATGCAGAATCTTGTGTTACAGGATACAACGACATTGCTTTACAACAGATGACGAGGAATTTCTTCCGCCAGAGGGTGGTGAATCTGTGGAATTCATTGCAACAGACGGCTGTGGAGGCCAAGTTACTGGGTATATTTAAAGCAGATGTTGGGTTCTTGATTAGTAAGGTTTGTCTAAAGTTACAGGGAGAAGGCAGGAGAATGGGGTTGAGGGATAGTAAATCAGCCATGATGGAATGGCAGAGCAGACTTGATGGGCCAATGGCTTAATTCTGTGTCTTGTACATGGAGGGGAGGAGTGAAGGGAAGGTGAGTAAGGGAAGGAATTGTTGACATTTTGGGTTGAAGGTCTGCACCAAGACAGTGGGGAGGAGAGATTAGCATAAAGATTAGAGAGAAGTGTGATAGAAGGGCAGAGCATAGACCACGAAAAGGGTAGGAAGGGAATGGTGGTGAACAAAATGTGGAGGCAAGAGATGGGCAAGATGGATGATAGATGGAAGCAACCCAAAAAGAGGCAGATGAAGCAGATGGGGTTGGAGGGGGGGGTGGGGAGAGAGGGTTTAGAATAGATGGTCAAGGATGAAGACAGCCGAGAGTGAGAAGCAGAAACACAAAATCTACCAGTTTTGGAATCTGATGTTAGGTCCATTTGAGGAGAGGTGAAAGGCAGATAGATCCAGAAACGCATGGGGGCGGGAGAGCCAGTAGGTAAAATATGAGGGTAGTACATTGATGTAACTTGGGGAGGGTTTCTATGGGGAAGGAGGCAAAAGTAGGTATACTTGAGTAACACACAAAATGCTAGTTTAAGATGCCGCATCTGAACGTGGGCAGTAGCTTACTGCTGGCTCTCAAAGCAAGAAAATCAACTAAATACTCTTAATAAAACTGCTTGTATGGAAAGTTGTGGTGAACAATCACCACAGATAACGAAGAGGCGAGCGAAGGTGTGGCTGATCCGAGGGTTGAGGCGTGCGGGTGTGAGACAGAGTCAAAGCAAGGCAGAGGCAGATTACAGGAGAAGATGAAGTTGGAGACGTAGCTGGAGCGAGCGGCGTGGAGAAAAGCTGAAGCGCAGCTGTTTCGGAGCCCATTCACCTAAACCAGGAACGAGGTTTGATCCATCTAAGTGCAGAATTCGAGTGGCGATCGGTGCTTGGGCAATTTAACCGCTGGGGCAGATGGACTGAAAAGACAAGGTGTCAGGACCGGAGGCAAGGGTTGAGCTGGTTTTGCTCCGTGACGTTCTGCTTTGCTCTTGGTGCTGAGGCTGTCGTGCCCGATCTGCTCCGGGCTTGGTGTCTGCGAGCTTCGTGGCAATTTGCTTCTGTTTGATGGACTGAGATTATGGGCCTACTCGGGCTGTTCCTGGCTTCGGTTTTATGGTCTTAATTTTGTTCTGAATGCTGACGCTTGCTTAATTGTTCCTTTTTCTGAGTTGGGTGTTGGTCTTTTTTTAAAAATCACATTCTTTGGGTTTCTTGTTTTGTGGCTGCCTGTAAGCTGGTGAATCTAAAGTTGTATAATTTATATGTTGATAATAAAGTATACTTTGAACTCAGCAGGTCAGGCAGCATCTTTGGAGGGAAATGAGCAGTTGACTGTTTGGGCAGAGACCTTTAATCAGTGCTGGGTGAAGGGCTACATTAGAAACTGTAACCTAGTTTCAAAGAATTATCCCACATGAAGCTGGAAGGGATTTTCTACATGTATGAACTGAAACGCAAATGACTGTGTCTTTACAGGATTTCAAGTGAATGTGTTGCGTATGCCTGTCTATTGTAATTTGTAATAATTGATTAGAGCTCTAAATTAGATTAGATTAGATTCAACTTTATTGTCATTGTGTTGAGTACAGATACAAAGCCAATGAAATGCACTTAGCATCTAACCAGAAGTGCAGAAGGATAGTATTACAAAATAACTGTGAATAAAAAGTAAGTGCAACAGCATACAAATATAAAAGTACTGAGACAGTCCAATATGGGTGCAATACTGCTTAGTGCTGTGACGTGAGGTTCAGCAGGGTCACAGCCTCAGGGAAGAAGCTCTTCCTGTGCCTGCTGGTGCAGGAGTGGAGGCTCCTGTAGCACCTACCAGATGGGAGGAGAGTAAAAAGTCCATGGTTAGGGTGAGATGCATCCTTGATAATGCTTTTCGCCCTGCCCAGGCAGCGTTTATGGTAGATGTTCTCAATGGTGGGCAATTGGGTGCTGATAATCCGCTAGGCAGTTTTCACCACACACTGGAGTGCTTTGCGGTCTGATACGGGACAATTGCCATACCACACTGTGATGCAGTTGGTGAGTATGCTGTCAGTGGTACAGCGGTAAAAGTCCGTCAGTATCCTGGGACAGAGGCGAGCTTTCTTGATGTCCCGCAGGAAATGAAGGCGCTGTTGCGCCTTTTTGATCAGGATGGAGGAGTTCAGGGACCAGGTGAGATCATTGGAAATGTGGACACTAAGGAATTTGAAGCTTGATGCACACCCCACTACAGCTCTGTTGATGTAAATCTGAGATGCATTACTAATCTTTATAATTGAAACTACTTTCACTACAGGGGTGACAAATTCCACCATTTGGAAATCGGTGGACAGGCTATTTTCAGGACTGGAACAAAAGTAAATATGGTGAATTCTGGTTAATTGGGCTACCAGTTATTCAGGGTAACCACTCTTAAAGAACAAAAACTAATTGAGAAAATGGCCAGGATTCCCTTCACTTATTTGGGACACCATGCTGCTTCATTGGAACGGGAGAGAGTTGCTGAACAGTTCCTAACTAGCGTCAGTCATGTGCACTTGTGTGACAGTTGGGACACTACACTATACTTAGAGCAGACAGTTTTTCAATTGTGACAGTTGCATGTGTTAGTTCAAAAAAGCAGAAATTTTGGCAAGATATAAGCGGTAAGACAATTCAGAACTGCTTTGCTCACTAGTTTTGGGCACTGAGGCTTGGAGGTGCCATGAATGGGGGAGGGGGGAGTGAAAATGAAACTATTTCACAAGTTAGGAACTTCAAATAATTTTAAGATAATAACAATCATCTTGAATGTTACAATGAAAATTGAGATTTGGAGGGGGCAATTGGCAAAAGCATTGTATGAAGGTATCTTCACTAGGTATCTGCACTGATCTTGTTCATTTGCAGTCAGTCAAAAGAAAATGGTGGCAACAGTTGCTCTGTTAACTAATAGGAACCAATACGTAGTTTTATAGTACTGCAGAGGTATTGATGGTGGTCTGGTTTGTTCTGTACGTTACATAAATTGTTACTTATTTAAAGCTGCTCGGAAATATACCAGAGCCATGTATTTTTAGCTGGTCTTTCCGAATGTGTATCCTGTAGAAATAGGTTGACAGTTGTGATGTACTATCCACAAGTTGGGAAGGGGATTGAGTCCTGCTGTGCTTTGGTATTGTAGTTACTGATCTTATTTTTTTAATTCTGTGCTTTATACATTGCTCCCATTCATGCATTTGCAAATATATGTACGCTTCTAAGTTGAACACTTTGGATCTAAATTAGTACTTTTAAATGTTTTTTTTATCTGTCAGATGAGATCTTGATGGACAGAAAGCCAGGATTATTCCTAAACTTCAACCTGCTCCACTTTGAATTGATGAGCTTTTTTGTGTGCAACAGCTGAATGTATTTTTCTGATAATTTTCTCCTTTAACCTTCAAGGGTGGGTGAGGTAATGATGCCATTTCTCCATTTTACATAGTACCAACATCAAACTGCTGGTTTTGATACCTTATTTGTCACTGAATGACCGCTCTGTTAATAGTTGCAATCACTTCTTTGTTCCCTTCCCCAGTTTTTCACCTTTATATGGTGGTGAATTGAGAATGGAGACTCCAGATCAATTTCTATTATTGTTTGTACAAATTTTGGTTCACCATTGACACATTCTAACACTATAACCCTCTTTTTTTAGATGTTCTCGAATAACGATGAAGCTGTGATAAACAAGAAACTCCCAAAGGAACTGTTACTCCGGTAAGAAAAACACAAGCCTCTTTCTGCTACTGTGTAGAAGACATTTATCAGAAACAATTTTAAAATGCTGAATTGTTACATCTACAAATCATTATTGTTGAATTCTGGTTGATGAATAACAAAAACTGCTGTGTGAAAACTAAAATATGAAATGATTATCACAATTTGAAATTAGCTGATTTTCTGTTGTAGCTTAAATAATTGAACATATACATGTAAACAACAGGAATTCTGCAGATGCTGGAAATTCAAGCAACATACATAAAAGTTGCTGGTGAATGCAGCAGGCCAGGCAGCATCTCTAGAAAGAGGTGCAGTCGACGTTTCAGGCTGAGACCCTTCGTCAGGACTAACTGAAGGAAGAGTGAGTAAGAGATTTGAAAGTGGGAGGGGGAGATCCAAAATGATAGGAGAAGACAGGAGGGGGAGGGATGGAGCCAAGAGCTGGACAGGTGATAGGCAAAAGGGATACGAGAGGATCACGGGACAGGAGGTCCGGGAAGAAAGACAGTGGGGGGGGGGGGGGGAGAGACCCAGAGGATGGGCAAGGGGTATATTCAGAAGGACAGAGGGAGAAAAAGGAGAGAGAGAGAAAGAATGTGTGTATAAAAACAGATGGGGTACGAGGGGGAGGTGGGGCATTAGCGGAAGTTAGAGAAGTCGATGTTCATGCCATCAGGTTGGAGGCTACCCAGACGGAATATAAGGTGTTGTTCCTCCAACCTGAGTGTGGCTTCATCTTTACAGTAGAGGAGGCCGTGGATAGACGTGTCGGAATGGGATGCGGAATTAAAATGTGTGGCCACTGGGAGATCCTGCTTTCTGTGGTGGACAGAGCGTAGGTGTTCAGCAAAGCGGTCTCCCAGTCTGCGTCGGGTCTCGCCAATATATAAAAGGCCACATCGGGAGCACTGGACGCAGTATATCACCCCAGCCAACTCGCAGGTGAAGTGTTGCCTCACCTGGAAGGACTGTCTGGGGCCCTGAATGGTGGTAAGGGAGGAAGTGTAAGGGCATGTGTAGCACTTGTTCTGCTTACACAGATAAGTGCCAGGAGGGAGATCAGTGGGGAGGGATGGGGGGGACGAATGGACAAGGGAGTTGCGTAGGGAGCGATCCCTGCGGAATGTGGGGGGGCGGGGGGAGATGTGCTTAGTGGTGGGATCCCGTTGGAGGTGGCGGAAGTTACGGAGAATAATATGTTGAACCCGGAGGCTGGTGGGGTGGTGGGGCCAACCTTATAGTTCCCACACCTCCACTGCTACCAACCTTATAGTTCCCACACCTCACACTTCCTGTTTCTACCTCCTGCCCAAGATCCACAAACCTGCCTGTCCCGGCCGACCTATTGTCTCAGCTTGCTCCTGCCCCACCGAACTCATTTCTGCATACCTCGACATGGTTTTATCCCCCCCTTGTTCAATCCCTTCCTACCTATGTTCGTGACACTTCTCACACTCTTAAACTTTTCGATGATTTTAAGTTCCCTGGCCCCCACCGCTTTATTTTCACCATGGATGTCCAGTCCCTATATACTTCCATCCCCCATCAGGAAGGTCTCAAAGCTCTATGCTTTTTGGATTCCAGACCTAATCAGTTCCCCTCTACCACCACTCTGTTCCGTCTAGCGGAATTAGTCCTTACTCTTAATAATTTCTCCTTTGGCTCCTCCCACTTCCTCCAAACTAAAGATGTAGCTATGGGCACCCATATGGGTCCTAACTATGCCTGCCTTTTTGTTGGCTTTGTGGAACAATCTATGTTCCGTGCCTATTCTGGTATCTGTCTCCGACTTTTCCTTCGCTACATCGACGACTGCATTGGCGCTGCTTCCTGCACGCATGCAGAACTCGTTGACTTTATTAACTTTGCCTCCAACTTTCACCCTGCCCTCAAGTTTACCTGGTCCATTTCCGACACCTCCCTCCCCTTTCTAGATCTTTCTGTCTCTGGAGACAGCTTATCCACTGATGTCTACTATAAGCCTACTGACTCTCACAGCGATCTGGACTATTCCTCTTCTCACCCTGTCTCTTGCAAAAACGCCATCCCCTTCTTGCAATTCCTCCGTCTCCGCCGCATCTGCTCTCAGGATGAGGCTTTTCATTCTAGGACGAGGGAGATGTCTTCCTTTTTTAAAGAAAGGGGTTTCCCTTCCTCCACTATCAACTCTGCTCTTAAACGCATCTCCCCCATTTCACGTACATCTGCTCTCACTCCATCCTCCCGCCACCCCACTAGGAATAGAGTTCCCCTGGTCCTCACCTACCACCCCACCAGCCTCCGGGTCTGACAGATTATTCTCCGTAACTTCCGCCACCTCCAACGGGATCCCACCACTAAGCACATCTTTCCCTCCCCCCCCCCCCCCCGGCATTCCGCAGGGATCGCTCCCTACGCAACTTCCTTGTCCATTCGTCCCCCCTATCCCTCCCCACTGATCTCCCTCCTGGCACTTATCCGTGTAAGCAGAACAAGTGCTACACATGCCCTTACACTTCCTCCCTTACCACCATTCAGGGCCCCAGACAGTCCTTCCAGGTGAGGCGACACTTCACCTGTGAGTCGGCTGGGGTGACGTACTGCGCCCCGTGCTCCCGATGTGGCCTTCTATATATTGGCGAGACCCGACGCAGACTGGGAGAGGCTTTGCTGAACACCTACGCTCTGTCTGCCAGAGAAAGCAGGATCTCCCAGTGGCCACACATTTTAATTCCACATCCCATTCCCATTCTGACATGTCTATCCACGGCCTCCTCTACTGTAAAGATGAAGCCACACTCAGGTTGGAGGAACAACACCTAGTATTCCGTCAGTGTAGCCTCCAACCTGATGGCATGAACATCGACTTCTCTAACTTCCGCTAATGCCCCACCTCCCCCTCGTACCCCATCTGTTACTTATTTTTATACACATATTCTTTCTCACACTCTTTTTTCTCCCTCTGTCCCTCTGAATATACCCCTTGCCCATCCTCTGAGTCCCCCCCCCCCCCCCCCCCCCCCCGTCTTTCTTCCCGGACCTCCTGTCCCATGACCCTCTCATATCCCTTTTGCCTATCACCTGTCCAGCTCTTGGCTCCATCCCTCCCCCTCCTGTCTTGTCCTATCATTTTGGATCTCCCCCTCCCCCTCCCACTTTTAAATCTCTTACTAGCTCTTTCTTCAGTTAGCCCTGACGAAGGGTCTCGGCCTGAAACGTCGACTGCACCTCTTCCTAGAGATGCTGCCTGGCCTGCTGCGTTCACCAGCAACTTTTATGTGTGTTGCTTGAACATATACATATACCTGTATTTAGTTTTTAAACTAATCACAAGGCCTTTTATTCAGCATTGGTTATCCCACTTTGTCTCTTGAAGTTGATCTTGATGTTTTTGGTAAATTTCATCAAAGTATTGAACAAGCTGTAAGAAGCTACTGAAAAGTTGTTTGAAACCTTGAACAAAAGCTAACAACAATTCTTCTAGAGCTCTCATCAGCAATGTCTCTGGTTTGGAAGTAAATTGTATTATTAGGCTGAGTTAAGTACAAATGCCACTAAATGCATTAAACTTAAGAATGAGGACTTAAACTTGAGGACTGGCTCATGGACCTCCTGGTTTTCTCCTCATGAAGTCAATAATCTGGTTCTTGGCCTTGCTGACATTGAGGGGGAGGGGTTGTTGTGGCACCACTCAGCCAGATTTTCATTCTCCCTCCATGCTGATTCGTCACCAGCTTTATTTGGCCAATGACAGTGGTGTCATCAGCAAGCTTAAATGTGGCACTGGAGCTGTGCTTACTGCAGTCATAAGTATAAAAAAAGCAGTGCTTGGGGTCTTGTGGGGCACCTGTGCTGATCGAGATTATGGAGTTGATCTGAACTGATTGGGGTCTGCAAGTGAGGAAACCGAGGATCCAGTTGCACAAGGAGGTATTAAGGCCAAGGTCTTCTCGGGCAGGAGTTGATAGGCTTTATCACGTCTCAAAGCACTTCATCACAGTGAATGCAAGTGCTACTGGATAATAGTCATTGAGGCAGGTTACCACATTCTTATAATCGAACCCTGTTTGAAGCAGGTGGGTACCTCGGACTGCTGAAGTCAGGGATTAAAGATGTTAGTGAACACCAGCCAGTTGATCAGCACAGGTCTTTAGTACTCAGTCAGGTACCACATCTGGTCTGGATGCTTTCTGTGGGTTCGCCCTCCTGAAGGATGCTCGCACATCAACCTCGGACTGAAATCACAGGGTATCGAGGCTTTAGGAATTTGTAAATGTTCCTCTGTTTTAAAGGTCAAATTGAGTACTGAAGGCATGGATCTCATCTGCGAGCGAAGGCTTGTTGTCACCTATGTCTTTTGATTTCACTTTGTAAGAGGTAATGGCATTCAAGTCCTTCCACATCTGTCGAACAAACTTCAGTGATTCCTATTTGGTCAGGATTTGCCACTTCATATGCGAGATGGCTTTCTGGAAATTGTACCTGGACCTTTTGTATCTTGGTCACCAGACTTCAATGCCACGGACCCTGGCCCTCAGCAGATTGTGGATCTCATTGTTCATCCTGGCTTCTGGTTGGAAGACTTTGAATGATTTCGTGGGGACCGACTAATTTACGACTGTTTTTATAAAGTCCGCGACAACTGTGGTGTATTCATTCAGAGCCTGAGTCCTTGAACATGGTCCAGTAAGCCAACTCAAAGCAACCCCATAGCTATTCCTCTGCCTCATGTGACCACCTCTTTGTTGACCTTGTCTCTGGAGCCTTGTCCTTAAGCTTCTGCCTGTTTGTAGGTAGGAGAAGCACAGCCAAGTGATCAGATTTCCTGAAATATGGTCTGGGCAAGGAGCGGTAGAGGTTCTTTATTGTAGTACAGCAGTTTTCTCATATGTTGGGTCCCCTGGTGCTGTAGGTTTTATGCTGATGATGATTGGGCAAAGGTTTCTTCAAACAAGTCTAAACTAATGACCAAATGTTAATTGAATTTGAATTCACCAGCTGACAAAATAGAATTTGAGTGCATGTCTGCTCCTCTGTATTACTAGTCCAATAACTTTACTGCTATACTAAAGTTCCTTCCATGGTAATTTAGTAATGGGTCCTGGTACAAAGTGACTTCTGTTACCTGGAAATGTTGGTTGGGTTCCTCCCACTGTGACATTTGGTGAAATGGCATTGCACACATGCTCCATTCAATCTCTGCAATGGAATTTGTTGCAATTCATTTCACATAGATGTTGTATTGTGAGTGTTTAATGAACAGCTGCTTTCTGGCATTATGGTGCTGGGTCTGTAATAAAATTTATTCTTTTTTAACCCTTGAAATGCAGGTAATTTTGAAATCAAAAGTTGACCAAGTCTGAAACATGGCACCCCAAATTGAGTTGTTACTAAGATTCTTATGCCTGGAGATGAAACCCAGCAGCACTTTTCATAGTATAGTTTAAAACAAATTTTGAAGAGTATCTTGATTTCTGAGCATTTTCCATAATTCTGTGTAATGTAAGTGATACTCCTATAGAGCAGAGAACAGTATAGGCCCTTTGGCCTCCGATGTGCTGACCTTTTTATTTATTTTGTTTTAGAGATTTAATGAGGAGTAGGCCCTTCTGGCCTTTTGAGTTGCACTACCCAGCAACCCTGATTTAACCCTAACCTAATCACAGGCCAAGTTACAATGACGAATTAGCCTACCTGGTACATCTTTAGATTGTGGGAGGAAACCAAAGTAAATGCATGATTCCATGGGGAGGACGTACAAAGACTCCTTACAGTGGATGCTGCGACTGAACTCTAAGATCAATTTAAACCTACCTTCCTACATAGCCCTCCATTTTTCTTTTATCTGTGTGCCTTAAAATTATGCTGGCTGTCCTGTCTTTTATAATCTTCTATACCTCTATCAATCACTTCACATCTTCCACTTTCCAAAAGAAAAGCCAAGATCGCTCAACCTTTCCTCATAAGACATGCTGTCCAATCCAGGCAGAATCATGGTAAATCTCCTGTGCACCCTTTAAAGCTTCCACATCCATCCTATGAGGGGACCAGAACTGAACCCAATACTCAAGTGTGGTCTAGAGATTTACCTTGAATCAGAAGCAGGTTTAATATTACTGGCATATGTCTTTTTTTTTGTGGCAACAGTACATTTTGGAAACATAAAAAAACCTAAATTGCTGTGTGGGTTGTGTGTGTGTATGCACACGCGAAAAGAGCCGTGGCGATGGGATTCCTTAATGATGGATGCCTTTTTTTTTTTGGGAAGCATTTCCTTTTCCTTTTGAAGGTGTACTAGATGCTGTAAGGCCCATGATGGAACTGGCTGAGTTTACAACTTTCTGCAGCTTTTTGCAATCTGCTGCCATGGCTCCTCCATACTAGTCAGTAGTGCAACCAGTTAGAATGCCCTCTATGGTACATCTATAGATATTTGAGTGTCTTTAGAGACATACACGTCTCCTCAAACGCCTGATGAAATATAGCTGCTGTTGTGCCTTCTTTGAAGATCTATGCTGGGCCCAACATACTGATGCAATTGCAGAGATGTTGACACCCAGGAACTTGAAACTGCTCACCCCTTTCATTGTTGGTGTGTGTGTGTTCTCCCTCAGCCTTCACCTTTGCCTTCCTGAATGCCGCAATCAGTTCCTTAGTCTTACAGATGTGGAGTGCAAGGTTGTTGTGACACCATTCAACTATGTGAACTATCTCACTCCTGTATGCCTTGTCTCCATCTGTAATTCTGCAAACAATAGCTGCTTCATTGGCAAATTTATAGATGACATTTGAGCTGTGCCTAGCCACACAGTTGTGGGTGTAGAGAGAGTAGAGCAGTGGGCTAAGCACGCATCTTTGAGATGTGCCAGTGTTGATTGCCAGCGGAGAGATGTTACTACCAATCCGCATAGTCTGTGGTCTCCTGGTGTGGAAGTCGATGGAGGTACTGAGGCCCAGGTTTTGGAGCTTGTTGGTTAATACTGAGGGTATGATTTGTGTTGAACACTGAGCTGTAATCAATAAACAGGCTGTTCTAGGATTACTATTGTCCATGTGATTCAACGCTGAGCGGTGAGCCAGTGAAATTGCATCTGCTGTAGACCTATAGTGACGATAGGCAAACTGCAGCACGTCCAGGTCCTTGCTTATGCAGGAGCTTGTTCTAGCCATGACCAACCTCTCAAAACAATTCATTAGAGGAGATAGGAGTGCCACTGGGTGCTGATCGTTGAGGCAGCTCACCTTGCTCTTGGGCACTGGTATGATTGTTGTTTTGTAACAGGTGGGAACCTCTAACTCTATCAGGGAGATAGATGTCCTCGAACACTCCTGCCGGGTGCACCATCAGGGCCTGATGCCTTGTGAGAGTTCACCCTCTTGAAAGATGTTCTGACGTCAGCCTCCGAGACAGATCATCAGATGCTGCATGGATTCGCACAGGTGTAGTTTTTATTCTCCCTTTCAGAGCATGCACTAAAAAGGCACTGGGAGTATCACAGCCACTCATATTAAACTTCACTTTGTTGAAAGTAATGGCCTGCCAACCTTACCTGAGCTGCGTGCATCCAATTCCATCTCTAACCTCAGTTGCAATAGTTTTCTTCGCTCTTAAAATAGCATTCTGCAGGTTGTACCTGGACTACTTGTATAGTTCTGGATCACAGTCTTAAATGCCACAGATCTAGCCCTTGCAGACTATTAATCTCTTGGTTCATCCGTGGCTTTTGGTTTGGGTTTGTCCAGTATGTTCTTGAAGGGGCTCACTCATCCACAAGGTTTTGATGAAATAGGTGACAACTGTGGCATATTCATTCAGATTCATAAATGAATTGTCCAGTCCATTGACCCAAAGCAATCCTTTAAGCGCTTTCTTCACTGTACCTTCTTAGTCCTCACTCCTGGTGTTGCAGTCTTGGTCTTTGCTCGGAGTAGAAATACAGCTAGGTGATCAGAATTTCCTCAGTGTGGGCATTGGATAGCAAAGTAAGCATTCTTATGATTGTATAACAGTTGGCTCCTCTGTTTCCACAGGTGATGTGTTGGTGCAGTTGTTCAGAGACTTCTTCAAGATGGCCTGATTGAAATCCCCCATTAATGATAGGGAAGGCATTTGGGTGCACTGTTTCGTGCTTGCTGATTACAGTGCTGAACTCCTGCCTGATGTTGGCCTGAGGTGGAATGTACACCACTGTCAGGATGGTGAAAAGCGCCCTTGGCAAATATAATGGACGACAGTTAACTGCTAGATATTCCAGGTCGGATGAGCAGGACTCAGACAACTACCATGTCTGTGCACCACAATGTGTTAATCATAAAGCATACTCCACCTCCTCTACTTTTAAAGGACTAAACTGTCCTGTATTTGCAGAGAGTGGTGAAGCCATTGGTCTGCAGTGCTGCACCTGAAATGGCAGGGGATAGCCATGTTTCCATTAAGCAGTTCCTGATGTCCCTTTTGAGGTCTTCAGCTTTACTTTTCAAAGGCTATACATTTGCCAGCAGGATAGTTGGTGGGGGGGGGGGTGGAGGGAGGGGGTCTGATGCCTTGGCATTTCAATCGTATCTGTAGACCACCTCAGCTTCTGCACTTCTGTTTTCTTAAGGAGCAACTGCACTTGTGACCTGTGTCTGCAGTCTGGGGTTCATCGATTTTTTTGAGTGCTGATACATTTTTCTTTAAATGTCTTAAAACAATGCTGCTTACTGAAGTACCCATAGTTGTACCTGTGGATTTCAACTATAGTAAATGGGAATATTTGATGATTCCCATCAGAGTTGCACACACTTATCACTTATTGAGGCCATCTTAGTTTGAAAACTCTTAAACTGAATACCACGATTAACAAAGGCCAGTACACCATATTTTTCAACCACCCAAGCAACTTTCACTGCAGATTTGAGGGATTCTGTTCAGGGATGTCTTGAATTGAGTCTATGGCATTCTAAGAGGGGAGTGCAAAAGTTTGGGCACCTCTGGTCAAAATTTCTGTTATTGTGAATAGCTAAGTGAGTAAAAGATGAACTGATTTCCAAAAGACATAAAGTTAAAGATGACACATTTCTTTAATATTTTATGCAAGATTACTTTTTTATTTCCATCTTTTACAGTTTCAAAATAACAAGGAAAGTTTGGGCACCCTGCATGGTCAGTACTTAGTAACACCCCCTTTGGCAAGTATCACAGCTTGTAAACACTTTCTGTAGCCAGCTAAGAGTCTTTCATTTCTTGTTTGGGGGATCTTCGCCCATTCTTCCTTGCAAAAGGCTTCTAGTTCTGTGAGATTCTTGAGCCGTCTTGCATGCACTGCTCTTCTGAGGTCTATCCACAGATTCTCGACGATGTTTAGGTCGGGGGACTGTGAGGGCCATGGCAAAACCTTCAGCTTGTGCCTCTTGAGGTAGTCCATTGTGAATTTTGAGGTGTGTCTAGGATCATTATCCTGTTGTGGAAGCCATCTTCTTTTCATCTTCAGCTTTTTTACAGATGGTGTGATGTTTGCTTCCAGAATTTGCTGGTATTTAATTGAATTCATTCTCCCCTTTACCAATGAAATGTTCCCCATGCCACTGGCTGCAACCCAAGCCCAAAGCATGATTGATCCACCCCCGTGCTTAACAGTTGGAGAGGGGTTCTTTTCATGAAATTCTGCACCCTTTTTTCTCCAAACATACCTTTGCTCATTGCGGCCAAAAGGTTCTATTTTAACTTCCTCAGTCCACAAGCTAATTAAGGTATGAGACCTTTCTGAAAGTTATCTGAGAGCACAAATCTCTTGGGGTGCCCAAACTTTTGCATGGTGCTCCTTTCCTTTTTTTCCACTCTAAAATTGTACAAAACAAAAATAATACACTAATCTTGCTTAAAATGTTGAAAAGAATGTTTCATCTTTAACTTTATGACTTTTGGAGATCAATTCATCTTCTACTCACTTAACTATTCACAGTAACAGAAATTTTGACCGGGGTGCCCAAACTTTTGCATGCCTCCTGACTTTCTGAATGAGGCTACCATGGGGAACCTGATTTAATGCCTTACTAAAGTCTAGGTGCACCACATTCACTGTACTACATTTTGTTTTGTCACTTCCTCAATAGTCAGTCGGGCTTGTGAGGCATGACCTGCCCTTCAAAATGCTGTGCAGGCCATCTCTAATCAGACGCTGCTTTTCCAAATGCTCATAGTCCTGTCTCTAAGAATCCTCTCCAATAGTTTGCCCACCAATGATGTAAGACTTGCTAGTCATAATCATAGTCATACTTTATTGATCCCGGGAGAAATTGGTTTTCGTTACAGTTGCACCATAAATAATAAAAATAAAACCATAAATAGTTAAATAGGAATATGTAAATTATGCCAGGAAATAAGTCCAGGACCAACTTATTGGCTCAGGGTGTCTGAACCTCCAAGGGAGGAGTTGTAAAGTTTGATGGTCACAGGCAGGAATGACTTCCTATGACGCTCTGTGTTGCATCTCGGTGGAGTGAGTCTCTGGCTGAATGTACTCCTGTGCCCAACCAGTACATTATGTAGTGGATGGGAGACATTGTCCAAGATGGCATGCAACTTGGACAGCATCCTCTTTTCAGACACCACCATCAGAGAGTCCAGTTCCATCCCCACAACATCACTGGCCTTACGAATGAGTTTGTTGATTCTTTTGGTGTCTGCTACCCTCAGCCTGCTGCCCCAGCACACAACAGCAAACATGATAGCACTGGCCACCACAGACTCGTAGAACATCCTCAGCATCGTCCGACAGATGTTAAAGGACCTCAGTCTCCTCAGGAAATAGAGATGGCTCTGACCCTTCTTGTAGACAGCCTCAGTGTTCTTTGACCAGTCCAGTTTATTGTCAATTCATATCCCCAGGTATTTGTAATCCTCCACCATGTCCACACTGACCCCCTGGATAGAAACAGGGGTCACTGGTACTTTAGCTCTCCTCAGGTCTACCACCAGCTCCTTAGTCTTTTTCAGATTAAGCTGCAGATAATTCTGCTCACACCATGTGACAAAGTTTCCTACCGTAGCCCTGTACTCAGCCTCATCTCCCTTGCTGATGAATCCAACTATTGGCAGAGTCATCCGAAAACTTCTGAAGATGACAAGCCTCTGTGCAGTAGTTGAAGTCCGAGGTGTAAATGGTGAAGAGAAAGGGAGACAAGGCAGTCCCCCTGTGGAGCCCCAGTGCTGTTGATCACTCTGTCGGACACACAGTGTTGCAAGCACACGTACTGTGGTCTGCCAGTCAGGTAATCAAGAATCCATGACACCAGGAAAGCATCCACCTGCATCGTTGTCAGCTTCTCCCCCAGCAGAGCAGGGCGGATGGTGTTGAACGCACTGGAGAAGTCAAAAAACATGACCCTCACAGTGCTCGCTGGCTTGGCCAGGTGGGTGTAGACATGGTTCAGCAGGTAGACGATGGCATCCTCACTCCTAGTTGGGGCTGGTAGGTGAACTGAAGGGGATCTAAGTGTGGCCTGACCATAGGCCGGAGCAGCTTCAGAACAAGTCTCTCCAGGGTCTTCATGATGTGGGAGGTCAATGCCATCTATAATTCCCAAGATGATCCCTATTACTTTAACAAAGGAATAAACATTGGCCAACCTCTAATCTTGTAATGCCCTTGTGGCTGGTGAGGGCACAGAATATAGGCAATGGCACAGCAATCTCTCATTTGCTTCTTGGAATAACCTTGGATATATCCCATTGGGCCCTGTGGACTTGCCTATCTCAATATTTTTCTAAAGTTCCAGTACATCCTATTTCTTCAACATGTTTCAGCACATTAGCCTGTTTTATGCTGACTTTGAATTTGTCAAGTTCCCTCTCTCTGGTGAATGTAGAAATAATATTTTTCAGGACATCCCCTACCTCTGACTCTAGGCACATAGTTCCTCTTTTATTCCTGATTGTCCCTGCCCTCACTTGTCATCCTCCTCTTCATGTGTACACAGAACGCCTCAGGGTTTTCCTTAATACTATTTGCCAATTCCTCTTGTATCCTCTTCTAGCTCTAAGTCCCTCAAGTTTCTACTGGCTACTTTGTAGCTCTTACAGAGTCGGTAAACATGCTTACTACTTCCTCTTGACTAAATATTCCACTTTTCTTGTCAACCATAGTTCCTTCACCCTACCATTCTTTTTCTGTCTCAATGGGACTAACTATCATGAACCCCATGGAAGTGCTTCCTAAACAACTTCGATATTTCCGTTGTGCATTTCCCTGTGAATATCTGTTCACAGTTTATGCTGCCAAGTTCCTGTTCAGTGGCTTCATAATTAGCCTTCCAATTAAATACTTCCCCATTCTGTCTGCTCCTATCCCTGTCCAAGGTTATGCAAAAGATCGGGAGTTGTGATCACTGACTATGAAATGCTCACCAATTGAGAGATCTATTACAAGGTTCATTGTCTAGTCCTAGGTTTAGTATGGCCTTTACGCCGCCTTCTACAGTCGACCTATCCACACAGTCAGGAATCGTTGGATACACCCAACTAATTCTGCTCCATCTAAACTTTGGCATCTCCTAAGTACAAATCTTTAGATGAACTAGAAGTTCTTTAACAAAGATTTTGTGCAAAGTATTGATTTGAGATTTATAAGAAATTATTTTTATACTACTTTTATTTGACTCCTCAGCTTTGAACACTTAACATTGTTATTGTCTGGGTGGTAATGTTGCAAATTCACTTTGTATTTGATGAAACTTGGCTCACTCTCGAGTGTTGGGTTTCACCAGTCTTGCTGTCAATCTTTGAGCCACACTGAGGTTCCATTTCCCTTTTTTTTAAAAAAAAAGTTCCTCAGGGCTAGCTAAAAGACAATGGGAAGTTATTCCAATATTCATCCAACTAGACCACCACTCTATTAATTTATTAACTTTAATTTTTGATAGAAGAGTTGGTGACTTAAGCATAAAACAGTTTGTGACTATGTTCAGATATTAGTCAAATGAATGACATGAGCAAAACGTCTGTTTTGGGGGTGAATTGTGTGGGGAAGGACAACAGTGAAGCAAGGGAATGTTGCCTTGGGGCTCTAAGGACAATACAACAGAGCTAATTTGTTTTGAAAAAATGTGGTTGGAGGTGCAATGTGAATTGGTGACACTTTTCTCCTTTAATTCTGTTGTTGAAAGAAGCTGAGGATATCAACTTGGTGTTAATAGTGTTTTGAGTCTAAGTCATGGCCCAGAGCTTCAGAATTTAAAGGAACACTATCCAGTCTGTTTTTATAATAGTCATCTAAAAAAATTCTTTATTCTTCGCATTCCCAAAGATGATTTGGGAAGGAAGCACAATTGAATTAAGCAAAATGTAATTAAAATACTCTTTAGCAGTTGGTTGAAAAATACCAAGTATTGGTGTAATCAAGTGGGCAGTTAGGAATGTACATTGTGCTGTTGTGAAAGCTTTGATCATAAGCATACCATTTATAAATAAATCAAGCCATAAGTGTTGTTGACGCAATTGGATTCATCTGTTGTGCAACAAGCTCATGATTTGTCCAAGTTCACAGCTGTGATCTCTGGATATTGGCAAAAGCAACATCTTCCATTAACACCTTTCATTAGGGTCCTATAATTTCATGGATTATCCCCATTTCATTTTTTTTTTTTTTTTGAACAGAAGAACATGATTGGCACCTCACCTGTCCTCTGGAACCTCACCTGTTGCAATTGAGGCACCAACAATCTCCTCTCTTGCCTCGTAAATTCTTTATTGAAGCAAGGGAGGCAAAAGACACGAAATGATAGGCCAGTTAGCCTGACTTCTGTGTTTGGGAAGATGCTGGAGTCTATTGTTAAGGATGAGTTATCGGGGTACTTGAAGGCACATGATAAAATAGGCTGAAGTCAGCATGCTTTCCCTTGGGAAATCTTGCCTGACACATCTGTTGGAATATTTCGGAAATAACGGGCAGGTTAGCCAAAGGGGTCAGTGGGTGTTGTTTACTTAGATTTTCAGAAGGTCTTTGATAAGGTGCTGTACTTCAGGCTGCTAAACAAAGTAAGAGCCCCTAATATTACAGGAAAGATACTAGCATATATAGAACATTGGCTGACTGGCAGGAAGTAGAGTGGGAATAAAGGTGGCCTTTTCTGGTTGGCTGCCAGTGACTAAAGGTGTACCACGAGGATTGGTGTTGGGACCGCTTCTTTTCACGTTACGTCAATGATTTGGATGACAAAATTGATGACTTTGTGGCTGATGTTTGTGGATGATGCAAAGATAGGTGGAAGGGCAGGTAGTGTTGAGAGTAAACATGATATCTGCAGAAGGATTTGGACAGATTAGGAGAATGGGCAAATTGGCAGATGGAATATAGTGTGGGGTAGTGTATAGTCATGCACTTTGTAGATGGAACAAAGGTGTCAACTATTTTCTAAATTGGGAGAAAATTCAAAAATCAGAGGTGCAAAAACTTGGGAGCCCTTGTGTATGATTTCCTGGAGGTTAACTGGCAGGCTGAGTTGGTAGAAAGGAAGGCAAATGCAGTGTTGGCATTCATTTTGAGAGTACTAAATTATAAAAGCAAGAAATATTGTTAGCAACTAAGAAAGGATGTGCTGGCATTGGACAGGGTCTAGAGTTTCAGGAGAATGATTCCAGGAATGAAAGGGTTAATGTATGAGAAGCATTTAATGCCTCTGGGCCTGTACTCATTGGAGTTCAGAAGAATTGGAGAGGCGGAGGGGGAGAAATTTCATTGAAACCTGTTAACTATTGAAAGACCATAAGGCATGGGGAGCAGAATTAGGCCATTTGGCCCGTTGAGTCTGCTCCACCATTCAATCATAGCTGATCTTTAAAAAAAAATAAGAGGAATTTCTTTTACCAGGTGGTGGTGAATCTGTGAAATTCATTGCCACAAACGGTTAAGGAAGCCAAGTAATTGGGTATATTTAAAGTGGAGGTTGATAGATTCTTGATTAGTATGAGTGTCAAAGGTTACAGGGAGAAGGCAGGAGAATGGGGTTGAGAAGGATAATAATCAGCCATGATGGAGTGGCAGAGCAGACTTGATGAGCTGAATCTTAATTCCGCTCCTATGTTTTACGATCTTATTCATAACCTGGGCATTCATTTACTGTGATATTCTGTAGTAGACCCAGCTGCACCACCACCTTGATCTCAAAATGCTCCAACACGTCAGTATGTCTTACACTAAACTTATTATCCCCCATGTCCCCTCCTCGTGAATACTAATAAAGTATTCTTAATACTTCATCAATGTTCAAGCAGTAACTTCCCTCCTTTATCTTTGAGTAGTCTTACACTCTCCCTTGTTACCCTTTTGTTTTTAATGCAAGTATGAAATGCCTTGGGATTCCCCAATCTACTTGCCAAGGATATTTCACTGTCTCTTTAGATCTTTCTAACACCCTGCTTGAGGTCTTTACTGCTGTCTTACTATTCCTTATGGGTCCTGTCAGCTGGTCAAGATGGCACTGAGTTGGCCCAGACTTAGTTGTTTTGATTTTGTTTCTGGGGATGTTTTTCTTAGTGACAGGAGTTAGAGGTCAGTTTAGGTCTGAGGTTCCCAACCTGGAGTCCACAGACCCCTTGCTTAAAGGTCCATGGCATTAAAAAAAAGGTTGTGAACCTCTGGTTCCAGGGACAGGCTGAAGGGGAGTTAGAGGTCAGGGTATTTACTGAATTATCTGGATTGAAGCACTCTGCAGGCAAAAGTCAGTGATCCCAGAAGTTGTATCACAGGTGCTGAGGAGACCTGTTGCAGGTTGAAAGTCCATATGGGCAGTAAGTAACAAAGATTGGTGACCCCCTCCCCTCCCCCAATATGGGCCTGGAAGTTGAGGCCCAAAGTCACACCTGTCTAGAGGGCGAAGCCTGAAGGTTGAAGAGTGAAGGTAGAGGCCAAAGAAGTCCTGAGTCTGAAGGAGTCATAAGGGCCCAGGTCACCAGGGTCAGAGAGGTCCATGTGTCTGGAATTTTTGAGGCCTGAACATGTAATCAACATCCTGGGATGAAGTCTAAAGTTGGAGGCATTTGAATTGTGGCTCAGCTGAGATCTACACATGTCTGCATTATTTTTGATTTTTCTTAAGGCACAACCAAAATAAAATTTATGATCCAATAAAAACCACTGGTCAATCTGTTGTCACGAAACATTTTTGTATTTCCTAAATCTGTACCTATTTTAATCTCTTTCTTAAATTTCCAAATTAAACAGAACCATCAGAAAACATTGATTTCATTTCAATAGTCGTAGGAGTTGACTTAATATTGTATACTAACTCTTACTGATGAATCAATAAATCACAAATCAATTTGCAATCAAATTCAATTTTTTTTACAATAATAAATCTAAGCATTGCACGGATTTTGAAAGAACAAGGTCTTTGGGTGCTATAACCACCCAGTCACCAAAAAAAATTGCACTTAATGAAAAAGTATATTTTATCTGCAGTCATTAATGTGGATCCATTTATGGCATGGGAGCAGAATTTTAGATTTACTTAAATCAATTTGAGCAATTTTACTTGTATTCCACACTTCTAACTAAATAATTGGATTCCATAATAAGAATCGTGCAAGGCTCTAACCTAGCAGTGAGTAATGTGGTCAGTCTAAATCGGAGCACAAGATAAATGGCCAAAATCACTAAGCTATACATTGTTTAAATTGAACTTTATTTTGAAAAAAAAATCTGTTCTCAGCAGCATATTCAAAAGCTTAAATCAATTTAAACCCTTGTCCTCAACTCTCTGGTATAGTACTGAAACAAACTAATTAAAAAAAAATGCTACATAACAATAGAGCAGCTTTCAATATAAAGTACCCCAATTTCTACAAGGCACGGGCAAAGCCTTTACTGAGGAGTTTATTGGAGTGGCTGTTGGACACTTTTAAAAGCCAAGAAGTGGGAGGCAGATGTATAGGCACAGAGTTCAAGAGTGATGGCCTGGACTGAACTGAATATTCCAAGTTGCCAGCACCTATTATTATGAAAACCAATCAGAAGGCCATACACTGAACCACCCATACAACATATCAATAAGACATACCATTGTAGAGTCATAGTAATACAGCACAAAAATGGGCCCTTTGGCCCAGCTGTTCAAAATCGACCACAGCCATTCTGCTGGTAGACCCAGATGCCTGGGTTCAGTTCACGTCCCCCAAGCCATTTCCCTCCATGTACCCATTCAAATACTACTTAAGTGCTGCACTTATACCTGCCTCAACAACTTCCTTTAGCAGTTCACTCCAGATATTCACTGTGCTCTGTGTAAAGAAGTTGTTCTCTGGTCTCTTTAAAATCTCTCCCTTGTATTTGTGCCCTCTTGTTTGGACACTGAATATGGGGAAGACTGACTGTTCAGTTTATTTTTGAAATTACTAGGGACATAAGCTTCTTTGAGGTCACCTCTGATTCTCCAATGCTCCAAGAAGTAAAGATCCAGCATAGCCAACCTCTCCCTATAACTTGTGCCTTCTAGTCCAGGCAGCATCCTTGTAAATCTCTTCAGTACTGTGTCCAGCTTGACAATGTCTTTCCTATAACAGGGTGACCAAAGCCATACATAATATTCCAAGTGTGGTCTTAACATTGACTTAAATAATTGCAACATAATGTCCCTGATGGCATTTTACCAGTGAAGGCCAGCATGCCAAACACCAGTCTGCTTGCGTGAACTGTGCACTTGTATTCCCAGGTCCTACCCTGGTTTGAATATCCAAAATGAATCACCTCTCTCTTATCTACTTTGAAATGTATTTGGCATTCCTCAGCCCATCTCTCTAACTGATGAAGATCTCTGTAATTCATAGTAACCTCCTTCACTGTCAAAAAGGCCCTCTAACTTGGTATCAGCAAACTTGCTAGGCAGGCCGTGTACACTCTCATCCGAATTATTTACATAAAAAATGAACAGCAAAGGTCGCAACACTGACGCTCGGGGCACTCTACTTCATAGGCCTCCATGTAGACGATTGACCTTCAAACTTCAAAGTACATGTATGTCACCAAATGCTACCCTGAGATTAATTTTCTTGCAGGCATTCACAGTAGAACAAAGTAACAGAGCAGAATCAATGAAAAACTACAAACTATTGGCAGTCAATTTGCCAAAGACAAACTGTGCAAATACAAAAAGCCAAAAATACATAAAGAAATGATACTGAGAACATGAGTTGTAGAGTCCTTGAAAGTAAGGCTGTAGGTTGTGGAATCAGTTCAGTGCTGAGTGAAATTATCTATGCTGGTTCAGGTTCAACCATCACCCTCTGCTTCCTATCATTGAATCCACCTTGTTAGCTCCCTCTGAAGCTGATGCAACATAGTTTTCTAGATCAGAATGCCATATGGGACTTTGTCAAAGGCCTTATTAAGATCCATATAGACAACATCCATTCCCTACTTTCATTTATCCTCTTAGTTATAATACCATAAGATATAGGAGCAGAATTAGGTCATTTCATCACAGCTGATCCATTTTTCCTTTCAGTCCCAATCTCCTGCTTTCTCCCCACTGTCCCTTCATGTCCTGACCAATCAAGAATCTATCAGCCTCTGCCTTAAATGTACATAAAGACTTGGCCTCCATAGCTGCCTGTAGCAACAAATTCCACAGATTCACCACTCTCTGGCTAAAGAAATTTCTCCTCATCTCAGCTCTAAAAGGATCCCCCTCTATTCTGAGGCTGTGTCCTCTGGTTTTGGACACACTCACTGTAGGAAACCTCTCCATATCCATTCTTTCAAGACCTTTCACCATTCAATAGGTTTCAATTGGGTTATTCCTCGTTCTTCTAAGTTCCAGTGAATACAGACCCAGAGCTATCAAATGGTCTTCATATGACAAGCCATTTAATCCTGGAATCATTTTCATGAACCTCCTTTGAACCCTTTCCAGTTTCAGCACATCCATTCTAAGGTAAGGTGCTCAAAACTGCTCACCATACTCCATGAGGCCTCATCAGTGCTCCATAAAGTCTCAACATTGCATCCTTGCTTTTATGTTCTAGTCTTCTTGAATTGAATGCTAACATTGCATTTGCTTTCCTCACTTCAGACTCAACCTGCAAGTTAGAAGGAGATGAGTTATACAGCTCTCGTTACATGCATGTGCAGTTCAACTCTGAGTGATTGTGCAGAAAGTTTGAAGTTAGCAACTGATCTCCTTCTACTTTAGGCCACGAACTTATCAATCACCCCTAGGAACACCTTTGATCCTGTATTCACCTTTGATTTTTGTTCACCTTTTACATTGCAACTCCTCCTATTGACTGCAATTTTGCTGTGTCAACAGTCTCTCCTTGCTAGGCGTCTACCTACACATTGCTTCTGTTTGTTAACCAACTACCTCATCTTTAGCACTATTACTCCAGTTCCTATTCCCCTGCCAAATTACTTTAAACCCACCTGAACAACACTAGCCAACCTGCCTCTTCAGAAAACCTCAGAGGTTTCGTTAGACATGACTTGCCATGTACAAAACCAGGCTGAATATTCCTGATCAGGCCTTGACTATCTACGTGGTGATTCCTTGGAGTGAATTCTTCCTTTCAAATATGCACTGCTATATATTTCCATGTAATTTGTACAGACTTTTATCTTTGAAATGAGCCAATATCACAAAATTCACTTCAACAAAATTCGAAGTCATCGTAGATATATACAGCAGGGAATAGGAAAGTGCTTATTTGAATCTGAAGTACTGATTCAAAATGAAGTATTTGTGTTTAGAAAACAATTCTTTTAAGAACTACTTAATTCTAGTTGCTGCGATGGGTTGACTGATGAATAATCAGAGGGAAATCAAGTCTGAGTTTTAGTGATTATTAAATTTAAGGGTTTATTTTTTCAAAAAAAAAGAGCTTTGCATCCATCAGGAATTTTCCTGTCATCTTTCAGTGAAGTGATGCAGTCATCAGAGAAACAATTGAGCTCAGACCTGTCATTAGAGAACCTGCAACTTGACACTTGGAGCTCAGCATCCAAATGCATGTGCAGTCTGCACACACTTCAGCTCCAAGATGGATGTTTACGTGACCTTTCTTTTGCATTACAGTCACTGTTGGAATGATTTCCCATTAGTTCCAAGCATTCCTATGGGATGGTTGCTGCAACTTCGCAGCAAAAAAAAATTAAGCAGTGTTGGGTTATTGATGTACCATTGTTTGCCAGTATTAGAGAGGATGGAGCTTGCACTCAACATTCTTAAAGCAAAAGTTCCCTACCAACATACCCCCACTTCACTACACTGCCTTTCAACACTGAAGGTTCACAATGAAACCCTGGAAAATTTGGGCCACTTGTTATATCATGGGAGCCACTTCCCAGTGAAGGTAGACATAATTGATTCACCATGACTTTCCATATATTAACACAGCTTCAGTTGATTGAGGAATAGCATGTCTGAAGATCAAGATCCATGACCATCATAAAAGTGCTGTGGATTGAGGACTGGTTGACAAAGAAAACAGCAGAAATAAATGGACTATTTTCAGGTGGAGTGACTAGTGCATTTGACAATTTGTATGAGGGGGAAAAAGTGCACCAACTCTGTTTGTTGATATCACAAAGCTGGGGTGGTGGGGAGGGGGGGGGGTAAGAGGCCCAATAACATTACGGAGATGGTTAACTGGTGAGAACATGGCATAGAGTATAATGTAAAAAATCATGACATCGTCCAGCTTTGTAGAAAAGTGGAGTATTTATTTTAATTGGCGAGCGAATGGGACCAGGGTTACCTTGTAAACAAATCAGTCAAAGTTAACATGCATGAAGAGCAAACAATTAGAAAGGCAAAATGTGTGGTGGCCTTTACTACAAGAAGAATAGACTACAAGATGATATACAATACTGTGCGCCCTAGAATTTTTCCCATAATTTTGTTTTGGATGTTTTTTTTGTCCTCTGCATTAGTGTGTCAGTAGAAAAAAGCAAATTTTAGATTTCCAAGCATTCACGTTCCAAAAAATTAAATGTTAGAGAATTTTTTGTATTTCATTAAAGAAAGTAACATGTTAAGTAATAGACCACTTTTCAAATTAAAACTTGATTACTTTATTAGTATATAGTCCAGTGCTTGATTAAACAAAGATAAACAGTTCAATGACATAATGAGTTGAATGAACTAAACAGATTAACTGAAACAGAAATGGGTCTAAAAGGAATGAAACTGGGCGAAGGACAACCAGACTAAAAGGTGAGGGTGTGGCAGATGCGACAGTTTAACCTCAAATCATCAATTCTTACACCATGGTATGAGTGAACACAGCAACAAGACACAAGGTGCTCATCCTGCATCAGCGAGGTCTCTCCAAAGCAGAAATTTTGTGGCAGATAGGAGTTTCAAGATTAAACGAGAGAAGATCTGCAGATGCTGGAAATCCAAGCAACACACACAAAATGCTGGAGGAACTCAGCAGGCCAGCTAGCATCTATGGAAAAGAGTACAGTCAACGGTCTTCGCCCAAAACATCGACTGTACTCTTTAACGTAGATGCTGCCTGGCCTGCTGAGTTGCTTCAGCATTTTGTGTGTGTGTGTTGCCAGGAGTTTCAAGATGTGCTGTCAGCCATGAAACCTGAATGCAGCAGACGAGAGATACATCAAACTAATGTCACTTTTAGGTGGGAGGAAGTCCAGCACTGCTATCAACTCTGAACTCTCAGAAACCACTGGAACCCAAGTAGACCCCTCTACAGTCCGGAGAAGTCTTCTCAAAACTGGTCCTCATTGAAGAGTTGTTGTCAAAAACCCATTCCTCCTAAGTGGAAACAAAGCCAAGAGACTGACCTACACACAAAAACACAAGGACTGGGGTGCAGAACAGTGGCAGCAAGTGCTCTGGACTGACAAGTCAAAATTTGAAACTTTTGGCTCAAACAGGAGGCAGTTTGTCCGTAAAAGAGCTGGAGAGTGCTACATGAATGAGTATCTGCAGCCAACAGTGAAGCACGGCAGAAGTTCCCTGCAGGTTTGGGGCTGCATTTCTGCAAATGGAGGTGGTGGTCTGGTCAGAATTAATGGAATCATCAATGCGGTACAAAGTACAGGCAGATTCTCATCTGCCATGCAATACCATTAGGGAAGTGTCTAATCAGTCCCAACTTCGTTCTGCAGCACTGCAATGACCCCAAACACATGGCCAAGTTCATAAAGAACTATCTTCAGTGAAAAGACAAACAAGGAGTTCTGCATCAGATGGTGTGGCCTCCACCGAGCCCTGATGTCAACATCATCAAGGCTGTCTGAGATAACCTGCAGAGACAGAAGCAAGTGAGGCAGCCAAAGTCTGTAGGAGAACTGTGGCAAATTCTCCAAGATGCTCTGAACAACTTACCGGCTGATTTTCTTTTAAAACTGCATGACACTGTACCTAAGAGAATTGATGCAGTTTTAAAGGCAAGGGGTGATCACACCAAATATTGATTTGATTTAATTTTTGTTTACGGCTCTTTATAGTAATTTTCTGATATTTAGAAACCTTTCATTACATTATTTTTGAAAGCATCTGCTCTTTACAGAATTTTCTTACATATGCTTAAGACTTTAGCACAGTACTTTAATGCCAGTAAGAGGCCTGGTCAGACTGCACCTAAAATATTGCAGAGAAGTCTAGTCTCCCAGCTTAAGAAAGGATATACCCAAGAAGCACAACAACGGCTCACCACACTGGTATGGAGAATGATAACTGACCCCATACTCTACGGGGTATAGAAGAATGATAAGCAATCTCATTGAAATATCCAAAGTTCCTAAAAGGGTGGGTATTTCTTTGTACTAGAGTATTTAAAAGTAGGAGTATTAATCAACAATTCGGCACTCAAATATTTCATTGTTATTCAGTTAAATGGTAGTTTTTCTTTGTTTACCTTTTTAACTCTTTCCATGAAACTTTGGCTAACTGGGGAAGCCGATGTGTCCCAGTTAATCGGAATCCACTGTATATAAGAAAAAAACAACCAAATGACCCCTTGGAGCTGTTTTAAACTGCTCAGTTTAAATCTATGTCCTCTCATTTTTTTGATACGTTTCCATGGGAGGGGGGAAGAGGGGAGATTTTAACCATATCCCATCTTGTCTGATTCTTCTTCTGTCGGGTCACCTCTCAGTCTCCCTTGGTCCAGGGAAACCAAGCCCAGCTTATCCAATCTGTCTCTATAGTTATAAAACTCCAACTCAAGCAACATCCTGGTGAATCCCTTATGCAGTCACTTTCAGGAAACTATGGACATGGACCCCCAGATCCCTCTGTTTAACAACTTTCCTTAGTGCCATACCATTTACTGTACATGCCCTACTCCCGTTTCACTTGCCAAGATTGATCACCATTTGATGGGATTAAGTTTCATCTGCTTTATATTCTGCTATTCTCAAGTACCACCAACTTTTGTGCTATCTGCAAACTTAATCAAACCTCCCAATTCACAATTGAGTCATTAATATATACCAGAAGCAGCAAAGATTAGTGGCCCTCTGGCACATCACTAATCATTGTAGAAGTAGCTTCCTTGTGCAGACTGCAGAGTTTCAAGAAGGTTGCCAATGTACTGCACTGGAATTTTATCCTGAAGAAAAGATTTAGAGGTGACTTATAAGTTTCTAAGATGTTGAGTGAAATGAATTTTGGGGCTGAGCAGAGTTCCAGGGATCAAATATGAATATTTTTACATGAAACAGATTTTCTTGTAAAAGTTGTTGGTATATAAGGTGCTTTTAAGTATCTTGAAGGGGTGGTTCTTTGAGAGTTGTCCCAAATAAAGAGCTGCCCCAATTAACCGATGGCCCCAAGAACCGGAATCTACTGTTTATAGATAGTGTTAATTTCTGAAATGTGCTGCCAGTAGTGGTGGCCGGAACAGATACAATTCCTATGTTTAAGAGGCATTTAGATAAACAGGCAAAGCAGGACACAAGTCATAATGTGGGCAAACAGATTGGCCATGATGAGATAGGCCAAAGGGCTCATTTCTGTGCAGTAAGACCTTTTGGTAATGCAACCTCTTCAATGTTTTCCGGTTCCAAGGTTGGATGGGAGCAGAGGTTGGGTTAGATGGTTGATGGATCATCTACTGTACAAATGCAGATTAAAAGTGAATTCCAAACCATTTAAGCTTCAACGTGGCACTAGACAAGGCTGTCAGTTGAGCCCTCTGCTTTTTGATCTGGCCTTAGAACCTTTTGCCATTGGCTTTTGAAAATCTAATGATATCACCGGTATTTTAAGGAGAGACACTATCCACAAAGTCTCGCTGTACGCTGATGATCTGTTGTTATTTATTTCTAATGTTGAGACTTCATTACCCCATGCGCTTTCTTTACTCTCCTGTTTTAGCCAGTTCTCAGGTTATAAATTAAATCTGCATAAAAGTGAACTTTTCCCTTTGAATAATTTATACCAACAAATTCTAACCTTCCTTTTAAAATTGTAAGAAACCAATTTACCTACTTAGGTGTAACAATCACTAAAAACTATAAGCGTCTATTTAAACAAAATTTTCTTACCCTATTGAATCACGTGAAAAAGATACTATCAAATTGGTCGCCTCTTTTGTTATCGCTGACTGGCCGAATTAATTCTATCAAAATAAATATATTACTTAAATTTATATATCTTTTTCAGGCATTGCCTGGTTTTATTCCTAAATCTTTTTTTTGATTGTCTTGACTCTATTGTATCTTCTTATATATGGAAGAATAAGCGTTCTAGATTAAATAAAATTCATCTTCAGAAAGATAAAAAGAATGGAGGATTAGTTTTACCAAACTTTAGATTTTATTATTGGGCAGTTAATTTAAGGAACCTTACATTTTGGTTATATTACATTAATCATGAGGATTGCCCGATGTGGGTTTTTTTTTAAGCAGCTAACTCTGTTAATAAATTTTCTATTATTCCTCTTCTTGGATCCTCACTTCCTTTGTCTCTGAGTAAGTTAACTGATAATCTGGTAGCTAAACATACTATGAGAATTTGGATACAATTCCGAAAATACTTTGGCTTATTGAGATTTTCTCTTTCGAGTCCCATTTTTTCTAATTTTTTTAAAAACTCTCTATGATTGATGCAGCTTTTAAAGAATGGGATTAATTAGGTATTAAATGTTTTCAGGTCTTGTTTGTAGAGGAAGTCTGTTTTCATTTGAACAACTGTCAACTAAATATAGTTTACCCAAAGCTCATTTTTTTCGATACCTACAAATAAGAGATTTTTTACCGTCTCAAATAAGTACATTTCCTAAAAGTCCTGATAAGAATCTACTAGATGTAATTTTTAATTTGGAACCTTTTTATAATAGATCTATAGCTAATATTTATAATATGCTGTTGGCAATGAGAAGTGTTCCTTTAGATAAAATTAAAAATCTTTCGGAACAAGATTTACAGACTTCAATTTAGATTAGATTAGATTATGAGGACACTCAGTCCTCGTTTATTGTCATTTAGAAATGCATGCATTAAAAAATGATACAATATTCCTCCAGAAAGATATCACAGAATCACAAGACAAACCAGGACTAAAACTGACAAAACCACATAATTATAACATATAGTTACAACAGTGCAAAACAATACCGTAATTTGATAAAGAGCAGACCATGGGCACAGTAAAAAAAAAGTCTCAAAGTCCCGATAGCCCCATCATCTCACGCAGACGGTAGAAGGGAGAAACTCTCCCTGCCAAGAACTCCAAGCACCGCAAACTTGCCGATGCATTGGAAGCACCGGACCGCAGCCGACTCTGAGTCCATCCGAAAACTTTGAGCCTCCGACCAGCCCTCCAACACCGAGCACTGAGCACCATCTCTGCTAAGTGCTTCAACCCCGCCACAGCCGCCGAGCAACAAGCAAAGCCGAGGACTCGGGGCCTTCCCCTCTGGAGATTCTGGACCACACAGTAGCAGCGGCAGCGAAGCAGGCATTTCAGAAGTTTCACAGATGTTCCTCCATGCTTTCACGTCTGTCTTCATCAAATCAGGATTGTGCATGGCACCCTACTTGACAGATAACAGATATCATTCACTGGAGTGGCCGCTGCAAGCTGCGTCGTGTCGCCATCTTCTCCTCCCACCTTTCTGAGGAAACTTGGAATCAAATTTTTAAATTGGTTAACACTTCATCGTTATGTGCCCGCCACTCTCTCCTACAATTTAAAGTGGTCCATAGGGCCCATATGACTAAGGATAAGTTGTCTTGTTTTTATTTAGATATATCTCCGTATTGTGATAAATGTAATAATGGAGAAGCTTCACTCATTCATATGTTTTTGACATGTCCGAGTCTTGGAAAATATTGGAAAGAAGTATTTCAAACTTTCTCGATACTTTTCAAAGTAAACTTTAGGCCTAATCCTTTGATTGCTTTATTTGGTATTGTTGGAGGAAAGGATACTATTTTGGAGTCATCTGACTTGAACATTTTGGCTTTTATTTCTCATGGCCAGAAGGACGCTGTTGCTTAAATTGAAAGATGCGGTCCCTCCTATTCATGCTCAATGGTTACATGATGTTTAAATTTAGAGAAGATTCGATGGGTTAGATTTTTTCTTATATAATAAAATCGCTATATTTCAGTGTTACAAATTAATTAATTTGTAAGAGTATAGAGTTTGTATGCGATTTAGTATAATGTATTGATATATTTTTTCTTGTACTCTGTATTCTTATATGCAAAATTAATAATAAAAATATTGGGAAAAGAAAAGTGAGGATGCTTGAAGTTTTTAAAATTGTTTTATATAAATAAATCATCGATATATGCAGTTTTCCTGGACGGCTGGTGGCGCAGTGAGATCAGCGCCGGGCTCGAGAACGGAGGATCCAGAGTTCGATCCAGTGACAGACCGCCCCCGTGCGCATTCTCCATCCGCGCCGGGTTGATGTCGAGCTCACAACTCGGCCTCGTAAAATAATACTGTGAAATATCTGTGTGAGGAGTGGCGCCCCACACAGCCTTTCAAACTGCGACTCGTAAGGCATGAAAATGTCCGACGCTGGCCTCTCAGGTCTGAGTCAATGTCGTCATCATCATCATCATCATCATTTGAGGAATTGAATATGTGTACAATGTAATGCACTCTCCTCTGACTCTACCAGAAAGGAAAGCATATGTTTTTTTTAAAAAGATGACTACGCTCACTTATTCTAAAAGGCTTCTTGCAAAATGTTCAATCCCACCAGGAAGAAGAACTTTTTTGTATTAAATACGGTATGTTTCAAATTATTTGGCTTAATTACACCCTAGTGCATGTGCTTTTATTTAAGAATTGAATTTGTATGCAGAAATCTAGAAGTAAAAGATGGGAATAAAATGGTTGTGAATTTCAGAGGTCTGAGAAAATGTAGATGGAATTTAAAATAAGACATTATTTGCAATACCTCCTAGGATGCTACTGAATGGAAAAGCATATCTTCCTGAACAAATAAAAAATCAATTTAAAACTACTTTGGAGCCTTTTTGGGAATAGCTTTTGTAGTTTGCATGAGCCTGTTTCCCTGCTTAGGTAGATATTTCAAGATACTATTAGGAGAATTCAGGAGCTTTCTCCCAGAATTTGTTCCCCAATTCTGAAGAACCATTTGTGGGAGCTTCCTGAAATGAATTGCTTGCCACACTTCCTAAATCACCAAGGTGACTATTTCATTAGATGCAAAGCACTTGGGAAACTTAGTTTATGTCATTTTGAATTTTGAAAGTTAAGTTGTTTTCTTACCCTGAATTAACATGGCATAGTGCAGGCAGCTGGGGAATTCTGAATCCTACAGTGCTGTCCTGGAGACTATGCTGTTTATTTACATTTGGCAGTGTTGTTGACTGAGACATGCTTTGTAGGTTTCATGTGTTCAGAAGCACTGATAACTAGTGTAGAGTAAGAACTATGGTATAGCAGACCATCCTTTCTCCAGTGTGACCAGGAGAACAGTAAGGAGAGAATAGGAGTAGAATTATACTCTTTATTTTTTGTTTTGTCAGTAACTATAAATTATTTATTTTAAAAGCTGTATCTGCATATCTGGATGGACCACTTTAACGTTTTGTTTGTAGTTACATTGGCTTGTTAAAGTTTACATTAAACTTAATTGTTGCTGCAAATATAAATCCGCAGCTTTCTGGATTGAACCAGCTTTTAATTTGCTCATTTGTATGCAGAATTCTCTGACAGAAAAGGATTTGATTTATTTACCATTTATTCAAGATGTGCGATCAGCTTGCTAAGTATTGCCAACATTTTCACTCATGTTTTAATGAGTAAAAATTAACATCTTAAGTTTTAAGAACATACAAAAAAAGATTGTGCTCTTGTCAGTGTTTGGGTGACAAACTTAAAATTCTGCTTTTAGTCTTTTAATGTTCTTGAGACATTACATAAACCTGTGTCATATCCTTTCCTCAAAGTATATAGTAGATAATGAAGTACAGCTGTTACTCAAATAAATCTGGTACATGTTTTGGGAAAATTAACAAATGTGAACTGAATAATCAGGTTGCCCACTTTTTGTGGTGGTTCCATGTTGAGGGATTTACTTAAAATGTGTCAAATACTGTTTAGCTTGTACAGAAACTAGAAATCAATGGCCACACATTTTAATTCCATGTCCTATTCCCATTCCGATATGTCAGTCCATGGCCTCCTCTACTGTCGAGATGAAGCCACACTTAGGTTGGAGGAACAACACCTTATATTCCGTCTGGGTAGCCTCCAACCTGATGGCGTGAACATTGATTTCTCTTACTTCCATTAATGCCCCTCCTCCCCTTCTTACCCCATCCTTAATTTATTATTTATTATTTTTATTTTTTTTTCTCTCTCTTTCCCTCTCACAATAACTCCTTGCCTGTTCTCCATCTTCCTCTGGTGCTCCCCTCCCCCTTTCTTTCTTCCAAGGCCTTCCATCCCACGATACTCCCCCTTCTCCAGCCCTGTATCCCTTTTGCCAATCAACTTCCCAGCTCTTGGCTTCATCCCTCCCCCTCCTGTCTTCTCCTGTCATTTCAGGTCTCCCCCTCTCCCTCCCACTTTCAAATCTCTTGCTATCTCTTTTTTCCGTTAGTCCTGATGAAGGGTCTCAACCCGAAACATTGACTATACTTTTTCCTATAGATGCTGCCTGGCCTGCTGTGTTCACCAGCACAAAATATTGACTGGCCATTTCCCTCCACTGATGCTGCCTGACTTGCTCTTTTCCCTTAGCAGTTTGTTTTTGCTTAGATTCCAGAAACTGCAGTCTTTAGTGACTCTGTTCTATTTGGTTCAAGGAGTGGATTCATTCTTACTGATCACTGTCCAGTGAGTTTTTAATTAAGTTTTTCACTGTCATCTGTATAGAAGCACTACCTAGGCCTTTTTGGAGGTTATTTAAGAGTCGATCATATTGCTGTGGGTCTGGGGTTGCACATTGACTTGACTGTAAAGATGGCAGATTTTCTTTCCTAATATACATTAATTTTGATGATAATCCACTAGTTTTATAATTACTAAGAATAAGTTTCTTAATTGCAAATTAATTAAATTTGTACTTAAGAGCTGCAATAGATGGATTTGAAATATGGTCTCTGGTTTACTGTGGACTGGCAACTTCATAGCTATACCTCTGTTTCTGCATATTATACATATGGGACAGTAAGATTAATGGCAGCATTGTCTATATTTGAATTACTTTCATTGTACAAGATCAGAGATCACTACATAGGAGTCCATTTGACCCATGCTTGCTCTATGTGAGAGCAGTCATGTTGCCCTCCCCATTGTATCACTGAGCAATTACTTATCATCAATTTTTGAATGCCATGATTGAATCCATTGCAACTGCTACTGTTGCCAGTGACTTTCATTTTACATCCTGGGTCTCTTTACCCTTCAACCAATTGGAACACTGTCTCAATCTATTTTGTCTCCATACAGTAGTATTGAAAGCCTCCTATCCTATTTTCTGCATGGCCTCTTCTGTTTTATGAAGAACCCTGCCATCTGGATCTTTGTAAGAGATATTTTTGTCACCAAGACTTTAAAATGTTGTCAAATTTGGCTCCTTTAGGAGAGGAGGACAAAACTGCAAGTAAATATGTGGAATGCATCAAATGAGGTTTGGAGAACCAGACCATGTATCATAGAAGTTGGGGTTATGAGCCTGAATAGTGAAACATCAGGTTACCTGATGTTACCTGAAGCCTGAGATTGATGTGTTAAATTGCTAGAGCTAATTTTTTTTTGCACAGCCTTCGGTGAAGGCAGATTGAGTCTATGTGGTTAATAATTGTGCTGAATCTACCTGTGGGCCTGCAGTTGTGAGCTGCTTAATGTATTACTCAAAGCTTTCTGTTTCAGCTAAAGATCAGTTGGAGAATAGACCTGCTAAATGTTACAGTTTCTTTAGTAATTTTTAAGATCCATTTAGTTTAATTATTAATAAGTAATTAATTTTACACTTGGCATTCTTATTAATTTGTGAATGAAGCATTTTCTAGGCAAAAGTGATTAGATTGCTGAGAACGTTGTCTCTGGTACTGGATAATTTTCATTGTTCGAGGATACATGCAAGGCTCTTCCATACTGGATAATTGTTCCCATGGTGATGGCAACAGAACTTACAAATACTGTATTGGTTGTATTCCTCTGTGGACACTACTTGAAGTCATTGAGGAAAGGGAATTATTTGTGTTTTAACCACATACCACCTACTAAACTTTTTTTAAATGTGGCTTGCACCATTCCTCATCTCTACATAGGGACCTCAAAGTCTCCCTGAAATGTGGTTTGCTGAGCCATTTCCGATGGTATTTAAAATTTGAAGTCAATAGGCCAAATCAGATAAGGATGCAAATTTTTTTTACTAATTAGTGAATTAGATAGATTTTTATAATGTAATAACTGCATGGTCATTATACTCTGGATTTATTTAATTTGTGGATTTAAAATTTCCCAGCTGCCTTCTGGTTAAGATGGCACTACCGAACGTGTGCTACAGCTCTCTGGTAGTCAAAAAACTAAGAAATCTGATTAAAAGCATCACTAAAAATACCTTTTCTGAGATAAATTGGATTAAATTATCGCCACAGTGAAGGGGTGAGCGATGGCGAGTCAAGATGGTGTGTTGCAGAATCATTGCAAGTGAAGTTCTGATGCTCGTACAGCTGACTTGGGAGCAAGGTTGGATTGGTCTGGGCAGTAAAAGGAGAAGTCAGGGCTCGGGCAGGGAAGTTCCGGTGCTCGTTCAACTGGCTTAGGTGTGAGGTTGGATCGCTGTGTGTGCTGAGCTGATTTGAAGAGCTTGAGAGCAACTTTGGGCTGATTGACAGAATCTGGGCCCAGAGCAAGTCGCTGGGCGGCATGGTCTAGGCCCAGAGCAGCAGCGGTGCCTAGATCCTGGTGCAAGGTACAATTCGCTGTTTAGATAATTTAAGCACTGGTGCAGGTTGGAGCCGAGAGCTGATTTCACTTGCTGTCTGTGCTCTTCACATTTCTCTCCAGGGCATGGAGCCTTTCGCTGTTCTGTTGTTGGACCAATCTAAACACTGGCCCAGGTAGACTGAAAAGGTAGGGTGTCGATCGGGATGAGAAGCAGTTTCACTAGTTCACCGCAATGGGTTATCTCCCATTTGAAGGCTTTGAAGACTGCCCCGGCTGTTGTGCTTTGTGCCTGCTAATATGATGAACAGATAAGCAAGACTTTGAGCCAACTCTGGGCAGCTCCGGGATTTGGATCTGAGGACTAAATTTTGGTTTGGAATGCTGTTGTTTGCTTCAATTGTTTCATTTTTTTTCTTGCGCATTGGGTATTTTTTTATTTTTATATTTTTTCTTTAATTGGGTTCTTTTGGTTTCTTGCTTTGTGGCTACCTGTGAGCAAGCAAATCTCAAGGTTGTATAATTTATACATTCTTGTACTTGATAATAAATGTACTTGATTTGAACTTGAATTTAAGTTTGTATCTGCATCAACCAATTTAGACCTCTTTATACCAGTCTGATAAATTGCCCCTAGATTTCCATGATAAACATGAACGAATAAAGCCATGATCAAAAAAATGTGTTCTGGTGTTTGATTTATCCTTAATTTGGTAGTTTAGGGAAAACTGTCCTTTCCAGAGATCAACTTGCAAACCTCATCAAACCAAAAGCCAAGATTAATTGTGCCATTGGACTGAAGTTTGTAAGTTGATTTTCAAGACCTCAGTGAGCAAAAGGTGTGATATGAGCTGTAAAATTTGATAACCCTGTTGTAGAATAATAACTAGATTTTTTTATAGGAGGATAAAACTTAATGATTTGCATTTACACCTTAAATTGTTTTTGTGCTTTAAGTGGAAAACATCAATTAGTGGTCATCATCTTTAACATAAGAACTGGAAATAGTGCTGGGAATAGTAGATCATGCAGCATCTGTGGAGCAATAAATGGGTAATGTTTTTTCTGATCTTTTCAACATATATTTTTTTAAATTTCTGATTTCCAGCATCTTCAGTTTTATTTGTCTTTAAGCTAGAGTTTTCAGCAAGGATACAGGGCTGATCATGGTAAGAATAGACAGCAGCTGGTAGAGATGTACTTGTCAAAGACTTGCTTTGTAGAAAGAAAAACCTGCATGGTGCTGTGTGCAGATACGGTTGTGATATCTCTGAACTTTATGCCTCCAACAATATATGGGACATTAGCTTTTATGCACCCTAACAGCTGTGTTATCTGATGTCCTGCAAGTTACCAGCTTCTATCCCCACATATCTTTGACAGACTCTGTGCTGGAAGAGCACTACTTCAAACCAAATGGATCAATTTAATATCAGAGAATGGATACAGTATACAACCTGAAATTCTTACTCTTTGTAGACATCCACAACACAAGAAACCGCCAAAGAATGAATGATGGAAACAGCAAAACCCCAAAGCCCATTGTAGCTACTTGTAGATCATGGATCTTCAACTAAGTCTTGATTTCCCTGCATAATGACAACTATCATTTCCAGGTACTGTGATGGTAGGACACATAGTCCCAGGGAGAGAATTATCATCATGGTCTTGGGCAATTGAGGGTGACTTGGTTCTGTTCTGGTTACTTGAGACTTCTTATAACACAGTGTGAAAACTTGAAGTTGAGATCAGGTAGATCTATGAACAGTAGTGAAGTCATAATTAAAATTAAGTTATGGTTGAAAATCTAATTTTATTGAATGGCAGTGTAGATTGAAGGAGTCATAACCTAATTTTCTGATATTCTTAACATTATGGGTCTTGAGTTTTACCACGAATTGCATAGAATCAGTGAAAATATGAAAATCTAGTTTGCTATAATTTATCTTGGAGGAAATTGGCAGCTTCTTTGCTGCCTGCACCCAAATTTAGATAATTGTTCCTGGGAATTTTTGAATAATTCCTTTAAAAGAATAATATCGGGTTTTAAATAGTTTTCCCTGTAGTAGTGGGATGAGCAGAATAGCTTGTTCTTGCTTTCCTCTACCTATTCCCACCAAATCCCTTTTCTCTCCCTGCCATCCCCCCCACCCCACCCCCAAGAAAAACATCCTAATGTTAGTGAAGTAAACATCCTACTTAAAAGAAACATTTGTTTGGGTCACAAAGCCATTACACAATTAAGACTAATCAAAGAAATATTTGTTAATTGTTAAATTTATTACACTAATTTTCTTAATTTCAGCTTATCTACATCCTTTATTGCACAAAGATTAGTTGATTCTGTACAAATTTAGGATGGGATCCAAAACTTTCTCACCATTAAGCACAGTGCTCATAGATTGATAGATAAGGTGGAAGTGTGTATGCAGTACCTGCACGCAAAGCATTGCACATTGCTTTACCTGGCCCAATTGGCTGAGCTATTTTCTCAGCCACCTACTTTGCCAAGACTTAAAATAAAAACACTTTCTTGATTTCCAGCACTGGCCATAATTTAAAACAAATACCGTGGACTCCAGTTAATTGGGACACATCAGGACTAGTATATTTTGGCCCAATTAAGCGGCTGCCCCAATTAGCTGAAGTTTCAGGGAAATAGTTAAAAAGGTATTTAAAAAAGACGGACTACCATTTAACTGAGTAACAAATTATGTATTTAAATGAAATACAGAACAAATTAGAACTCCACCAATACTTCTACAGTACTATTAAACTGTATATTAGTTCTGAATAGTTATCGACAGAGGAATTCAACCACTGTACACTGCCAAGTTCTTTTGAATGACTGTAATTCAACAAAATCAGCATAGACACCTAACAATACACATCAAAGTTGCTAGTGAACACAGCAGGCCAGGCAGCATCTCTAGGAAGAGGTACAGTTGATGTTTCAGGCCGAGACCCTTCGTCAGGACTAACTGAAGGAAGAGTTAGTAAGAGATTTGAAAGTGGGAGGAGGAGGGGGAGATCTAAAATGATAGGAGAAGACAGGAGGGGGAAGGATGGAGACAAGAGCTGGACAGGTGATTGGCAAAGGGGATATGAGAGGATCATGGGACAGGAGGCTCGGGGAGAAAGACAAGGGGGGGGACCCAGAGGATGGGCAAGGGGTATAGTCAGAGGGACAGAGGGAGAAAAAGGAGAGTGAGAGAAAGAATGTGTGTATAAAAATAAATAACGGATGGGGTACGAGGGGGAGGTGGGGCATTAGCGGAAGTTAGAGAAGTCGATGTTCATGCCATCAGGTTGGAGGCTACCCAGATGGAATATAAGGTGTGTTCCTCCAACCTGAGTGTGGCTTCATCTTTACAGTAGAGGAGGCTGTGGATAGACATGTCAGAATGGGAATGGGATGTGGAATTAAAATGTGTGGCCACTGGGAGATCCTGCTTTCTGTGGCGGACAGAGCGTAGGTGTTCAGCAAAGCGGTCTCCCAGTCTGCGTCGGGTCTCGCCAATATATAGAAGGCCGCATCGGGAGCACCGGGCGCAGTATGTCACCCCAGCCGACTCACAGGTGAAGTGTCACCTCACCTGGAAGGACTTTCTGGGGCCCTGAATGGTGGTAAGGGAGGAAGTGTAAGGGCATGTGTAGCACTTGTTCCGCTTACACGGATAAGTGCCAGGAGGGAGATCAGTGGGGAGGGATGGGGGGGCCGAATGGACAAGGGAGTTGCGTAGGGAGCGATCCCTGCGGAATGCAGAGAGAGGGAGGGAGGGAAAGATGTGCTTAGTGGTGGGGTCCCGTTGGAGGTGGCGGAAGTTACGGAGAATAATATGTTGGACCCGGAGGCTGGTGGGGTGGTAGGTGAGGACCAGGGGAACCCTATTCCTAGTGGGGTGGCGGGAGGATGGAGTGAGAGCAGGTGTGTGTGAAATGGGGGAGATGCGTTTAAGAGCAGAGTTGATGGTGGAGGAAGGGAAGCCCCTTTCTTTAAAAAAGGACATCTCCCTCGTCCTGGAATGAAAAACCTCATCCGAGTGCACCTAGTGCAGATAATGAACCACCTTCATACAATGCTTTCGATCATTGCAACTTCCAAATCTTTATTTTCATTGTAACTCTCAAGATGATTGCCAATACCTTAAAATTCTTTATAGTTCTTAACTTGAAGTAATGAAGTTGTTTCCTTTACATTTCCAGCCATTTCTTGCGACTCCAAGCGTGAATGCTTAAAACCCCAGTGAGTAAGACAGTTCTAAATTGTCATACTGCTTATTTCTTGACATCTATCAGTGACAAAAATCACTGCTTTTTGAAAACAAACACACACAACTAACACTATTTAAAAACTGTTTGCTGTAAGCACAGTGTAGTGTCTAACAGCCACACAAGTGCATACGACTGATGCTAATTAGAAATTGTTCGGCTATGACCTCAGGTCCCAGTTAAGCAGGAGAGTGTCCCAAATAAATGAGGGGAATCCCAGCTATTTTCTTGATTAGTGTTGCTCTTTAAGAGTTGTCACAAAAAATTTGCTGCCCCGATTAACTGATGGCCCAATTAACTGGAATCCACTGTACCAAGTGGATTGGTATACTGTTCCACAGTAACATAATCTGAAAACTCAATCTTACCATCAACATGGTGACACCTGATTCTACCTCTGCACTCTTTCTCTTGGCGCTTATTCAGAAATGCAAAATTGGGTGAGATGGTTTTATCTCAGAGAGCATTTGAATGACCAAAGCTATTGCTCTGGTTACCTATTTCAGCTTCCACATTGAGGTTCTGTTTTAGTGCTCTCCTGATCAGGCATCCAACTTCCAGCTAGAATATAATTTAAGAAATAATTTAAAGGTAAAGATTAGCTTTCCAGCATTTGCAAAATCTCTTCTGTTTAAGATCAGCTTTTGTCATATGTACATTGAAACATACAGTGAAATATGTTATTTGTATTAAATAAAATTAAATCAGAATCAGGTCTACTATCACTGGCATGTGTTGTGAAATTTGTTAACTTAGCAGCAGCAGTTCAATGCAATACATAATATGGAAGAAGAAGAAAAAATATAATAAAATAATAAATAAATCAATTACAGTCCATGTATATTGAATAGATTAAAAATTGTGCAAAACAGAAATAATATATATTAAAAAAGTGAGGTAGTGTTCATGGGTTCAATGTCCATTTAGGAATTGTATGGCAGAGGGGAAGAAGCTGTTCCTGAATCGCTGAGTGTGTGCCTTCAGGCTTCTGTACCTCCCACCTGATGGTAACAATGAGAAAAGGGCATGTCCTGGGTGCTGGAGGTCCTTAATAATGGACGCTGCCTTTCTGAGACACTGCTCCCTGAAGATGTCCTGGGTACTTTGTAGGCTACTACCCAAGATGGGGCCGACTAAATTTACAACCCTCTGCAGCTTCTTTTGGTCCTGAGCAGTAGCCCCTCCATACCAGACAGTGATGCAGCCTATCAGAATGTTCTCCACGGTAAATCTATAGATGTTTTTGAGTGTATTTGTTGACATACCAAACCTCTTCAAACTCCTAATGAAGTATAGTCATTGTTTTGCCGCCTTTATAACTACATCGATATGTTGGGATCAGGTTAGATCCTCAGAGATCTTAACACCCAGGAACTTGAAACTGCTCACTCTCTCCACTTCTGATCCCTCGATGAGGATTGGTATGTGTTCCTTCATCTTGCCCTTCCTGAAGTCCACAATCACCTCTTTTGTCTTACTGATGTTGAGTGCCAGGTTGTTGCTGCAACAGCACTCCACTAGTTGGCATATCTCACTCCTGTACGCCCTCTCGTCACCATCTGAGATTCTACCAACAATGGTTGTCTCGTCAGCGAATTTATAGATGGTATTTAAGAGCTATGTCTAGCCACACAGTCATGGGTATAGAAGGAGTAGAGCAGTGGGCTAAGCACACACCCCTGTGGTACACCAGTGTTGATTGTCAGCGAGGAGGATACGTTATCATCAATCCGCGCAGATTGTGGTCTTCTGGTTAGGAAGTCGAGGATCCAATTGCAGAGGGAATGACAGAGGCCCAGGTCTTATCAATCAGGATTGTGGGAATGATGGTATTAAATGCTGAGCTATAGTCGATGAACAGCATCCTGGCGTAAGTATTTGTATTGTCCAGGTGGTCTAAGGCCACTTGAAGAGTATTGAGATTGTGTCTGCTGTTGACTTGTTGTGTCGAGGGGCAAATTGCAGTGGGTCCAGGTCCTTGCTGAGTTCAGTCTAGTCATGACCAACCTCTCAAAGCATTTCATCACTGTCGATGTGAGTGCTACTGTGAGTGGGATTGTGCTGGACAGCTTGCAAGTGTCACCACAAATTTGGACACTGTGTCCCCTCAGTCTGTTCTGTAGCAGATCTGATTGGGGCTTCAATTCTAATTTGCTGCCTGACCTCCATGAATTTTACTTCCCCTCTAAACTTCTCCATGTCCTAGTAGTTTAGGGGGGAAATACAATTTCCAACTTTAGACAGCCTGTACATACGAGCGAGCTTTTGGGAGACTGGCAGGATGAATGGGTATGGATTTGCTGGCTCCTGCAGGCATCTGTTGCTGGGTGGGCATGAGGCATTTTCGCACGCCTACTCTCCCCAGCAGGCTCTGTCAGTCAAAGCTCAAACTGGGCACGGCACCTGATGATGATGATGACTCTCCCCTAACTCCCAATCTGTTTCTCCTCCCCCATCCCACTGCTGCAACAATTGGAGGTTCAGTCGAGCCTAGCAGAGTTGGGAATGCTGAGCAGACTCACTCACTCACAGGCTCATTGAATCAGCGAGGCTGAGTGATGGTCGCTATTTCTGTGCCAGTCCACTCTCCCATCACAGCTGTTTTTATCTATTTTCGTCTCATGAACAGTTTGGATTACAGATAGTTCTCCAGGGCAGAACTCCATCATAATCTAGGGACTACTTGAATATATTTAATGATCTCATACACCCAGTGCTCTGGGGTAGGGAATTTCCAAGTTTCACAAACCTTTGATAGAAGACAATCCCCTTCATTAATATGGGCATCTTTATCTTGAGACTATACCACCCAATTCTAAGTTCTTAGGGGAACAATTTCTACGTGTTTACTCTATCAAGCACCCTCACTCTAGTGTTTCAAGAGGTGTACTGGATGCAGTTTGTGTATTTGTAAATATTTCCTTGCCATTTTTTTTTTAGCACATCTCACGGGGGTACTAACCAATCACATTTCTTCAGAAATTAACTTGATCTTTTTCCATTAATTTTCATCAACTTCCATTTGAAGTTCTGTCATTCACATACAGTGGTGCTAGAAAGTTTGTGAACCCTGTAGAAGTTTCTCCATTTCTGCATAAATATGACCTAAAGTGTGATCAGATCTTCACGTGAGTCCTAAAACTAGGTAGAGAACCCAATTAAATAAATAATGCAAAAAAATATATATTTATTGAGAAAAATGATCCAATATTACATGTAAGAAACAAGAGAAAATCTGTAGATGCTGGAATTCCAAGTAACGCACACAAAATGCTAGAGGAACCCAACAGGCCAGGCAGCATCTATTGGGGGGAAAAAAGTACAATTGACGTTTTGGGCCAAGACCCTTTAGCAGGATTTCTCCAATTGTAGACAATTGCTCTTACTGATGATGAACACTCAGGTCTTCAGAAATGCTTTTGTAGCCCTTTTCAGCTTCATGCATCTCTATAGTTCTTCTTCTAAGGTCCTTTGAAAGTTGTTTTGATCGAGGCATGGTGCTGATAAACAGATCTTTCTTGAGAAGAGCAGGCTCTGTCAGTTTCCTGACTTTGTGTGTCTTTTTTTTATAGTGCAGGGCACCTCTACAACCCACACCTCCAATCTCATCTTATTGATTGGAGCACCTGACTCCAAACAGCTTTTGTAGAAGGCATTACCCCAGAGGTTCACGTACTTTTTCCAACAAATACATGTAATATTGAATCATTTTTCTTAAGTAAATGAGCAAGTAGAATGTTTTTGTGTTATTTATTTAATTGGGTTCTCTTTATCTAGTTTTAGGGCTTTTGCGTGAAGATCTGATCCCATTTTAGGTCATATTTATGCAGAAATAGAGAAAATTCTACAGGGTTCACAAACTGTACATAAGGGAAAAGTATACTGATCAGTGAACCTACCAATCTGAACATCTTTTTGGGATGGGGGAAGGAAGCTGAAGCACCCTCAGATACCTTGGCACAGAGAGAAGCAGCTCCAGAGATCAGGATTGAACTGGGGGCACTGGAGCCATGAGATGGCCACAAAGGTATGGTCAAGGGAGGCAGAGGAGCACTTACAGGACTACCTTGAATTGGTGGACTGGACAATATTCAAGAATTCATCTTTGAATCTGAATGAATATGCCACAGTTGTCACCAATTTCAAGACCTGTGCGGTAAATGTGTGCCTTTGAGAACAAACAAATCAAAAGCCATGGTCTTTCATAGTCTGTTGAGGGCTAGCTCTGTGGCATTCAAGACCAGTGAACCAGAACTATACAAGAAGTCCAGATACGACCTACAGAAAGCAAATTTGAGAGTGATAAAACAATTCCGATTGAAGTAGAGATGGAATCAGAAGCAAGTCAGCTCTGGCAGGGTTTGCAAGCCATTACTTCCTACAAAGAAAACCTAACTTCATGAATGGCAGTGATGTTTCACTCCCAGATGAGCTCAATGCCTTTACGCATGCTTTAAAAGGGAGAATAAAACTACATCTGTACGAATTCCTGCAGCATCCAGTGACCCTGTGTGTTCTCTGTCTTGGAGACTGATGTCAGACATCTTTCAAGAGGGCGAAACCTCATAGGGCCCCAGGCCCTGATGGTGTACCTGGTAGGGCACTGTAAACCTGTACCAACCAACTGTTGGGAGTATTCAAGGACATCTTCAACCTCTCACTGCTGCAGGCAGTGGTTACCACCTGCTTCAGAAATGCCCAAGAAAAGTAGGGTGAGCTGCTTCAATGACCATTGCCAACTTGCACTCACATCTGCTGCAATGAAGTGCAAGGATTGGGACCCGCTACAAATTGCCTATCGCTGCAATAGGTCTGCAGTGAATGCAGTCTCACTGGCTCTCCACTCAGACTTGGATCATGGACAACAGTAATACCTATGTCAGACTGCTGTTTATTGATTACAGCTCAGCGTTCAACACCATCATACCCTCAGTACTAATCAACAAGCTCCAAAACCCAGGCCTCCCTCTGCAATTGGATCCTTGGCTTGCTCATCGGGCAATCACAGTCATTGTGGATTGGAAATAACATCACTCCTCACTGACAATCAAGGATGCATGCTCAGCCTACTGCTCTACTCTCTCAACACTCGTAACTGTTGCTAAGCACAGCTCAAACACCATCTACAAATGTGCAGATGAAACAATTATTGCTGGCAGAATTTTAGATGGTGATGAGGAGGCGTACAGGAGCAAGATAGATCAGCTGGTTGAATTGATTGTGAGCTTCAGGAAGGGGAAGCCAAGGGAACATACACCAGTCCTCATGGAGGGATCAGCAGTGAAAAGGGTGAGCAGTTGCAAGTTGCTAGGTGTCAACATCTCTGAACATCTATCCTTACGCCCAACAACATATTGATGCAATTACAAAGAAGGGATGATAGCGACTATATTTAGTCTGTTATGTCCTGTACATTTCCTGGCCTATGTTTTCTCTTTAACCTGTGTTGCTGTTCCCTGGGACACCTGCAATAACCCTTCCATTGCCAGCACCTGTACACCTCAGAAGGTGGGTAGGATAAAGTAAAGGCTAGGCTTTTATCTGAGGAGGGACGGTTGCCCATTTGTATGTTTGTTTAAATCTGCACTTACTGTGTATTGTTTAGATTAGCACTCAATCGCCATACTCACTTTGCAGTGGTGGTGGGGTGTGGGGGGACAAAATGAGAGTGAAAGCATTTAGTGAATTAGTTAAGTTGGGTGACTTAAAGTGACTAAATTTTAGGCACTTTTGTGGTGGATCCACAGTCGGCTTATATGTGAAGTTCTACGTTTGAATTTATTTGTAAATTAGTACCATGAATTTTGATATTTGGAATGACTGGCAGGCTCCATTAGAGAATTGTGGTGCTTGTCTGCAGTGAGTAATCTATTCTATGCTACTTTGGTAGATGAGGGGTAACATCTAGTTCTCTTTTTGTAATTGTGGCCTTAGTGACTATTTTAAATTTGCCACATTCTGTGTATAGATAACTGTGTGCTGTACTGGGCTCTCTTGTGTACATACTCTGTTAGTAAGCACCCCATTCATATGTTTGTGCTGACTTCCGTACTTTGTCAGTACTTTAGTGTAGTGTAGGAAAGCTTTTAAATATGGCATTTCTTGAAGAGTTCATTAAAGAACCTTCTGGAGGTGCTTGGGCTGTTTACAAAAGATCAATTTTTACACCTGGCTTCTCATTACAAAGTTGAGCTTACCAGCACTGAAAAATAGTTAAAAGGGAGTGTAAAAATGTTCATCGGGGAAGTGTTGATAAACGCTGGGGTTCTTGAGATTAGTTCAATCACCCCCCTGTGCCCTAACCTACTTTGTCAGAGGCTGAGGCTAAGGGAGACAGCACTGCAAGAGAAACAGATGATGGGTACAAGGAACGATTGTTAATGGAACTCCAACTGCACTTAGAATATGAGCATTTCCTTCAGGAGTTAGAGTTTAAGGTGACTCATAAGTCTGATCCTTCTGAATTTGATGTAGGTAGCCATATTAAGTAAGTTCCACCATTTGCAGAGAAGGATGTTGAGATATACTTCTCTCTTTTTGAACAGGTGGCTAGCACTTCAGATTGGCCTAAACATGTCGGACTCTGCTTATGTAGAGCATTTTGAAAGGGCTCAGGAAGCCTCCTGTGCTCTGAGCATTGAAAAGATTTCAGATTAAAGCGGCTATCTTGAAATCTTAGAAGTTGCTTTCTGAGCCTTATCACCAATGCTTTAAGAGCTATAAGCTTGACCAGCAAACGTATGTTGAGTTTGCCAGACAGAGGAATCTGTTTGACCTCTGGTGTTTAGCTCAACAAATAGAAACTAAAGAACAACTTAGTCAACTCGTCTTGCTTGAGGGATTTAAGAGCTGCCTGCCTGATGTTGTATCTGTTTATTTAAATGAACAAAAGGCATCAACCCTTGGGCAAGCTGCCATATTGACAGATGAGTATGTCTTAACCCATAAAGTCAGTTTTGGCATTAAACAGCAAGTTGAGTACAGAGGTAAAAGCCTATCCCATTGGGCATGATCTTTAAAATCAGTACCCCCTGCTTCACCTTTAGCAAGGAATTTTACATCTGAGAGTGCCACAGCTGACTACGTTTCTACTGGAAGAAGCCTGGTCATCTAATTACTGAATGCTCAGGGCTTAGTAAGAAGCAGAAATCTGTGAAGCCTTTAGCTTTTGTGAAAACTAGCAAATCCCTCTCACTGTAGATAGTGATACCTCAAGCAAGAAACATAAATTGGCTGGCTCTTCTTCCTTCCTGATGGATGGTTTTGTTTCTTTCGCCTCTGATCCTGAGTCAAAGCAAACCATTAAGATCTGGAGGGACACAGGAGCTTTTTAGTCTGTGATACTATGGGATGTTTTGCCATTCTCTGATGAGTCTGTTTTGGGTTCAGAGACACTTGTAAAGGGTTTGGTGTAGGTTTGTTGTCCATGCATTTGCATAGTGTTTTGTCTCCAATCAGGTTTGGTTTCTGGTGAATTTGTTGTTACCTTCTGTTCCCAGATCCCATTTGAAGATGTGTCTTTCATTTTAGGGAATGATTTGGCGAGTGTTAGAGTGCTTCCTGCTCCTGAAGTTAATCCTGTGGTGCAAGAGGGCCCAGATGAGCTTGAGCTGACTTTCCCAGACAACTTTCCTGTTTGTGTTACTACTCATGTAATGTCTAAAAAGATCAAAGCAAAGGCAAGAGCTCTGACAGATCTCCCACTGTAACACCTTTAAGGCCAAAGGTGATGTAGATCTAACAGGGTTTGGCCAAGTATTTTTCCCTCTTGTAAACAGTTAGTGCTTGAACAGAAAAGAGACCCTTCTCTGTCTCCTTGGTTTGAAGAGGTGGTCTCAGAGGAAGCAATTGTAGAGGCCACCTGTGGCTATTTTATTAGCAATGGAGTGTTAGTGAGGAAAGTGAAACTCCTCCAGAAAATCTCCATTCAGGGTAATTGGAGTAGTGTTTATCAAATTGTTGTTCCTGATGTTTACCAGTCTGACTATTGTGTTTAGCTCACAATCATTGGCTTGCTTGTCATTTAGGCACTGGGAAAACTCTTAACTGTGTGCTTAGGCATTTCTTGTGCTAAGTCTGTCAAGTTGTTGGTAAGCCTAATCAAAAGATATCTGTTGCTCCTTTACATCCTGCCCCTGCTATTGGGGTAGCAATGTTTTTAAGGGTGAGGGTGTTATGTCCTGTACATTTCCTGGCCTATGTTTCCTCTTTAACCTGTGTTGCTGTTCCCTGGGACACCTGCAAGAACCCTTCCATTGCCAGCACCTGCTGGGGATTGCTTTAAAACAAGGCCACCCCCACTCTCTTCCCCCATTCTGTAGCCAGCACTACCACACCACCCTTTTTCCCTTACCTTAACTTTAATTTAATAAATAACTTTTGTTTGTAATTCCTGTACTGCTCTGACTTCTTTGTGTTACTTCCTGACAACTGAGGTGGTAACAGAGGCATAGCATCATAGAACACTATAGCACAGTACAGGTCCATCTTGTTCATGCTGGACTATTAATCTGCCTAGTTCCATTGACCTGCACCTGAAACATAGTCCTCCATACCTCTTCTATCCATGTACCTATACAAGTTTCTCTTAAATGTTGAAATCAAACCCACATCCATCATTTCCGTTGGCAGCTCGTTACACACTCTCACCACCCTCTGAGTGAAAAAGTTCCCCTTAAACATTTAATCTTTCACCCTTAACCTATGGTCTCTAATTTTAGTTTTACCCAACCGCTGTGGAAAAAACCTGCTTGCATTTAGCTTATCTATACCCCTCCATTTTGTATAACTCTCTCAATTCTCCTCTCAATCTTCTACACTTTAGGGAATAAAGTCCTAACTTATTCAACCTTTTCCTATAACTCAGATCCTCAAGTCTTGACAACAGTCTTATCAATTTTCTCTGTACTCTTTCAGTCTTATTGATGTCTTTCCTATCTTAATCCACACTTGCCAGATCCTTTCTGATACCATGAAAATTGGTCTTTCTCCAATTCAGAATCTCAACTCGAGGACCAGACCTATCCTTTTCCATAATTATCTTCAAACTATTGGCATTATGATTACTAGATGCAAAGTATTCCCCTGCACAAGTATCTGTGACCTGTCCTTTCTTATTCCCTAATAGGTGATCTAGTATCTCATTCTCTCTAGTTGGGACATCCGTGTGCTGATAAAGGAAACTTTCCTGAACTCATTTGACAAACTCTATTCCATCCAGCCCTTTTACAATGTGGAAATCTTAGTCAATATGTGGAAAGTTAAAATCGCCTACTATCACAGTCATATTTCTTACAGCAGTCTGCAATCTCCATACAAATTTGCTCCTCTAAATCCCCCAATCTGTTGGTTGGTCTATAATATAATCCCATTAAAATGGTCATCCCTTTCTTATTCCTTAGTTCCACCCAAATAGCCTCAATAGACAAGCTCTCCAGTCTGTCCTGTCTGAGTACTGTTGTAATGCTACCGTCCCCCTTTAATCCTTCCTGCTCTGTCACGTGTAAAACAACAGATTCCTGAAACATTGAGTCGCCACTCCTGCCTCTCCTGCAACCAAGTCTCACTAATGGCTACAGTTATAACTCCATGTGCAGATCCATGCCCTAAGCTCCTCTGCCTTTCCTACAATACTCCTTGCATTGAAATATATACAGCTCAGAACATTAGTCCCACCATGTTCAACCTTTCAACTACCAACTTTGTACGTAGGCTTAACATCTTTCCTCACAACACTCCAGTATCTGTTGTAGTGCTCTGATTCCCATCTTCCTCCAACTCTAGTTTAAACCGATCCGTGCAGCACTGGCAAACCTTCCCACAAGCACGTTAGGTGCAAACCCTCCCTTCTCTACAGGTCCCGTCTTCCCTTATAGAGAGCTCAATGATCCAGAAATCTGAAGCCCTCCCTCCTGCTCCATCGTCTTAGCTACATATAAAACTGTATGATCTTCCTATTTCTGGCCTAGCTTTTCCCCTCTTCCCCTTTGAACCAGAGAGCCAAGCTCAGTGCCAGAGACCTGACCACTGTGCCTGGTCATTCTTCCTCCTCTCCAGCACCCCCCCCCCCCCCCCCAGCTGTATCCTGAGAAGTATACCTATTGTAGAGGGGAACGACACAGCATTACTCTGAATGTCCTGACTATCCCTGCTCACTACTCATTCTCCCATTACACAATCCAACGTCTTCTTGGGAACTGTGCCGCACAGAATTTCATTAGGAGTTTGATGAAATTTGGTATGTCACCAAAGACTAGCAAATTTCTACAGATGTACCATGGAGATCATTCTGACTGTTTGCATCACTGTCTGGTATGGAGAGGCCACTGTACAGGATTGGTAAAAAGCTGCATTTACCTCCCCAGCATCGAGGATATCTTCAAAAGGTGATACCTCAAAAAGGCAACATCTGTCATTAAGGACTCCCATCATCCAGGACATGCCTTCTTCTCATTTCTATCATCAAGGTGAAGGTACAGGAGCCAGAAGAGAGACACTCAACATTTAAGGATTAGCTTCTACCCCACTGCCATCAGATTTCTGAATCGACAATGAATCCATATACATAGAAACATAGAAAATAGGTGCAGGAGTAGGCCATTCGGCCCTTCGAGCCTGCACCGCCATTTATTATGATCATGGCTGATCATCCAACTCAGAACACCGCCCCAGCCTTCCCTCCATACCCCCTGACCCCCGTAGCCACAAGGGCCATATCTAACTCCCTCTTAAATATAGCCAATGAACTGGCCTCAACTGTTTCCTGTGGGAGAGAGTACATAACCTCTTTTTTTTGCTCTTGTTTTACACAAGTTAATTTAATTTAATTTTATTTGTTCTGTGTGTGTGTCTCTGTCTGTCTGTCTGTCTCTCCCTCTCTCTCTCTCTCTCTCTCTCTATATATATATATATATATATAAAATCTGCAATTTATAGTTTTTTTATTACATATTGCACTGTATTGCTGCTGCAAAACAACAAATTTCATGACATATGCCAGTGATATTAAACTTGATTCTGACTTTTACCAGCTTAACAATTCTGAGCATTCTGTTCCTTCAGCACTGATCTCTCTTGCTGCTGCTATGTCCTTTTCTTCTTCAGCTATGGAGGTCTTAAGTTATTCAGGGCAAACAGGACTAACCTTTTAAATTGATGATCAGTGTTGGGGAGAAAGTTGAACAGTTAGTTATTAAGGTAAACACCAATCTACTAACTGGTACATCTTTGGACTGTGGGAGGAAACCAGAGCACCCAGAGAAAACCCACATGCATACGGGAAGAACAGATAAACTTCCTTACTGAAGATACAGGAATTGAACTTCAAACTCGAACACAGTGAGCTGTAATAGTGCCACGCTAACCGCTATGCTACTGTGACTCCCCACTATAAATTATTATTCCATTAATACTCAATGCACTTTTAATTTTGTTCTTAAGCTACATAGTCTGATTTTCCAGTGAATCTATCAAGAAAGCACAGGAAAAGAAGCTTTAAATTTCAAGGAAGCATGAGAAACTGAACATATGAGGCCAAGACCCTTTAAGCTCATGTGGTTCCATTATCACCTGATGAGCTAAACTGTTGGGATTTCACCCACTGTGATTCAGATATAGTATCTGAAGTACTTAAAAAAAAACATTTCAACTGAGAATCTGAAAGTAGTAATTGGTTTTCTCCAGCCTTAAACCTCAGATGTTGGGACTTTTTCTGACCTCTTGATTAACACCCCTATGGTTGATCCTGCTACTGCATAGAATCTTGAATCGGAATTTCCCCCTTGTTATGAAATCTTTCCTATTCTTAAGGTGCTCTCCAGGTTTTTGCTCTAAAGCTCCAACACCAACATTTTTAACTAAACTTAGCCATTTGTCCAAATGTCACTTTGTGGCTGGGTACAGAAATTTAGCAGCTTGTCCCTTGAAGTATTCTGGTATATCTAGATGTGTTAAAGGTATTAGGTAAATGCAATACAAAAGATTTCAAATACCCTTATGTGCAGGGAAAGTGTCAGATAATGATCAAAATATCAGCCTGATATTCCGTTATCAGGTATTTCTTGAGTAGAGCAAATTGATTTATCATCGAATAAATGTCCTTGATTGTTGCTTCACTATTTTGAAACCTGGAGGAAATGCTTAGACCATAAGATATAGGAGCAGAATTAAGCCATTCAGCTCATTGGATCTACTGTGCAACAACAACGATTGATTTGCGTGCTACTACCATTTGCAGAACCAGAACCAGTGCAACAAACTGTTTTATGTCTTCTTGGGTAGCGCCTTGTGATTAATGCGTTCTTTGCTAGGTGCTGAGGTTAATGTTGGGCCCGGATTTTACCTCATTTAGAGCAGGAGATGTCTAATGGAGTAGGCAAGTGGTTAGTTTGTGAGGTGATAATGCTTTTTCCACCATTTACACTGGGTTCTGATTTATGAACTTGCAGCCCTCAGTGCCACCCTGAATTCTTCTGTTCTACTTTTTACGTTCTTGTGGACCAGGGCATTGCCTTTTCTCAAGAATTGGAGCACATCCTTTAATCTTGCATTTATAAGGCATTAAGCAAACACTGCAAGAGGTGGCTCACAAAAGGCTTCCAAAAATGAGTGGAGAAAGAGTTCAGCCAATAAATTATGCGTATCATTTTGCTGCAAAATTTAGATCAAATGCTTTAAAGGGGTTTGGAAATAGCTCAGCATCATTTCATGTTTGTCATGAAATGCTGTACATGATTCAGATATACAGTGTCTGAAGTACTTTTCAGCTGAGAACCTGAAAGTAGTAATTGGTTTTATTTTCAAGTATTAAACATACAGTATGTACACATCTGCCTATTTCTTTGCTGTATGTTTTGTATGATTCTTCTATACAGTTATTCCCCGAGTTACGAACGTCCGACTTACAGACAACTCGTACTTATGAGCAGACTGCCATAAAGCCTATTAAAAATTCGTTGGCTCAAGGAAAGAGAATGCCGTCCGCCATTTTAAGTTGGATCACGTTGCCGTTAACACTGTGTTGAGTGTGTCCCATTTAACCTGGCTCAGTGCGGTGGACTTTAGGACCCGGGGGAAGCTCAGGACCCGCGGCTGCTGCTGAATCCACAGTGTTTCTGTTCCGTTGACGGATGCGGTAAACGGGTTAAAATTATGGATCGATAATTCCTATCTCATGTTTATTTCACTCTGTGATGAAGAATTTGTTGCGAATACGGGTTGGTTCAATCGTTTCAAAGTGAGGGCAAGTTTACATAATATTAAAGTGCAAGGTGAAGCAGCGAGTGCCGATGTAAGTGCTGCGAGTGATTTTCCTGAAATGTTGAAAAAAATTATTGAGGAGGGAGGCTATTTGCCAGACCAAATATTTAATGTAGACGAGACTGACTTATGCCTGAAAGGACCTACATTTCGAAAGAGGAGAAAAGTGCACCAGGGCATAAGGCATCGAAGGATAGGCTAACCTGTTCCGACTTGCGTAAAATCCGACTTAAAGGCAGACTTAGGAACGGAACTCGTTCGTAACCCGGGGACTGCCTGTATAACTATTGGATCAGCATTGCAAAGTAATTAAGACAGCACCAGAACAATATAATAATAGAGGCAGAAGCACTGCCTCTATAATAATAGAGAGGCTAGTCTTGCTCAAGCACGTTGAGCTCAAATTTATTGCCTCAACTGTCAAGTGAACTGAAACTATCTCACCAATAATTGAAACTTTTTTTTGTATGGTTTAACACACTGATGATGGAATTTGATCAACAATGTGAGTAAACAAAGATAACAGTGCCAGTCTTTATTTTCTAATTGTTCTGGGTTCACTGCTCAAAATCAGAGCCCATGAGATCCTATAACCATAGAATAAAAATTATGGATTGTCACTTGTCCTTGCATGATGATTCTGTAGCCTAGGGAATCCATTACAGTAACCACCAAAACTAGAACCTGCTTTGCAAACTGTTAATGGTGGGAGTTACAATATTTGCAATGACCAGTCCACCTGCATGCACGTGAAATTGCTGGTTTATTTGTTTTTATTTCCATCCAACTCTGTTTCAATTTCTGTCTCTTCCCACAGGATATTCTCCTTTCTGGATGTAGTCACCTTGTGTCGCTCTGCTCAAGTCTCCAGGGTAAGGTTTCTTTAAGTATCTTTCTGTAATTTTTTTTTGAAACTCTGATCCAGTCTGTTCCCAATGGTTAAGCTAATTGAAGAAGTATATAATGTTGATTAAAAAAGATCTAGTTTTTGCCCCTGGTGGAATCAACTGATTCACTACCAAGGAGGTGAGAATTGGCAAGAATTACTGTAACTTACCATCTGTTTTGGAAATGCATCTATTGTTGAGGTACAAGGGAGGCAAATATTAACAAAGGGTGGAGAGGCAATTGGAACATTAATATGAAAGCAATAGAGGGAATATACAAAGATTCATTCATTATAACATAATGCCAATTATGCTATTGATGAGCTAATGTTACTTGGGCAACCTAGTTGGTATGATACTTTACAATGAACTATCTGTTTTTGATTTGTGCTTTACTTTTCCAAGTTGAAATTAATCGTATGTTGCTGGGTTTAGCTCCATGGGGTTTGTGTGGCCACTGGAATGTGTGAGCCCAGTATTATGCATAACTAACTTGAATGTAGGCTCCAGCAAAAACTGCTGGTTAGCATTCATACTGATGGATGGTAACCCGGCTTGTGTTCCTGTTCAAGAACATCAGCCCAACTCTTAAAATTCATTACAGACTCCACTGATCAATAGATTAACACAGTTTAGAGAATACACCTTGTATTGGTTGATTCCAATCCCAAACAAGAGAAAATCTGCAGATGCTGGAAATCCAAGCACCACACAAAAGGCTGGAGGAACTCAGCAGGCCAGGCAGCGTCTATGGAAAAGAGTACAGTTGGTGTTTTGGGCAGAGACCCTTCATCACGACTGGGTGAAGGGTCGCGGACCGAAAGCTTGACTGTACTCTTTTCCATAGGCGCTGCCTGGCTTGCTGTGTTCCTCCAGCATTTTGTGTGTGTTTGGTTGATTCCAAATAGTTTAGTTGCACACTGAGAGTGGGCCTGTGTAGAACCTCACAGTGTATTCTAACACTACTTAATAGAGCTATATAAGCTATACTCCTATAGGAGGCAAGTTTCTATATTGGCAAAATAGTAGTGATCTTGCTAGTTGTGGAAAATTAACTCCCTTAGTCAACTAAAGATGTTTTAACTTATAAATTTTGTTTTGATAACCATCATGCAGTGCGAGATCTTCAGAATATCTAAACCTTTTACTTTTAAATTATGTGCACATCATTGAGAAGGCCAAAATTGTGGGTAATTTAAATTTAATAGGATACTTTATGCTATGATGAAGATTCAGCGAAAAAATGCCTTTTTGGGCACCAGACTGTGATAGCTAATCTTCTGAGAAAAAGATTGAAAGAAGTTCTGATCCAAATCTCCAAGATAACCTGAAGTAATATTTTGAAGATTTTCCATCAACTTTAAGCCGTGATCCAAGTTTAAAAATCATGAATAATGGCACAAATTCCATTCCCATTGCCCTGAAAACTACGTATTCCCCATGTTTGTTTGATCCTTGTCAAATGACTAATGCTGAGAGGGGAATCTAATATGTGTGTCATTAGACATTACCTGGCCCTGTAAGACTATAATAAGCAGCTGGTCAGAGTAAAAATAGTTTGAATCTCCAGCTGATTTTGTGAAAGTTTTGGTCACATTTCATCCTTGAATATCTTGAGACATTTGACTTTGAAGATCAGCCAGTTATGGGTTGCATGCATGAAGAATTTGATTAAATTGTGAGAAATCTGCTAAACATTTACAGTTTTTTGCATTTGACCCAGTTTGTTGGATGGGGCCTTAATGAAAAAGCTGGTCTTTCCTTGCAACTTTTTTTATGCCATTGAATTTGTGTTGTTCTTTTGTCATGGATGTAAAAGAAGAAAGCAAGATAAAAATAAAGTTGCATGTTATAAATGCTGGAAGGAAAGGTAAGACCATTTTGCCCACCTCTCATGACCTGGATGTTCCAAATCAGTATCTGGTTGTATTTTGATCAATCTTCACATTCCTTTTTCGCCCTGTTGCAAATTAATTTCAACCATTTGTCACTACTGAATAAACCCATTCAGCATTGCCAATCTAAGATTTGTTTATGCTATAGTGTTGCATTTCTGGTTTAATAATGAAGTTTCCATGATTAAATGGGACACTGGCAGTATGAATGTGCAATTAGATAATAGATAAAATGCAGAGAGTGTTGGTGAATATAAATATTCATGTTTGGGTAGCTACCGTGGAGAGAGAACTGAAAAACAACACTAATTCCTAACTTCGTGAGCATTTAGAATGTTTTTTGTTTTTTTTCAGGACCTTCAGTATTTTGCTGATTAATGCTGGAGGATAGTATGCACAGTATCCCCTCAGAATTAGTTTTTGGACTGCTTTTTAATCTTTTTCCATAACTGATGAAAATTTCAGTGTCTGCTGATGGCATAAGAAATTCGTCAAACAATAATGTGTGCAGATTTCAGGAGGACTTTGAGGTGCATAAGTACAGCGCAGATGAAATACAATGCAGAAAAGTGTGCATATAGATATGAGTTGATCAGTTTTCTGCATTATTTCATTCTATTATTCAAGACCTAACCATGTCTTATAACCATTTAAATACTTTGTGTAATATGGTTTTCCCACTTCTTCCTTCCTCCTTTTCCCCCATCAGTTTACTTTTAAATGTTAAGTTCATTTTTATTTGTTCTTAGCTGATCATTTTATACTTGATGAGGTTTTGTTACTGCATACCTTCTCTGGTGTATTCAGGTACTGTTTGTTTCAGATTTGTGAACAGACCTAACTGCAAAACTTTGTAGTCTCGCTCTCGCTCATGTAACTTCTGCACTTTACTATTCCAGTTTGCCCAGGATCATGTTAGTTTAAATAACTATTACAAATGCAGAAATTGCGATACTTACATCCTCAAGGAAAGGAAGCTGAAGGGTACGAATTATCACATGCTTGTTATGCAAGTTATTTTGAAGTGCTGAGTGAGCTGCCAAAAATTTGGCTTTGGGCCTATTCTGTTACATTTCATGATTCAACATCTTTACAAAGTGATTAAATTCACAAGTGAGTTCAACCCAGAATAATCTGGATCTAATCTGCAGGAAGCAACTCAAATTTCAGATGAATTGGATGGAATAGTTGTAGATCCAGAAGATATTTAATGAAGTCAAATTTGGGAGTGCTACATAAAGATAATAGTGGCTTATTTTAGAGTAGCACACATTAAATGTTAGACGAACTCTATGGAGAGAAGTAAACAGTTGACATTTTGGACCAAGACCCTTCATTAGTCCTAAAGAAAAGCCTTAACCTGAAATGTCAAATGTTTATTCCTCTCTATGGATGCTGCCTGACCTGCATTTTGTGTGTTGCCCTATATTTCCAGCATTTAGTTCCATTAAGGGTTTTGAAAGGTATTGAGGATAAAATTGAAAAGAGGGGTTTTGAACTATGAGTCTCCTAATTATGTCTAATCACTGCTGAACAGCAATCAATAAAAACATATTATAGCTTTACTTTGGTGTGGTGGGAGGAAACACCATTCAGATTGAGTAATGCTGTGGTCAGATTCCCAAAGCACTTTGAATGATAATTGTAATAACACAAAATATATTTTAGTATATCTGTCAGCTGCCCGAGCTGCAAAGCAATAGTGAAGACCAGGCTTTTCTGCTCCAAGATGATTAAGTAGTACATTTTGAAGTCTGGATATTATTTTCCTCTGCAATTGTCACACTAGTAACAGTCAGACAAAATTAATAGAACTGGTTAAAGATAAAATTTAAGATCAATGTTAGGAAATTATTTTTGAAACCATTTAAGTTCTTGATTGAAGGGTTGAAACTGTAGAACCTTCCTTGGCCATTAAAATGGGTGCGCTGCAACCATTGTCACTTGCAGTTTGGTAAAATTTATTGAAAGTTCCTTGAAAGACTGCATACAATTTGACTTAAAATCTAGTAATCTAATTTAGTAATATTTGAGGATTAGTCAATTAGTATTGAAATATTTATAAATAGTAGTGTTCTGCAACAATTGAAAGCATTCCAAAATGAAGAAAAACTTGTATCTATATGGATTTCTTGATATAAATCTCCATGTCTACATAATGACAGTATTTTCCATTATAACTTCATGTTTTAAATGTAACTGTAATGCTGTCATTTTGTAATATTCTATACAACCCACATTCACTTTGAATATTTCTAGCTCCTTAGATCATTGTTTAAATTTTGTTATTTCACTAGCAACTGTAAAAACTATTTCTATACAGGTTCAAAATAACAGAAAAGTCTGGGAATAGACTTAAATATATACCTACAATTGACTCTGTATTGGGCATTTTTCTATGAAGGCCTTCTCTCAGAAATCAACATTGATCTCTGTTATCCTGAAGGCCTTGAATCAATTTGCACCCCATTGTGTTCATCAAGTACAACTATTCAAAAGGTTTCAAAAGTAATAATTATTCATGTAGTTAATTTGTTTGTCAGGATTTTAAATTAATGTTCCCATAGCCTGTACAATTTCACCATCTTTGAATATTGATTCTTTTGACTTACCTCTAATATAGGAACATCAGCTCTAAAGTAGAAATTAGCAATGTATAATTTGAAATGTTAGAATATGAAATGGGAGTATATGTTTGTGATACTCAAAAGTGTAGAATTATTATTTCTGAGTAAGTCAGTTTGTTTTTAACATTTTGTAAAAAAAAGGTGGAGATTTATGTAAAAGTATGAAATACTTGTTCTACAAGTAGATAAAACAGTCCATAATTTCATTAGAAATAGCTGATAGGAAGAAATGTTTTTGCAAAATATTATTCAAAACTCTTTTGTGCTCAGAGTTATATTGAACAATCTGTGATTTAACTTGAAGAAAATGTAACGTTAATCTTACTTAAATCATTGGTTAGAGGAGAACATACTCATTTTTAAAAAAAACTCCCAAGTTATATTAGAGATAAATCTTAAATTATTACATTAGACAGATAAAATATTAGACAGATGAAATACTAGAGTGGTTTTTAATGTTCTGTAATTTGAGAAGGTATTGATACCTAAAAATTTTATTGGACTTCCACTGACAAGCTGCAATTTAAAAAAATGCTACTTGGGTACAAGATCTTGAGAAATTGTTTGCAAGATGGGTTTCCCCACACTCAGTCATTTAGTGTGTCTCGTGGTAGAAGGGTTTTGCAGTGGATTCTGAGTTTCAGATAATTCTTATTGTCTTTCAAATTTACTATTCAAAGTGGTTAAATTTAGCTCAGAAGTTTTTTTTCAGATTTGGATGTAAGAACGTGAAACATTCTTCATAATGGAACCTTTTTTTTAAAGACTTGGTGTTTACACATTCTGTTGTGTTACTCAGCCCATGTAATTACATTCATATTTTTTCTTTTAACCTCTCTCCACCCTGTTCTGACCATTGCTTTCTGATTCTTGTCCAGTCTAGCTTTTTGTTTGATTTTCCCCTTCTGCCACTTCCTATGTTCTGCTGACTCACATATATGTTTGGTTTTTGCATTTTGTATTTTTTTGGCCCTGATGAATGGATGCACAGTGTAATAAATTGACAGCTAATAGATGAAAGGCAGGTACTGGGTACTGAGAATAGATGGCAAAATGCAGAACACTCCGGTGTGAGGGCATTGAGGTTGAGCCTAGGAAAGAGTTGGGTAATTGGATTCCAAGATTGGTATGTGAGGGATGTGTTTGGGCTAGGCTGGCACAAATGACGTGGCACGCCACGCTAGTATTTTAATGCTGAGTCCATCAGTGGAGAGGGTGGCCAGACTCGATGGAATTGGGAGTCTTATATGACATTAACATTACAATTTTTAGTCATGGAAAACTGTTTTGAATTCACTTGTAAAGAGGTGGTCATTTAGGGGTTCTCAATGGACCCAGCAAAAAAAAAAAACAGCTTTTGTGACATGCTTACTTTGCTGTGTTTGCCTTGTTTCTCATTTTAACTTAAAATGTAGAAAAGCTACTGGAACTAGCCCTTAAGAGACTGCTAAATGTTATCCAAGGAAGAACTCATCAGCTGTGTCTTAAGGAAGCACTTGGTCTTAGAACACAGAACAGTACAGGCCCTTCAGACCATAATGATGTACTACCTTTTTAACTTAAAGATCAGTCTAATGCATCCCCCATACACTCTCCTTCAATCACTTTAAAATTACACCTCCTCATATTAGCCATTTCCACCCTGGGAGAAGGGCGCTGGCTGTGCACTCTATCAATGCCTCTTATCATCTTGCACACTTCTATCAAGTCTACTCTCATTTTCCTTCACTCTAAGTGCTCTAAAGAGAAAAGCCCTAGCTCACTCAACCCGACCAGGACCATTTGGCCAAGGTGTGGAAAGATGAACAGATTTCTAGGTGAGAGGTGTCTCTGAGAGTTCTTGATATTGAGCGGCATTCAACTTAAGGGTACTAAATTAGGGAAGCAGAAAAACAGCTAGTAGAGGTACTCCCTCACATCCAGTGACTCTGGTGCTGTCAGTGGACTTTGCACATTCACACTGAGACTATGTGGGTATTCTTCTAGATTCTCTGACTCCCTTCGGATCTCAAAGACAAGTTGTTGACCATTGCAAGATTGCCCATCTATGTGAGTACTAGAATCTTGGGGAGGTTGTTAGGAAGGTGGGGAGAATAAATAGGATTGGTTTAAATGGTGGATACAGACTTGGTGGGCCAAGGACTTCCATCTATGTTAGGCACAGGTGAGATATTGGAAAACTGGATGATAGCTAATGATTTCATTTATTGAAGAAATAAACAAAAATTAGCCACATAACTACAGAAAGTGTGTTATGTGTCAGTGTTCAGACTGGAGAAATCCTAAGGAATAGGAGAAAGTACATTTCAAAAGGTAGAGCTGATCAAGGACAGCAAGGGAATCCCATCTCTAATTTGAGTTTTTTTGAGGTGGGTAACTGAAGATTGATGAAGGCAGGGGTGGCTGATGCATGTATGGTCTTTATTAACACATTTGATGGGTTTCTGCATAGTAGATTGGTTCAGAATATTAAGACACATGGGATCCAAGGCAAGCTGACTAATTGGATCCAAAATTGGTTTGATGATGGGTGGAGAACAGTGATGAAAATGTATTTTTATGATTGAAGTTTGTGATCATGGTGTACCACAAGGATCAGTGCTTGGGCCCTTTTTCTAATGTATATGATAAACTTGGATGTGAATATAGGAGGTATGATTAGGAAATTTGTGAATGACCTAATAGTTGGTGTTATGGATAGCAAGAAAATTCGTCTGAGGCCTCGATATGTTGTAGATCAGATGGAAAGTTGGGTGGATGTTAGCAGATGGAATTTAATCCTGACAAGTGCAAGGTGATGTATTGTGGGAAGTGAAATGGAGATAGGATATATACAGTGCTGATGAGCAGAAGAACCTTGGCATTCAAGTCCTTAGTTTCCCAGAAGTGGCAACACAGGTAGGTAGAGTTTTGAAGAAGCCATATTGGCATGGTTGCCTCATGTTTTTCTGGACATAAAATATAAAAGTTTGGAGGTTGTATTTCAACTTCACAAAACACCACTTGGACTGCACTTGGAGTATGTGTTCTGTTGTGGTTGCCACATTATTGGAAGGGTGTAGTTGTGCCAGGGAGAATGCAGATGAGATTCATCAGGGTGTTATTTGGATTCTAGGAATTCAGTTAAGGCGATTGGATAGGCATGGTTTGCTTACAATGTAGTGAAGGAGACTGAAGAGGTGATATGATGGAGGTATGTAATTATAAGAGGCATAGAAGGGTAGATAGATTTTTTTCCCACATGAGGGGCATCAAAAACAGGTGGGCATAAACTTAAAGTGAAAGGATTAAGTTGTGAGAGGAAGTACTATACATAAATAGTTGATATTGGGAACCCACTGCCAGAAGAGGTGGTGAAGTTCGATACAATTGCAGTGCTTTAAGTGAGATTTACACAGGCACTTAAATAGGCAAGGCATAGAAGGATATGGGCCTAATGTGAGCAAATATTGTAGATGGTAAAAAGGTTGGCATGGACATGGTGAACCAAAGTGCTCCTTTCTGTGCTGTACAATTTTCTCTGGATATGACTTTATATGACCCTATAAAGCTGAGGTCAGTGGAAAAACAGGAAGAAAACTGCACTATGCTGGAGTCATACTTTACACTGAAGATAAACAAGGTTATTCGAAGCCACATATCTCAGCCCCAGGAACCTGCAGCAGGAGTTCTTCTGATGTGTATTTTGAAATCAAAGGTTGCTTGTTGAAGCATTCCACACACACGTGTACACCAGGTTATAAAAGCAGTGCCTTTGGCTTGAGAAGTGATATCAAGCCTTATGAGGTTAGTGCTGTTGCCTTTCTCATTTGAGGAGAGGGACAGATAACCGCATTAATGGTTGTTTCAGATTTAAGTGCAGTCCACTATGGAAGCATGCACAACATTTTAATTATAGCAAGGCATTTTGCCATTTCAAATAAATATGAAAGAAGTTCATTTCTCCACCTATGTGTAATTTTAGCTGTTACTAACTGTCACATTGCTATGATGCTTCCTGCAATTGTGTTCCCACTGGGCGTATTCACAATGTCTTGAACTTCCTTACAGACCAAGTTGGAAAGCTGGTTGTTCTTTTACAAGTTGATTGTAACACTTTTATAACAAAACAGATAAAATCTAGTTGTTAAGCATAAGACTCTCAAGCTCACAAAGAATAAATTAAACAACATTAAAAACTTGGCCCCTTAGGAATATTTTGCTGTAAATGAAATGTGAATTGATGTATTTATTACTACAACCTAATTAACTCTCTAGCTCTACAGAGCTATCAGATGGGAGAAAATCTGAACTGAATTGACACTGACTATAGTAAAACTGTATGTAGCAAATTATCTAATACAGACTGAAATGTTGATGCATTTCTTCAGTTGATATATAATTCCTAATCAATATGATTGTAGGTCTGCTCAAAAATGGGTAAGTATCTATAGCAGAATTTTATTGTCCATCAATGTTTTGTGTGAGGGTAGGGAAATCATATTAAAGCAGCTGATGGACTGAAGATAAAATAGTGAAAAATGCTGCTGGTGTTCCAATATCCCATTCTGACATTGTTGTAAACGCGTCCTGTACCTTAGTTTGCACAATTCATCATGCTGTAGAGAAAGTAAGAATCAGGATTGGTTGCTTATATGTTTGCATTTTGGACTTTTGAGATGTTAGTCTATGCACTAATATTGTCATTGCAAAATAACATCTGAAGGTGGAAGGCAAAATAGAAATTCAGACAAACATTTCAAACTGATCTCCATGTACTAATTATTGTAATTACTGACCGGTATTCTGATTGAATGAATAGAAGAACTCCGAAGTTTTTCTAAAAGGGTTTGAAGTCTCTAACTACCTAGTTGATTCAAATTCATGGCCATGATCTTATGGGATGATGCAACTCTCAGGCCGTTGATCATGGTAGAAACTTGGGTTAGAACTGGGGCAAAATTTGTTTTATTTACTTAGGAAATTGTTTTATTAGACACAACCTCAAAAGGGAAACGTTATTCAACTTTTGTTAATAACATCCTTCTTTATATATCCATTTCCTTACCTCAGTCTGTTTATTCAAATTTTCTCAGATTAATTGAATTATTTTATGTTTTCAGTATTGGAATGTCCTGGCACTGGATGGTAGTAACTGGCAACGGATCGACCTGTTTGACTTCCAAAGAGATATAGAGGTACAATGGAAAAATTGAATATTGCTACAAAAATTGAAATTATCTTCTATTACAGGGATCCCCAACCTTTTTTGCACCGCGGACCGGTTTATTATTGACAATATTCTTGCGGACCGGCCGACCAGGAGGGGTGGGGGGGGTGTAGGGTTGCCAATGGACGAGTAACTGTCAAATACGTTGTGTTTACCCTGAGAAGACTACAGTTACCATGAAGCCTTGTGCGGGCACTGGTGTGCACATGCGTGACTTGCACGTGTGTACGTGCCGATTTTTTTTTTTCTCTACAAATCGTTTTTGGCAATTCTGTTTGGGGGTGGTGGTGTTAATCGCGACCGGAAAATAGAAGATCAGTCAACTATAAGTCACTTTTTAGTGGCTAATACACTCAATTTCGTTTCTAAAAGGGTTTATCTAACGAATTTAATATGAAACACACAGCGCATATTTTCCTTGCATGAATATAGTGATAAGTCAATTACTATATAAGTCACTCGTAAGTCAGTAGCATCATAACCTTTTAAGTAAAGTTTGGATGTTAAACACACAGCACATATTTCCCCCGTATGAACATATAAAATCATTGCAACAGATCAATATCACTGACTCAGTGGGAACCCTGGGCTTGTTTCCGTGCAACAACACGGTCCCATTGAGGGGTGATGGGAGACAGCGATACTCGAAGGGGGTTTCTTATGTCCAATCTATTCTGCAATTTAGTTTTCGTTGCATTCATTGCAGAGATATGTTGGAAATGGAAGCAATGTTTTCAGTGCTTTTGTGGCTACCTCAGGATATTTAGCCTTGACTTTGATCCAGAATGCCGGCAGAGGTGTTATGCCAAACATACTTTTCAGTCCGCCGTCATTTGCAAGCTCAAGGAGTAGGTCTCCTTCCTGCGCTGACATGGATGATGCGCGGGTAATGACCTCGCGTGCGTTCAAGCTCAACAGTGAGTGTGACAGGGAATGAGGAAAGGTGCAGCTGACTCATATTGCCAAATCATATCGTTTCCTTGCAGCCCGGTAGCACATGCTTTGCGGCCCGGTGGTTGGGGACCACTGTTCTATTAGGTTGACCACAATCTCCTAGAAAAGTATAATTGTACTGTACTTAGATCATCATGAAGGTTCTGGGTGAACAACCAGCAAAAGTTGAACCGTGGAACAAAATTGTGAAACATTTGATTAATTGCAAATGCATTACACTTGATTCGTAATGAAAAGCAATTTCCTTTTTGGCTACTTCAGTCTGATGTGGTTGATAGTGGTCCTTTTATAATCATGAGGTTGTAAATTCAAGGACTGTTCCTAGTCTTGAAGCATACTTTTTATATGTTGGAGCAGTTCTTGTTGAAATGAGACAGTATTCAAAGGCTCAGATGACCCTTTCCAGTGGCTCATCCCATGATGTATGGTTCAAAAAAGAACAAGCAGTTCCTGCTCTTTTTCCACCCAGTTCTATCAACCAACCCCTATTACTTGAGTCTACATTTTGTTTTGGAATAAAGCAGTGATTTTTGCATATCTATGTCACATTCCCAATAGTGACTTTACTACAAATTAATTCAATAGTTGTGAAAAGCTTTGGGATTCCAGATGCACAAAAGCACTGAACTCAAATTTGTTGCTTAGATCAAAAATTGATGAATTGTTGGTGATAAATATGAGCTTACACTGCAGTTGCTTACTTGATGTCTTTTGTGTTGATTATAACATTTCAAATTCTATTCCTTTGAGCTAATTTTCAACATTGGAATTGTAGGCATTTGTGATTGAATCTCAGCTGGGTACCACAATAACTGTTAATAATCCTAGCCCTCTTTTTGTTTGCATTAATTATTGTATTGTTTAGAACAGAAGTTCTAACTGACATCTTCAACATCTCTCTGGAACAGTCCATTGTCCCCGCAGACTTCAAGATGGCCACCATCATCCTGGTGCCCAAGAGGGTGACCACTAACCTGCCTCAACAACTACTATCCAGTTGCACTGATCTCAGCAATAATAAAGTGCTTTGAGCGGTTGATTTCGGATCACATTAAGTATTACCTTCCTGCTACGTTGGACCTTTTCCTGTTCACTTATCGCTCAAATCGGTGTACTGATGATGCCACAGCCTCTGTCCTCCACTCTATCCTGTCCCACCTGGAAAATGGTGCCTCAACTGTCAGGATGCTGTTTATTGACTTCAGCTCAGTGTTTAATACAATTGTCCCTTAGAAGCTGGTGGGTAAACTGTCCTTGTTGGCTCTTAACACCTCTCGCTGTAACTGGATATTGGACTACTTGACAGAAAGGCTACAGTCAGTCTGTGTTGGCAGAAGCATCTCTAGCTCCATCACGCTGAGCAGTGACAGCCCCCAGCATTGCGTGCTCAGCCCGCTGCTGATTATTTTGCTGATGCATGACTACACTGCTAGATCCAGTTCAAACCAAATCATCAGTGAACTTGATGATACAATGGTTGATGGCCGCATCAACAATGACAATGAGATGGCATACAGAAAGGAGGTAGGGCGGCTGGTAGAATGGTGCAAGTACAGCAACTTGAGTCTCAGTGTAAACAAGACCAAAGAGATGATTGTGGACTTTAGGAAGATGCAAGCTGACCACTCCTCACTGAACATAAATGTTTCCTCCGTGGAGAGAATTAGGAGCATCAAGATTTTGGGAGTGCACATAATGAATGATCTCACCAGGTCCCTCAACACCTTCTTTGGACAAGAAAGCACAGCTGCATCTCCACCTCCTGAGGAGATTGAGGCGAGCAAGGCTTCCCTCCCATTCTAACCAGTCATTACAGGAGCACTATCGAGGGTGTCCTGACCAACTGCATCACTGCCTGGTACGGCTAGATCCTACAAATGATTGCAAGGACTGCTGAGAGGATCATCAGGATCTCCCTTCCAGCCATCAGAGATAATTGTCTGGAGTGCTGTGTTTGCAGGGCCCTTAGTATTAGTGATCCCTCCCGTCCATCCAACAAATCTCTTTGACCCTCTACCATCAGCCAGGAGGTATCTTAGCATTAGAACAAGAACAGTTAGGAAGGGAAACAACTTCTTCCCCCAGGTGGTAAGACTACCGAGCTCCCTGCCACCACGCAGGCTGCATCTCTTATGAAGTGGCAGTATCGTTATACTGTTTACTTTTTAGCTTGTGTCGTAAATGCACCTTATTATTTGTTAATTTATTTGTGGTAATAACACAACTTTTATGTGTTGTGTGTATGAGTTATATTTACTGTGTTTTGCACCTTGGTCCAGAGGAAGGTTGTTTCATTTGGTGGTATATGTGTGTATAGTTGAAAACAGTTAACTGAACTTGAACTTGAGTTAAGGAAATTGCTTATAACAGTTTCATTCTGATATGATAGAAAAAAATAACAATAGGAAGCAAACAGTTCATTGAAAAATCCTTGCACTTCTAAAAGGAGTATTATTTCAAATTAATGCTTACTTACCAAAATTTTCTCCCCAACCCCACCCTATTAATATATTTGTCAAATCAAATAAGCCAAGAAATAAATAATGAACATGTCATTTATTCTCTGTTGAATTGGAGATGTTGGAATTTTCTCCTATGATGTATCCAGGGATAACATAAGAACTGTCTTTCAGTAAGGAACACTGTGTTCAGCTGTATTCTAACGTAGTGTAAACTAAGCAAGTTTAGCTTTTATTGAAAGGTCATTGTGGCATTTTAAAACTGGGAGGTGTATTGCTGTGTCAGCTTACTAAAATTGTCTTTCACATCATCTATTGGAGTGTAGGAATAGAAAAAGAGAATATACGAGCTGCATTGGAGATTAAAATAGAAACGTTATATCATCCCAACAGGCCTGAACTCTTGGTTAGTCAGTGTGGGAAAATTTGAATGAACTTGGGGACCAATGACCAAAGTATTTGGTGGGGTGTGCAGGCATACATTTTGCCCTTATTGAGGTACTTGGTAAAGGTTTCCTGTTTACTTAAATAATTTTTTTTTAACAGTTTGAGTTCTTTCTCATAGTGATAAAGCAACCGGAATAAAATGCTTGTAGAAAGTTAATTCTACTTAATTCATTTGGAGTGTCATAGGCTTTATGTTGTAGATATCAAAAGTGAAATCTATGATTGTACTCTGTCAGTCTTCCTTTCTTGTGTTGTTGAGGGCTTCCAGCATACACATGCATAGATTGTTGTTGCTGCTTGTGTTCTGCTGGGGGGCGTGCTATGTTGGCACCAGAATGTGTGCTGAAACTTGCAGGCTGCCCCCAGCACATCCTTGGATGTTTTGTTTGTTAATGCAAATGGAAAATTTCATTGTATGTTTTGATGTACAGTACTGTGCAAAAGTATTAGATATGTATCTATCTATCTAGGGTACCTAAGACTTTTGCAGCGTGTTTGTCAATGTGGAGCAGAGAGTGAATTTGTAAATCTGGTGGGAGCAAAGCATGTTGGGAATGGCAAGGGGCGGGTGCAGATACCCCCTGACCTGAGATGCCAGGCTTGGTCATTTGATTCCAAACAATTAGTTTATTGATCATTGCAGAATGTCTCTCTGGTGCTTCCCTCTCTCTTCCCCTTTTCCCAACTATGATTCCCCTCTCCTTGCCCTCTTCCCACTCTCAGTCCACAATAATGTCCTGTATCAGAATCAGGTTTATCATCACTCATGTATGTCATGAAATTTGTTTTGTTTTGTGGCAGCAGTGCAGTGCAATACATTAATGTCTTAGGCTCCCCAGTTATATATATGTGTCTAAGACTTTGTCACAGTACTGTACATACGACAAATAAATCTGAATCTAGAGTCATCTTGCTTAAAAAATGTTGCATGTGGTGGTCCATGCATTATACAGCACCTAAGTCTAATTTTGTTCTATCAGTAAGTATTACTTTGCTGTGGTTGAAGCTGGCCGCAAGTTAATTCCCTTGATTTGTCATTATAGCAACTGCATTTTTTTTTGTTTTGCTGTTGTTCTGTGAGAAAAATTTGATAAATTAATCTCTGATAAATTAACCTGCGTGGCCTCTGGGCAGTTACCTGATTAGAAATGTCAAGCAGGTGTTCTCTCCTAAATTTCTTCCCTACACCAGTCAAATCCACACGTGGTTCCAAAAGATCCTGGATCTTAGATAATGCCAGTCAGGAGTTACCTTCTGGATGTGGAAATTAGACCAAATATTTGTCCACATTTTGCCTCACTAGGAACAACTTGACCAATGCTCTGAAGCTTCCCTAGACATTGGGTTGATGGAGCCTTAATGTATGGAACAAGAGGATCAATGCATTTTCATCATAATGCAGTGTGATCTTAGATGATAGTGGGTGGGAAAGGACAAAAGAGTAGACACAGTGTCTGTAAATTGCACAGTGTACAAAAACACAAGAAAATAGCACAGGTTGGCCATCAGACCCATGAAACCTGACATGTTCTTTTTATAATGTAATCATGGTTGATCTACACTGGCCTCCCCCTCCTCTTCAGTGCTGTTGGTGCATAGCTGTCTATACCTCTGTCTCTCCACCTGGTCATGATTGGATGGTTCAGCCCACTCCTGGATTGACATCCCCTTCATAACAGAACCCATCACGGTCAGATCCCCCAATGTTATGCTGGTGTTCTTCTCTGACTACCGCCTTCTCGAGTCTCCTGTTACCAACGGGAGGACCAGGAAGCAGGCAGGGGGACATGGAAGTTGAACATTAAGCTGTTGACTCCAGAAAACATTAAGGAACTAGAGAGGCAATGTGCAGGTTGGAGAGCCTTGAAATCAATCTCTGATTCCCCTGCTCACTGGTGGGAAGTGACTAACATCAAGAGGTTCTTCATCTGCAGAGGAGTTCAGAAGACAAGGCAGGGTCAGAGGGAACTGTATAAACTCCATACAGTGTTGCAGCAACTTCGCTTTCTGCAGTCGAAGGAGGTGAATGTGAGGGAGGAGTTACAAGAGATGAAAAGCCAGCAAACCCAGCACTTTACCACCAAATCCTCCAAGATCATCGTATGATCCAGGGTCCACACCATGGAACAGGATGAGATATGCTCATGTTTCTTCTTTCAAAAGGTCTATATGGGGACCTCTGTGATCCACAGCCTCAAGAAAGAGGGCGGCTAAGTAGTATCCTCACAGACAGAAATTTTGAGGATCCGTAGATCCTTCTATGCCAGTCTATATTACAGAAAGGCCACAGATACCACAGCTGCCCAAAGCTTTCTGTTATCTATCATGGAGCTGTTTGTTGGCAGCAAGCAGGAGAGTCTGGACTAGCCACTGACCCTGAAGGAGTTTGCTGGCTCCATCCATTCCTTTGACTCGAATAAAACTCCTGGAAGTGACGGCTTACTGGCTGAGTTGTACTCGGCTCTGTGGGACTGGATAGGCCCAAACCTACTGCAAGTGTACCATGTTATGTTTCTAGCTAGCAGCATGTCAGACTCCATAAGGAAGGCCATCATTGCTCTCATCTACAAGCAAAAGGGGGAAAGGGAAGGCATCAAGAATTGTAGACCCATTTCGCTCTTGAATGTAGACTGTAAAATCCTGTCCAAGGCCATCGCCAACAGGGTCAAGTCTTTTCTGGGACCAAACCTATGCTGCACCTGGGAAGAAGATCTTTGACTGCCTCATGCTGCTGAATGACACCATTGCCTATGTGCAAGATGGGCACCTGCCCAATCGGCTTGAACCAGGAGAAAGCCTTTGACAGGATATGACATGCGTATGTGATGGACGTACTCTCCAAATGGGACTTGGGATGGGAATCAGGAATTGGATCTAACTGTTCTACACAGGCATTTGTAGTGCAGTACAAGTCAATTTGTGGGAAACAGATAGGTTCCCCATCAAGTCTGGAGTCAGGCAGGGTTGCCCACTCTCTCCTGTCTTGATTGTGTGCTGTATAAATTGTTTGTCGAAGCACTCAGGAAGGATGAGAGCGTAAGAGGGGTGATGCTGTCAGGCAGTGGGGGGGGGGGGGGGGTCCCAAGTGAGCTGCTCCCTGTACATGGATGGCATCACTGTCTTCTGCTAAGACCCAAGTCAGTTTGCAGATTGATCAGCATCTGAGACAAGTCTTGAGTTGGCATCAGAGACCAGGATTAACTTCATGAAGAGCAAGGCCATGCTCTTTTGACAACTGGCTCGACCGATCCAGTATCCCCTTCACCATCAGGTATGATTATATGAAGGTGCTGGGGATCTGGTTCGGAGGGGTCGTGGTGTTTAACAAGAATTAGCTGGAGCAGACTGGGAAGGTGAAACAGAAATTGGGGCTGTGGAGATGACGCTTCCTGTCGATAACTGGGAAGAACCTGGTCATCAGGTGAGAGGTGCTGTCAGGGCTGCTGTACTTGGTGCGGGTGTAGTTCGTCCCCCACTTCTCCAGCTTGGGAATCACCCGAGCTGTCTTTAGATTCATCTGGGGATTCACGATGGAGCAGGTCAGACAGATCACAATGCACAAGTCCCTGTACAACGGGGGAAAAATGTACCCAGTGTTGCAGTCACCATAATGACCACCTTTGTGTGTGGCAGCATTAAGCTGTGCGTGGAACCTAAATATGTGGGCGTCAAGTACCACTACGTGCTGAAATTCTGTCGGTACCTGGTGCTGTGAAGGATGGGTCTGGTCCCGTTGCCTGTCCTTTGTGGAAAAGTTCTTCCAGACCATCACCTTTGACCACAGGCTATCTGGCACTTGTCAGCATGGAACGTCTGCAGACATTGCAAGAGAAGGACTCAATAAACTCTGTGGGCTTGTTTGTCGAGCAGACTGTCCACACCATCTGGCAGTGAGAGCCCACTGCCTATGGGATGACTATAGTGGGAAGTGACAGTAGCTCACCTCTTCACATAGAGATGGTCTGGAGATAGATTAAAGGTCATGTGTCACATTTCATCCTGAGTCGCTGCGTGACAGAAGACTCTGATCTACAGGCTGTTCCCAGGGAAGCACACGTAGACAAACACCAAGTGCTGCTGGCAATTCATCAACTTGGTGAAAGATGCTCTTTGGTCTGCCCGAAACTTTGTCTACCAGCACATTGAGATGTCTGTGGAAGAATGCTGCTGACTGACACATTCCAGGCTGCAGGAGTACATGCTGAGGGATGCATTAAAGCTTGGTGCAGCCACCACAAGGGCTTGATGGGGATGGAGCATGCTGTAGGGTTCTCCTACTGGAAAGGGAGGGGCCAGGTGGGGGGGGAGGAAGCCCTTCAATTATTGTAGTAGTTAAAGTGCCAGCTCAGAATGCCATATACAGTAAGTGGCACCCGGTGCTGTTAATGTATATGAACACTATGGAAGGCATTGACCGTGTATGTAAAGAATGAAGGCTTGTATATTCTTGTAAATTTTTTTTATTATGAATAAAGTTTAATTTTGTTAAAAATTTATCCAGTTCTACTTCAAATATTTCTAATGATCCAGCTTCCACTTCTCTGCTAGGGCAGAGAATTCTAAAGATTCCCCATTTGTGAAATTTCTACATACAATACTTCATTTTTTACATGACCATGAACACTTGTAATTATGCCCCCTTGTTGAGACTCTCCCATTAGTGAAAGCATCTCAATATCTATTTTATCAAGCCCTCGTAGTGTCTTGTATGTTTGAATAAAGTCATCCCTCCTTCTAAGCACCAAGGAATACAGGTCCAAACTACTTTTAGGTTTCCTTCATAGGACACCCCTCTCATCCCAGGAATAACCTGGTGAATCTCCTTGGTCCTGCGTCCTATCAATACCTGGTTTTGTAGGTAAGGGGCCAAAACAAAGTAGTATTCCAGGTGAGGCTTTGCCAACACCTACACAATTGCAACAATATCTCCCTATTTTTAAACTCCAGACCAAAATGTTGTTTGCCTTCTTAATTATTGTGAGTAGTGCACTAGAGCACCGAGAACTCTTTGTACTTTTCATTTTCTCTCCATTTAGACGATCTAGCTTGATTTCTCTTACTGAAGTGCACCTTACAATAGTTTTGTAAAAAAAAAGCAAGTAAGTGGAGACAATGCACGAAGTGACAGAGAGGAGTGAAAATGTGTTTTGTCTCAATGTAGTACTTGTTAGAATCAGATTTATTATCATTGATCTATATTGTAAAATATGTTCTGTGACAGCAGAATAGTGCAAAAATACTATAGGCTACAATGTGAAATATTAAAATAGTACAAGGAAAGAGCAAAACAGTGAAGTAGTGGTCATGGGCTGTTCAGAAATCTGGTGGAGTAAACTTGTTACATACAATCTAAACAGAATGTGGTACTTTTACTGTAAGGACAGCATAAGAATAGGAGCATTGTACAATTTTACTTATGTTTAATAGCACATACATTTTTGAGCTAATAGTTGGTTAATAAGGCGATATTGTATAATGAATCCATTATGTACTGCACCTGACATTCATTTTGTGGTTATAGATCTGAATGGAATATAACATTGGCTCTATGTACAATGAATATTACATGCAATTATTGTCTGCATAGTGTGAGTGCCAAAGCTGAATTTGTTCATTATATCATGTATTGTGTAAATTCTTCAGAGCTGAAAGCAAGTTGGCAAATTGATTTGTTATTATCACATGTACTGATATATAGAATACAGTCCATACAGATGATTTCATTAGAATAGTGTATTGAGATACAAGGCAAAACAATAACAGAATGCAAAATAAAGTGTTACAGAAATTGCAGTGCAGGTAGATAATAATGTGCAAGGCCAAGATGAGGCAAATTGTGAGGGCAAGAATTCATCTAGGTTCATTAGTTTATAACAGAGGGAAAGAAGCTGCCTTTGAGCCTGATAATATATACTTTGCCTTTTTTGTGTTTTCTACCTGATGAGAGGGGTGAGGAGAAGAGAGAATGTCTAGGGTGGGTGAAGTCTTTGATTACGTTTGCTGGTTTACTGAGACAGCTCATGTTAAATTGATCCTTCAATAATGAGTTCTTCAATAAGGAGAAAAGATGATGCAAAATGCCATCAACTTGGTCTCCCTCCACACTTTATGGGGTTTTGCTGACACTTTGCAGCCCTGCCAGTCTGGTTCTGAAATCTTAAAAAATCTTTCCAGATGCTGATGAACCAACATTTTCTGTCTTCAAATAAGTCTAGACTGCTAGGCGTTTGCAATTGGTCATCTCCCTGACAGCTTGAACCACCCATAATACTCAAATTGGCAATTGTATACTCATACCTGTCATCCACTGGGTGCTTAACTTTTTAAGACATTAACACCCTTTGTGGAACAAATATTTAATTTGTAAAACACTTTTTTTGATATCCTAGTTGCCCAAGAACATAATCTTCATGTTTTTATTATGCAAGCTGTAACTCATCATCTGGTGCACTTGCATGTTCAGAAAGTTTGGTGGTTTGATGCAAAAATATAATTGGCTATGTAGGATCATGTCATTTTGATGATGTCTCTAATGCCAAGTTCACATGGGAACTTGGGCAAGTACCTTTTAAAGCCAAAACATAGGAATTTTTTATTGTAGATTAGTCCTTCTCTGAACTTTGATGATTACAACCTGGTAACAGTATATTTTTCTCCTTTTGGTCTGCTAAAGAAGGGGCTTAGCCTGAATGCAGAGAATCTAATTTAGATAATGGCCTATCTCCAAAATGTTAACTTACCTTTTCATTTTCTGAATCTTATGTGGCACTCCAGCATTTCTCAATTCCTGTAAATTTCTACATCTGTCTTCATCTTATTTTTATACAATTATCTTTCCAGTTAAATATTGACACTTTCTATCATATTTTGATTGGAGAAATGGAATTTTTTCATTTGGGTTTTGAAACTATTTAATTTATTATCTATATTCTTTTATATTGTGTCAAACAAGTGTTATGTTTCTTTTTCTTACACAGGGCCGAGTAGTAGAGAATATTTCCAAAAGATGTGGCGGCTTTTTACGGAAGCTTAGTTTGCGAGGATGCCTTGGAGTGGGAGACAACTCTTTAAGGTAAACTTGTACTTAGTAAAGCAATTACAAGTAATGTACAACTATCTTTGTTGAACGGTGATGCAGTGGAAAATTTTGAAAGACCGAAGAAACAAGCAATATGTAAAGGTGAAAAGGCATCACAATTGGGATTAGCTTTAATTAATTTTACATTTGTTTGATAGAATGAATTCTTTTCCAGATGTGTATGCCGAGCAAACATAGCACTTGTTCTTTCCAATACATGTAATGATCTTTGAGGCTTCCCAGACAAATAATGTTCAGAATTTTGAACATGGCAACACAATTACATGAAGGGAGCTGCGTGCTTGCAGGATCAATCTTTCAGTAATAGGAGGAGGCCATTTTACCTTGTGATCAAAGTGCATCAATACCTTTATTTTCCTTTTAAGCTGCTTGTCACTTAATCATTTACCAAAGAAAAAACATCTGCCCACTTCAATTGCAACTTCCCCAGCATCTCATGAATTTTTGTGCCTAAAATTATGTTTCCGTTCCTCTTTATGCTTCCTGATTTTAGCTCTTGATTTACTCCAAATTTTCTGCCTTCATGTTCTTGGTCTGAACCACATTTATTATCACTGACGTGCAGTATGTCGTAAAATTTGTTGCTATGCAGCAACAGTAAAGTAGGATACATATAAAATACTATAAATTATAATAAGAAATACAGTACCTATAAAAAATATTCACCCCCTCCCCTTGGAAGTTTACATGTTTTATTGTTTTACAACATTGAATCACAGTGGATTTAATTTGACTTTAATTTTACACTGATCAACAGAAAAAGACTCTTTCATATCAAAGCAAAACAGATCTCTACAAAGTGATCTAAATTAATTGCACTGAAGCATCCCCACAGCGTGATGCAGCCACCACCATACTTCACGGTAGGGATGGTGTGTTTTTGATGATCTGCAGTGTTTGGCTTACGCCAAACATAGCGTTTAATCTGATGGCCAAATAGCTCAATTTTAGTTTCATCAGACCATAGAACCTTTTTCCAGCTGACTTCAGGATCTCCCACATGTCCACTCCAAACTCTAGCTGAGATTTCATGTGAGTTTTTTTTCAGCAGTGGCTTTCTCTTTGTCACTCTCCCATAAAGCTGTGACTGGTGAAGCACCCAGGCAACAGTTGTATGTGCAGTCTGTTCCAGAGTTGTCATAGGTCTCTTGAAGACCTCCCTTACTAGTCCCCTTCTTGCATAGTCACTCAGTTTTTGAGGACATCCTGCTCTGGGCAGATTTATAACTCTGCCATATTCTTTCCATTTCTTGATGGTTGACTTTACTGTACTCCAAGGGATGTTCAGTGACTTGGAAAGGATTATTGGAAGGTGATGTTCAGGGCAAGGCAGAGTTAGCTTCAAAGTTCAAAGTAAATTTATTATAGGTGGTGGGGTGGAGATTCATGTCTACCAAAGGAGGTGTAAGGCATTCCTTCCCTCTACTAGCATGCAGGTCACCCTTGGGCAAGGTATAACACCTGCATAGCCAGTCTGCATAGCACGACCTGCCTTTGACAAACCCATGCTGACTATTTTAAATCATATTCTGCCTGTCCAAATGTTCATAAATCCTGCCTCTCAGGATCTTTTCCATCAGCTTACTAACCACTGAAGTAAGACTCACTGGTCTATAATTTCCTGGGCTATCTCCACTTCCTTTCTTGAATAAGGGAACAACATCTGCAACCGTCCAATCCTCCAGAACCACTCCCGTCCCCATTGATGATGCAAAGATCATTAGCAGAGGCTCAGCAATCTCCTCCCTCGTCTCTCACAGTAGCCTAGGTCCCAGTCTCGTCTGGTCCCGGAGACTTATCCAACTTGATGCTTTCCAAAAGCTCCAGCACATCCTCTTTCTTAATGTCTATATGCTCAAGCTTTTCAATCCACTGTAAGTCATCCCTACAATCACCAAGATCCTTTTCCATTGTGAATACTGAAGCAAAGTATTTATTAAGTATGTGTGCTATCTCCTCCAGTTCCATACACATGTTTCCACTGTCACACTTGTTTGGTCCTACTCTTTCACATCTTATCCTCTTTGTCTTCACATACTCTTAGAATCCCTTGGGGTTTTCCTTAATCCTGTCCACCAAGGCCTTCTCATGGCCCCTTCTGGCTCTCCTAATTTCATTCTTGAGCTCCTTCCTGCTAGCCTTATAATTTTCTAGGTCTCTATCATTACCTAGTTCTTTTGAGCCTTTCGCAAGCTTTTCTTCTTGACTAGATTTTCAACAGCCTTTGTACACCACGGTTCCTGTACCCTACCATCATTTCCCTGTCCCACTGGAACGTACCTATGCAGAACGCCACATAAATATCCCCTGAATATTTCCCACATTTCTGTCGTACATTTCCCTGAGAGCATCTGTTCCCAATTTAGGCTTCCAAGTTCCTGCCTGATAGCTTCATATTTCCCTTTACTCCAATTAAACGCTTTCCTAACTTGTCTCTTCCTGTCCCTCTCCAATGCTATGGTAAAGGAGATAGAATTGTGATCACTATCTCCAAAATGCTCTCCGACTGAGAGATCTGACACCTGACAAGGTTCATTTCCCAATACCAGATCAAGAACAGCCTCTCCTGTTATAGGCTTATCTACATATTGTGTCAGAATACCATTCCTGCCCCTAACCTTCCTGAACACACTTAACAAACTCCACCCCATCTGAACCCCTCGCTCTAGGGAGCTGCCAATCAGTATTTGGGAAATTAAAATCTCCCATCACGACAACCCTGTTATTATTACACCTTTCCAGAATCTGCCTCCCTATCTGCTCCTCAATGTCCCTGTTACTATTGGGTGGTCTATATATAAAAAAAACACTCAGTAGAGTTATTGACCCCTTCCTGTTCCTAACTTCCACCCACAGAGACTCCGTAGATAATCCCTCCATAACTTCCTCCTTTCTTCCAGCCATGACACTATCTCTGATCAGCAGTGCCACACCTCCACCTCTTTTGCTTTCCTCCCTGTCCTTTCTGAAACATCTAAAGCTTGGCACTCTTAAGTAACCATTCCTGCCCCTGAGCCATCCAAGTCTCTGTAATAGCCACAACATCATAGCTCCAAGTACTGATCCAAGCTCTAAACTCATCCGCTTTGTTCATAATGATTCTTGCATTAAAATAGACACACCTCAAACTATTGGTCTGAGTGCATCCCTCCTCTATCATCTGCCTATCATCCCTCTCGCACTGTCTCCAAGCTTTCTGTATTTGTGAGCCAACCGCTTCTTCCTCCGTCTCTTCAGTTTGGTTCCCACCACCCAGCAATTCTAGTTTAAACTAGTACCTTTAAGTGATGGCAAATGAAGTTGAGTAAGGTTATCCTCCTCTGGTTCAAGTGCCTGATGGTTGAGGGGTAATAACTATTCTTGAACCTGGTGGTGTGAGTCCTGAGGCTCCTGTATCACCTTCCTGAGAGCAGCAGTGAGAGGAGAGCATAACCTGAGTGGTGGGGTCCCTGATGCTGGATGCTGCTTTTTTGTGATAGCTGTGGGAGTTCATGATGATTCCTCAATGTTTTGATGGTCAAAATGAGCATAGAAAGCATTGAGCTCATCTGGAAGCAAAGCTTTGTCACCTATGTCTCTTGATTTCACTTTGTAAGAGGTAATGATGGCATTCAAGCCCTGCCACGTCTGTCAAGCATCCTTCATTGATTCAAGATGAAATTTATGAACTTGGAGGTTAAAGGACATTATCCTGCATTCATAAAACAGTTACCTTAATTTGTGAATCCATTCTAGAATTTTAAATTACCCTATAATAGACTGGGGAAAATGGCTCAGATGGTCAGACTCACTTCAGACTGAGAGGCTTGTAATACTTAATCTTCATTGTTGCCTTCTAAGGATGTGGGTAAACATAGAAACATAGAAAATAAGTGCAGGAGTAGGCCATTCGGCCCTTCGAGCCTGCACCGCCATTTATTATGATCATGGCTGATCATCCAACTCAGAACCCTGCACCAGCCTTCCCTCCATACCCCCTGATCCCCGTAGCCACAAGGGCCATATCTAACTCCCTCTTAAATATAGCCAATGAACTGGCCTCAGCTGTTTCCTGTGGCAGAGAATTCCACAGATTCACCACTCTCTGTGTGAAGAAGTTTTTCCTAATCTCGGTCCTAAAAGGCTTCCCCTTTATCCTCAAACTGTGACCCCCTCGTTCTGGTCTTCCCCAACATTGGGAACAATCTTCCTGCATCTAGCCTGTCCAATTTTATACGTTTCAATCAGATCTCCCCTCAATCTTCTAAATTCCAACGAGTACAAGCCCAGTTCATCCAGTCTTTCTTCATATGAAAGTCCAACCTTCTTTGTACTCCCTCCATGGCAAGGATGTCTTTCCTCAGACTAGGGGACCAAAACTGCACACAATACTCCAGGTGTGGTCTCGCCAAGGCCTTGTACAACTGCAGTAGTACCTCCCTGCTCCTGTACTCGAATCTTCTCGCTATAAATGCCAGCATACCATTTGCCTTTTTCACCGCCTGCTGTACCTGCATGCCCACTTTCAATGACTGGTGTATAATGACACCCAGGTCTCGTTGCACCTCCCCTTTTCCTAATCGGCCACCATTCAGATAATAATCTGTTTTCCTATTTTTGCCACCAAAGTGGATAACTTCACATTTATCCACATTAAATTGCATCTGCCATGAATTTGCCCACTCACCCAACCTATCCAAGTCACCCTGCATCCTCTTAGCATCCTCCTCACAGCTAACACTGCCGCCGAGCTTCGTGTCATCCGCAAACTTGGAGATGCTGCATTTAATTCCCTCTTCCAAGTCATTAATATATATTAATGAAGTGAGCTCAGCATGGAAAATGGATGTGAGATTTTTGGATGTGAAATTCCTGGCAGTCCTGTTTGATGTTTGGGAGGTCGACTAAATGTTGACTAAATTCAGATTCAAATATTTAACACATGTACATGGAAGCATACAGTGAAATGCATCATTTGTGTTAATGCCAGCACAACCGAAGGATGTGCTGAGGACAGTCCACAAGTGTCACCATACATTTCAGTGCCAACATAGACTAGAGTGTTCATCAGAGCAACAGCAAAGAAGCCCCTTTCCTTCCTACCACTTAACCACCCAGTCACACAGATGTCCTCCAACCCCAGGACAGGCCGCTTCCCGGGTCTTCATCCTCCACTGGACGTGCAGACCCATTTATATCTGGCCTCCTGATAAATTTCAGATTGCCTCTGTATGATCTACTAAATGTGCTTGATAAATGTGAATTTTGGAAGGCAATTTTCTCCTCTCTCTGTTCTCCCACCCCAATTGCTAATGTCACTGATCTTCTGAAACCAGGAGCAAAGAAACCATATTCACAAATAGTTATTTCTTTTGGACGAGTAGCCTTGTCAAGAAGCATGAACTTATCAATGTACTTTACCTACAAGCTCCATAGATTTGGTGTTCTGTAACTTCATAATTTAGAAACCATTTTGAGAATTTAAATCAAAAGAAAATTGGAAATAAAAAATACTTCAACCATCTGAAACTCTGTGATTAATGCTGTGCTGTGTTCTTTGAACTTTGGATTAAAGTTCACAACTTACAGATCAAAGGTGTTCTCTTGAGGGAGAAGGATTTTTATATCTGGCATTATCACTCACAATTTACAAGTATAATTCAACAAACTCGATTTTAAAAAAAAGTATAAATCTGCCAAAATTAAAACTAGTGAAATGAGAAATTGCTGTGTAATTGTAACAGAACAGAGGTCCAAAGACCACTGCTGACTTTGATCATAGGATATTAACAATTGTTCATGGTAAATTCAGAAAAATACTGCTTAATTAGGGAAATGAAAGCCAGCCAGTCAGGGCTAATTATCACTTTCAGTCCACAATACACATTCAGCTTGATCATATTTAACCCTAGATTGAACAGGAGGTTGGATTCTGGCCATACATATTTGCCTCCTTTCATCAAGGTGAAAGATCTTTGCAGCTTGATCTTGTTTGTGATGCATACATTTTCCGATTTAATGAAAGACCTTGTCTGTTTCATTATTGCAACTTTGCATAGTTGCCTGCTAGGCAAATGTCCAAGTAATGTCTTGCTGGTTTCAGATTCAGATTCATTTATTTATCACATTTACATGGAAACATACAGTGAAATGTGTCTTTTGCATTAACAACCAACACAACTTAGGTGTGTGCTGGGAGCAGCCCACAAGTGTCACCACACATTTACAGACATCCCACCTCTCCCAGAAGTTCCGGGAGTCTCCCGCATATCGATGGTGGCTCCCTGATGCCCGGAAATTATATACAATATCCCGGAAATCGATTTTTTTGAGAGAGGGAGAGCGAACATCCTGATTGGTCTCTCTTCGTGCTAAGAGTGGTCCCCAACCACCGGGCCGCAAGGAAACAACATGATTTGGCGATATGAAACGATATGAGTCAGCTGCACCTTTCCTCATTCCCTGTCACGCCCACTGTTGAATTTGAACGCGTGCGAGGTCATTACGCACGCGTCATCCATGTCAGCGCGGGAAGAAGATCAACTCCTCGAGCTTGCAAATGACAGTGGGCTGAAAAGTATGTTTGACATAACATCTCTGCTGGCATTCTGGATCAAAGTCAAGGCTGAATATCCTGAGATAGCCACGGAAGTACTAAAAACGTTGCTTTCATTTCCAACATATCTTTGCGAAGTAGGATTTCTGCAATGAATGCAATGAAAATTAAATTGCGGAATACACTGGACATAAGGAACCCCCTTCGAGTATCCTGTCTCCAATCAACCCTCGATGGCACCATCTTGTTGCAGGGAAAACAAGCCCAGGGCTCCCACTGATTCAGCGATATTGGTGTATTGCAATGATTTTATATGTTCATACGAGGAAATTATGCTCTGTGTTTAATATCCAAACGTTACTTAAATTGTTATGATGCTATTGACTTATAATTGACTTATCACTATATTCATGCGAGGAAAATATGTGCTGTGTGTTTAATATTAAATTCGTTAGATAAACCCTTTTAGAAATGAAATTGAGTGTATTAGCCACTTATAAGTGACTTATAGTTGACTTATCACCTATATTCCGGATGTGATTAACACCCCCCCCCCCCCCCCCCGTCGGCTGGTTCGCAAGAATATTGTCAATATTAAACCGGTCCACGGTGCAAAAAATGTTGGGGACCCCTGCTAAGTAGACCTATCAGTTTTCTGTGGGCGGGCTTTACAGTCGACCTCAAAAATAATGACAATGTTGCTCGCTGCACTGTTTGCAACAGTGACTTTTCTATTGCCCATGGTGGGTTAAAATGTAAAAAGGCATGCTGAGGTGAGTTTAACAGGTGTCATTCGTTCATTAGCATAGCTAACGTTATTTAAACTAGCTGGCCAGCTGCTAAGGAGCTACGCTATTGATGTCCTACGTGATGAGGCCAAACTCCCTGTAGACTTGCTTAAGGTTGTAATAGAATAAACATGATAATATAATATAAGTACATATTTTAATGTCACATTTTCTGCATATACCCAACCTGGTTTACAGATTAGACAAAACCACGAAAGAAAGTATTACATACACCCTTGGAGGTTGACTGGTAGGGGGGAGGGATATGGGGTTGCGGGGGGCTGGGGTGCTACCTCCCTGAAATGAGTTTTTGCAGGGTGGGATGTCTGCATTTAGGCACCAATGTTGCATGCTCACAATCTTGGCAGAACAATACAGGTCACAACAAAACAGAACATAATAAGTAACAAATTAATAGCAGCAAAACAAGCCCCTTTCCTCCCTCCCACACATACACAGACCGAACTCCAAACCCAGGTCAGGCCTCTGGGCCTCCAGTGGATTCAATAAATTATTAGTTTCACAGTTAAATTCTCTTTCCTTGCAGTCTTAAATTGCAGTGTTGTAATGTGGAAAGCAAGTAGCCAAAAGATTTAAGGTAGTGGGGTAAATGGCAGGGACCAATGACTCAGAAGTACTCAGATATATCCATAGGCCAACTATGAGCACTGTAGTAAGTCTAGCATCCATAGGGTTGACACACAAAATACTGGAGGAACTCAGGCAGCATCTATAGACAGCAATACAAGAAGAGGCTGTCTTCTCTCTTTCTTTGCATTCCTGATGAAGGGTTTCAACTGTCCATTAACCACAGAGTAGCTTTATATAGGTCAGCATAATATCATGGGCTGAAGTGCCTTGTACCATGCTGTACCGTTCTTTGTTCTAAGTGGGTTTCAATTCTTTGGGCTGACAAGCTTTGAGAAAGAGGGAGCTGTTTCATTGGATTAAGATTGACTTGAAACTAACTGGACTAATGGCCTTGCAAATTGATTGAGAAATTGCACGTATCAAGGATAATATAGTGGGATTCTTATCTATAGTAAGACAGGACAAAGTAGATTACAGGTAATAATTTGGAGGATGAATTCATGTGAATGTTTTGTAGATCAGTTGATTGAGGAATCAATGAAGGTACTAGATATTTTAAGTGCAGTTTTGCATAATGAGCGGATTAATTGATCTGGAACTTTAGGGAATGATGTTCAAAATCTGAAAAGGCCTGTGTTTAAAAATTTTTTAAAATATCTCAATTCTGAATAAAGCATAAAATTGCTTTGGTAGATCTGAAAAGTATCAAAAGGCAAGAGAGTAATTAAACATTTGAAGAAATAATTCATAGTTAACAAATAATATATGTCCCATTTTAAGGTCAAGTTAAAACCTAGGAAAAGTGGTCCAGCAGTGGCCATGAAGAAGTTGTAGGTAGTATTACATCAAATGAAAATGTTGCCAAGAAAGAGAGTAAGACTGAACTTTTAGGAGCTTTTCAGAATTAAGTAAAGGAGAGTCCAAGACATTGATAAAGATTAGGAGAATAGAATGAGAATCTGGGAAAAATACAAAACAGGCCCTGAGATTCTACAGGTATTTAAAAAGGAAAGGAGTAGTTGAAGGATTAGGTCTGTGCAGACAGAGATTAGAGAAGTTATATTATGGATTAAAGAACTGGAAGAGAAATTAAACAACATTCATATTGGTACAGGCGACATGGATAAGAAAATGAAGGAGGTCTTGAAGAAGGAATATAGGGAGTTGGGTAGAAAGGGGAACATGAGGGAGAACTTCTTCACTCAGAGGGTGGTGAGATTGTGAAATGAGCTGGCAGCAGAAGTGAATATGGGTTTGATTTCAACATTTAAGAGAAGTTTGGATAAGTTTATGCATGGGAGGGTATTGGAGGCTATATTCAATGTGCCAGTCAATGGGATTTGGCAGAATAATAGTTTGACACAGACTAGATGGGCTGAAGGGCCTGTTTCTGTGCAGTACTGCTCTATGACTCTATGCCTTATTCGATTATATCGGGGTCTACTGAGACACCATGTGGAATTTTGTGCAGGCTTGGTCTCTGTATCAGGTGTGATATGGCAACAGTTCTACCAGCTTCATTCATGGGATAATAGGTTTGTCATATGACAGGGAATTAGACATACTGCTGCTATATTCTTAAATTGAAAAAAAATGCAAGGTATCTTGGTGAAATGTATAAAGTTCTAATGGGTTTTGACAAAGCAGATGCAGATTTGTTTTCTTTGGCTAAGATGTCTAGAATTAAAGGATTATTTTTTTTAAAAAAGTCAGTTGTTTAACAAAGAGGAGAAATTCCTTTGTACAGCACGTGATGAATCTTTGAAATTCTCTTCCTGAGTCACTCAGCATAGATTTTGATGTTAAGGAAATCAGTGTATATGGCGATCATCAAGCCATGTAGCACTAAGAGCAAAGGTCATCTGTGATTTTATCTGCTCTGCTGCTCAATGAGGGAGCAAGTGGTCAATTTCAAAGTAAATTTAATTATCAAAGTACATATATGTCTCCATATACTTCCTTGAGATTTATTTTCTTGAGGGCGTTCACAGTCGTACTGCACACAAAGATGTGCAAAAGACAACGTTGTGCAAATGCAAAAAGGTAAAACTAATACTAATAAATAAATAAGTAATAAATACCGAGAATATGAGTTATAGAGTCTTTGAAAATGAGTCCATATGTTGTGGAATCAGTTCAGTGTTGGGCAAGTGAAGTTATCCACTCTGGTTTAGGAGCCTGATTGTTGAGGGGCAATAACTGTTCCTGAACCTGGTGGTGTGGGACCTAAAGCTCCTGTACCTCCTTCCTGATGGCCGCAGTGTGAAAAAAGCATGGTCTGAATGGTGGAGGTCCTTGATGATGGATGTTGCTTTCCTGCGTCAGCATTCTTTGAAGATGTGCTCAATGGTGTGGAGGGCTTTACCTGTGATGTTGTGGGCTGTATCCACTACTGTTTGTTGGTTTTTCTGTTCAAGGGCATTGGTATTTCCAAACCAGGCTATGAAGTAACCAGTCAGTATACTCTCCACTATGCATCTATAGAAGTTTGTCAAAGTTTTAGATGACATACCAAATCTTGGCAAGCTACCTCTACTTCTATTTCTTAGTTGCTTTCAGAACCACCAAATGAAACTAGAAGTGTAGCTTTCATATGCAGTCTTGTTCTAAGGTGAAAATGTGAAAGATACCAGCCACATCATTGTATTGTATATGATAGTACTTATGTGACTATAAAGCTCCTATCAATGCATGTCATTGTTTTTCAGGGTAGAGCATGGTAGTGATTCAATGCTAGTGTAATCCATTTGGTGGAAAGTTTTTGTTTCTAACTTTGCAATACACTTGAAGTGCAAGTACACTTCGTAACATCTCTATTTTATTCTTCCAGAACCTTTGCTCAGAATTGCAGGAATATCGAACAGTTAAATCTGAATGGATGCACAAAAATCACAGATGCGTGAGTAAAGCATTTTACAATAACAGGCTTGTAGCTTTTGTTTTCTGATGTGGGCCTGGATAAATGGTAAAGGTTACAGTGCAAGCTGTGACCAAAACTGGAAAGAGTAGGAGAGAAATGATGTATCAGTAAATAACTTACTTCCTTTGATGCAATGATGTGCTGTTAACTTTCAAAAAGGCAGCTTTTTATGTTTGTTTTCCAAATCCAGCGTCTACCAATATAACTGATGAGGTGTGAATTTCTGGCGGCAAGTTACTGTAAAAACTCTGGATCATGAATTCATGAACACAGTGAATTACAAGCTAGTTTCTATTACCAAAAAAATGTTGTTTTTGGCACTGCCTCCACAAATAGTTGTCCTTGTAGCTTGGGTTTTATAGTTGCAATACTTTAGACAAAACCATAATTGATAAAAACTTCTGAGGTACTCCATGGAATCTAGAAGTTACTGTTGGTAATTTCCTTGTCATTTGCTGCTTTCTCCAATATAATCTTAAGAAATAAGTAAAATGGTGAAAACTTAGCTATTTAGTGTTGTATAAGTCAATAACACCATTAGACATAGCAGCAGAATTAGGCCATTTGGCCAATCAAGTCTGCTCCACTATTCCATCATGGTTGATTTATTTTTCTCCTCAACCCCATTCTCCTGTTCTAGCCATAATGTACTGCATACTAAAATTATAATGACATCTATTTCATAGCATATTAAGCTACTGTTAGCAAATGCCCTTTCCTTGAAAGCACTTATCCTGAACACTTAATTTAAAAAAAAAATTTAGTTTAACTGTATACCTTCATCTGCTCCTCAGTCTACCGGTGCTGTTGATCCTGCAGTCCAATCATTCATGTGTATGTATGTTCCCTAAATCATATTTTTAAAAAAATGCTTGGCAGTACCAGGAACCTGGTGTTACCTGTCTACAGTGGGTTCATAGAGTGCGAAGAAATCTATACAAACTTCTTCCTCCATGCTCCTTTAGCAATAAAATGATGTCATTGCCAAGGCCACAGTGGTATCCTCCACACCAAGCCAGTGAATAATCCTACAGCACAGAAATGGGCCCTTCAGCCTAACTTGTTCATGCCTTCTAGATGCCCATCTAAGCTAGTCCTATTGCTTGCACTTGGCCCATATCCCTCTAAACCAGGGGTTCCCAATCTTCTTTATGCCATGGACCCCAACCATTAACCGAGGGGTCAGTGGACCCCAGGTTGAGAAATCCTGCTCTAAACCTTTCCAATCCATGTATCTGTCCAAAGGTCTTTTAAGTGGTAGGCTGCTGCAGAAGATTAGATTAGATGGAATCCGGGGAAAGCTAACAAATTGGATATGCAATTGGCTTGATGGTAGAAAAGACTTGAAGTAAAGCCTGGTTTATACTTCTGCGTCAACGCATCGCCGCAAACTCTATGCAAAGCCGATGCAGAACCCTACGCGAGAGCTTGCGTTGCTGCGACGCGCACCTCTCCCAAAATGTAACCGCGCATTGTGGCAATGCAGAACGCAACAACTGTGATTGGTCCGCTTGGTAGCATCGCATTTTCTCCTATGCTGCAATAGCTTCCTATTGGGCGACTGAAGGGCAGGGAAGGAACTCTGGCTGCAATGCTTTCCATAAAGCTTTACAGACCTCTGAAATTATGGAGGACACATTTCACACGAAAAAAAGACGCTCGCATCTTGTTTACCCCGAGACTACCATGACCATGAAGTCTTGCGCGGGCAGGTGAGTGCGCATGCGTGACGTGCGCGAATTGCAGAGCGACGCAGACACACCAACGCACAAGTATAAATGCTCACAACGCGCGTAGGTCACTTGCGTAGGTTATGGCGTCCAGTTAACGCAGAAGTATAAATCAGGCTTAAAGGGCGATGGTGGAAGGTTGTTTCTCAGACTGGAGGCCTGTGACTAGTGTCAGGGCTGGGCCCATTGTTACTTGCTATTTATATTAATGATTTCGATAAGAATGCACAAGGCATTCTTAAGTTTGCGAAGAAGGTAGTATATTGGAAAAAGGAGAAGGTTATCAAAAATTACATGGGAATCTGAATCAGTGTAGTAAATAGGAGAGGAATGGAGTTTAATTCAGATAAATGTGAGGTGTTGAAGATTGGAAAGAAATCTAGGTCAGACTTTCACAATGAATAGCTGGGCTCTGGGGAGTTATTGTAGAACAGAGGGATCTTGACGAACAAGTGCATGATTCATTGAAAGTGGAGTCACAGGTAGATGGTAGTGAAGGAAGCTTTTGGCACACTGGCCTTCATAAGTCAAGGCATTGAGTATAAAAGTTGGGAGATCATGGTGTGGTTGTACAGGAAGCTATTGAGGCTGCACATGGAGTATTATATTCAGGTTTGGTTGCCCTGCTATAGGAAAGATGTTATTAAACTGGAAAGAGTGCAGAAAAGATTGACAAGGGTGTTGCCAAAAACTTAAGAGACTGAGTCGTAGGGAGAAGTAGACTAGCTAGCACATTATTCTTTAGTGTGTAGGATATTGAGACGTGATCTTATACAGGTGTATAAAATCATGAGGGGCATAAGTTGAATGGATTCATTCTTTTTCCCAGGGTTGAGGAAATGAGAACTAGAGGTCATAGGTTTAATGTGAGAGGGGAGAGATTTAATAGGAACTTGAGGGGCAGCCTTTTTGAAACCTTTTCCACTGTATGTAGAATGAGCTGCTGAAGGAAGTGGCTGAGGCAGATACAATAACAAGTTTAACAATACAGATGGACCATTGCATGGATTGGAAAGGTATAAAAGATGTGGCCCAAATACAAGTAAATGGGACTAGCTTGGATAGGACAACTTGGTCGGCATGGATCAGTTGGGCTGAAGGGCCTTTTTTCCTGCTGAGTAACTCTGACTCTAAATGGTATTTTTGTACTTGCCTCAACCACTTCCTCTGGTAGTTTGTTCCATATGTGTGTGAAGAAGTTGCCCCTCAAGTTCATTTTAAATCTTTCACCTCTCATCTTAAATCTCTACTGCGTAGCATGCTTCAGCCTGACTAGCAACTACTTTTGAATCAGAAATTTCTGGGTGGGGAAGAGCTGTGCAACAAAAGCAAGAAAGGAGCAGACAACAGTTTCCATCATGTCCAACAGAAGGTGATGAGAGGGGCTAGGACACATATAGGCATCCAGGGGGGTTTCAATTAAAGTCTAATGAACTTTGTTCGAATGTACTTCCAGAAGTCATATGACAATATCTATCAACACTGCCATTTACCATATCTATTACATGTCAGACTGATTTAATTGATTTTCTTTTTACTTAGCAATCAGAGACCTGACGTTAATCACTTCAAATGTGTCCAAATGCTTAGAAATCTGCTTCTAATGATTGATTCTTATAATCTCCCACCTCAAGAAGTCAAATCTGCAATTACAAGCCTGTAGTTACTGTTTTCAGTCCTGCATACTTAAATAATGTAGAGAGGTTTTTTTGTTTGCAAACCAGTTATCTCGTCCCATGCTGCCATTGTGATAAATTAGTATTCACATTGGAAATTGCCTGCTATGCTAAAAATGCAGGATTAAATGTAGTTGTGGTTAAGTGATGTTAATTTTATTCCCCATGGCATTTTGTTGCCGCATATTGCCTAACCCTAGTTGTCTATTACGATCACTCTTCTAAACAAAGCTGCAAAAAAGTTTATTTTCCTTCCAATGACCTTGCACTTCAAACAGTGTATTAATTTATATTGACAAGTGAAGTTTTAGTAAATCTTTCAGTCAGGCAAAACTGTGCGATGATTTCTTTCCCCCCAGTGTGTTGTTGCTATTATTGGAGAAAGGGGACAAAAACAGAAAATAATTGAAATACTTAGCCTCAGTGAACAGAAGAGGACGTAATCCTTTTGACAGTCTTGTGGGAAAATTGACATGGAACAGTTCAAATGGATTCTTGATCACTTTTTGTGTTCTTGTTTTACAGAACCTGTACTAGTCTCAGTAAATTTTGTTCCAAGCTAAGAAGTTTAGACTTGGCTTCATGCACATCTATCACAAATCTTTCTTTGAAGGCTCTGAGGTGAGTTTCGGTGATAGACCATTTTGTTATCAGGGTCATTTTCTTTTTATTAAACGTTTTCAAGTAGTTGTCTGTGATTTTTTAATTCCATGTTTGTACTTGCATTTTGCATTGCCAATCAGTAAATTAATGCAAAGTTAGACATTCCACTGAGTTAATGAATAGTAATCAGTTGATTAATCTGATGGTATTTGGATAATGAAAGTACTAGTGTGAAGTGGATAAACTATTCTGAAGAGAAGTAATTAAACAGAAATTCTATTACCACAACATCATAAAATAGCTAACAAGGACCCAAATAAGGCATTAAAAATCTCATGAATGTGATATTGTGTTGGGAGTCAACATTAAGACTGCAAGCACATAGTGGAATTTGCCTTTCTTTAATTGAAATAATAAAGTTGTTTATTTTCAAAATACAAGAAAAAAAGTATTGGAAATTCTCAGCAAATTACCCAACATCAGTGGGGAAAAAATAGATACAAAAACAAGTATTGAGATAGTGAAGCAGTGGCAAGAAGGAAATGTTGGTGATAGGATAGCTTGCAGGGTAGATAAAATTACACAAGATAATAGTATAAAATAGAGCAAAAGAAACACGATGCATCAGGAGACAATGTAAACTGCAGTGATGTAATCATTATCACCAAGTGGGTGTACGGAGGAATGTGTGGTGTTTGATCAAAAATTAAGTCTGGAAGGCTATAAAATCCATAATGCAGAGATACAGTCAGTTCCTCATCCAGGCTCTGAAATGTATGAAAGAATTGATGTCCATTTAGAAAGAAATGTCTAAAAGAGATTTAAAAGTTAAAAACTCTTTGGTTTCTGTAGAAATACAGAATTGAGATAAAGTATAAAAGGAAGGCTTAGCACATGAACTATAAAAATCACCTTATATCTTCAGTTTTCCTGGACTAGAAGATTTACAACGCTCTGTCAAGGAGCAGCTGCTTGCCTCTAATGCAATGTAGAATCCCAAGACAATTAGTTACATAATGGTAATAGTTTTGTAGGTTAAATACCTCCCAACAACTAAAAGCACAACAAAAACCTAACATAGTAGGTGCAATACAAATATCCCCTGCTATCCGAAGGTAGAGTGTTCCTATGAAACGGTTCGTAAGCCAGAATGTTGCAAAGTGAATAAGCAATTACCATTTGTTAATATGGGAGAAATTTTTGAGCATTCCCAGACCCAAAAAATAACCTACCAAATCATGCCAAATAACACACAAAACCTAAAATAACAGTAACATATAGTAAAAGCAGGAATGATATGATAAATACACAGCCTATATAAAGTAGAAATACTTTTCTGCAGCACTGTCTAGCGCAGCGAAAATCTCGCGGAAGCGCGGCGCAAGCGCTCTCGGCAGAAACACGCTCTCCAGTAACCTTTAAGCTATGAAGCTGCCAAATCATACCAAATAACGCATAAAAATACACAGCCTATATAAAGTAGAAATAATGTATGTAAAGTGTATTATCACTTACCAGAATCGGGAAGACTCCAAAAAATTACAGCTTCGTTGCAGTTAAACACTTGCTTATACGAATAACCACCTGACGCAATCGGCAATCACCTCTGATCTGGGCCAACATTTACGTGCCGGGCGGCACCTAATTAATTAGCTTGTTTATTTTGGCTTTTTTCTTAAAGATGTGCTGGGTGCATTCTGGCTACCGCTGCACCACTGCATTTTTCGCGGCAATGTATCGATCCACGGCCCAGAAGTAGGGGACCACTGCTTAAACTATGAAGCTGCCCTTGCCTCAGAAACCGATCAAACCACCCGTGACTACCTTTAAATTCCACTTTCGCAACACTTTCATCACCATCGTCCAGTGCTTTCTGTTTCAGCTTATTGAAAAGACTGACTGATTTCTCCTTAAGTATAAGAAAACTTAACGGAACACCACACTTTGTACACCCATCAATCCACTCAAGCAAAAGACTTTCCATTTTATCCATTATTGGATGCTGACTACGAGAGACCCCTTTCCTACGAGCAGAACCAACAGTAACATCGGCAGCTTTCAAGATTCTTTCTCTCTGCGTATAAATAGTGTGAATGGTGGACGCAGGCAAGTTCAACGCGCAGACAGTGTCCTCACTTCGTTCACCACGATCGAAATGCTTAATTATGCCAACTTTTATGCTAAGTATAACACCCTTACGAGCTCTTTTAGGCTTTTCCGATACCGTAGAACTCATCTTGCTAACAGATGCACAAAATAAATCGAGATAAAGCACGTGTTTAAGCAATGCCGGCTAGAATGCAGTTCCAGGGGAGGAGCTTGGCTGTTTGGGCGCGCGCAGCCTTTTTTCGTAACAGTGAAAACACTTTCTGTTAGCGAAAACAGGTAACTAATGTAGGTCTTTCGCAACAGCGAGGTGTCGTAAAGCGAACATTCGGAAAACGGGGGCCACCTGTACCTTAATGGATTTTTTCCTGGAATAATATGTGGGCTCAGAGTTCAAGTCCTGTCATGTCTGTTCAAGTCTTGGCATTTTTGAGAATTCAGTTTGAAGTAGTTATAAAGCTACTCAAGTGCCATTTTAAAACAAAAAAGGTTCTTTGTTGCTCATTAACTGTTGCTTGTTTTAACCATAGTGTAGCTTGAATTCCATGTGAATTGACCCTGTAAGCCCTTCTGCTAAGCACAGCAATGCAAAATGAATGCAGCCTCACAACACCCACTTGAAGGAATGAGGGATGTTGCTGACAGTCTACAGTGGCAGGATTTAATATCCTTCCATGAACTGTAAACAGCCTTGGAAGTATCCATATAAACAAACGCTGTGGTTAGATTAAATACTGCACTAGGCACTACTTTGATTCTGTGCATTGATTATAGTATTTTACTGAAATTTCTTAGTCTTCCCATAATTTGAAAAGTGTCAATTTCTGGTTATTGCAGTTCTCTGGAGAGTGTTGCCCCTTTCTTTGGTAGTTTTGTCATTAGAAAGTCATTTGAAAAGATTTTCAAGGAAATATTTTTTTTTAAATAACACAATGTAAAAGACCATCTAATTTCAAAGCAATGCAACTAGTAAAGTAATATACTTGCATGACTGAGCCACAAGGAAAATTAAACTTGCTCTGTCTGCCTTTACTTCTAGTGCTATTCCTTGGTTAAGTTGATCATTACATTGGGGTGGAATTTGTTAACAAAGTTTGGAATTCTTATGCAAATACAAAATTCTCAAACTCTGAGTTCCACTAGTGAGCACCTAGGTTTGCTTTGATGCTAGAATCCAGGTGATGAAGTGCAGGTTTGCAGAATTTCCCAGTGCCTAGTCTGGGGAAAGGGGCTAACAGAGGACCCACAAGCCCTTTTATTTTAACGGGCAGGGACTCTAAGGAAGAATGGAAAGAAAAATAGATTGCTTTTTAATTAATTTTGTGTTTGCTTTAATATCACAACTCTGAATGTAAATCTTTTAATAAAATTGAGTCATTAAAAATGGAATTTCAGGGGGAAAATGCAGAAACCTTTAACATTTTTGATGGCTGGCATAGCTGGGTTTTTACAGCTTGTCTTGGGCTTTGTCAGTTATTTCATTGGTGGGGCTTGTTCTGACCCATCTGTGTGACAGAATTTGAATACACTAGATGCTGCTGCTTTCCAGAACCTTAACTTTTTGTATCTGGATTAGCCTTTCACGAAGTTCAGTCTCTGCAAATCGGGTGAGTGCACAAGTTAAATACGCCTTACTGATGACTGTGAACAGCTGAGTGGCACTTGAAGTTTTAGACCCTTCCTTAAGTTAAAAGCTGCTGTTAGATTTGGGGAAAATAAGTTTAGAGAGGAAAAATTTCCAGCAGCCTACATGGTACAGTTCCTCAGATTTAGTCTGGTAAAGTGGCTAGCTCGTGTAACTGGAACAAGCTGAGCGATGTACTGACAAATATTCTCTGTAATTTCTGGTTCAGTAAATCCATTAATAAAATAATAGTGATTTTCCTTGTCAAATTGTACCTATTTTATATTGGTGGGGAAAGGAATCAATGTGATACTGCATTTGGTTTGTAATGTTTTAGGATGATATTCTGTGGTTGTGATTGAAGCATCTGAGCTTAGTTCTCTTAGTGGTACGACCTTGCAATACTTATCCAACATCTATTTGATTGCCTCTGTTAAAGTCTCAAAGTAAGTCATGTTTTTGGAAAGTAATTATTTTTCACTCTTGTCAGCTTTTCTCATTTAGGGTTTATTGTGATCATCCACTTTGAGCAGGAGCCTCATTCAGTTGAAGCTCTAATAAGAGTATATATTATAATTCAATTGCCAATCCATTCTACCAGTGAATGATGTTGCTTGCTTAGGTGCTCATTAACATGAACCTTGTCCTTGTATAGTTTGTTACAAATGTGATTTTATTTTCCACCACTATTACATGTCTGCAGTTATTTTTGAAGAATTGTTTGTTTCCAGTGAGGGATGTCCACTTCTAGAACAGCTGAATATATCCTGGTGTGATCAGGTGACGAAGGACGGAATTCAAGCCCTGGTGAGAGGCTGCGGTGGTCTGAAGGCTCTGTTTCTTAAAGGATGTACACAGGTCAGCACAGTGATCCATTGTATGTCTGCCAGGCAAAACTGCTGCAAAATTTTATTTAGACTGACAATAATAGGTAATTATTTAGCCTTCAGGTTTCATCTTTTTCTTTGTTGCTGTTGTACTTGCTGTGATTTACAAGGGGTGATTGATCAGTTCATGGCCTAAGGTAGAAGGAGTCAATTATAGAAAACCTAGCACATTTATTTTTCCTACATTTACACACTTAGTCCAGCGGTCGTGGAGCATACGGACCCCTTCTTTGTAGAAGTTGGCGTCTTGGACCTCCAGAAAGTGGGCCACAGCAGGGGTGATTGATAAGTTTGTGGCCTACAGTAGAAGGAGGTGAGTTATACAGCTCTCATTACATGTACGTGCAGTTCAACTCTTTGAGTGATTATGCAGAAAGTTTGAAGTTAATAACTCATCTCCTTCTACCTTAGGCCACGAACTTATCAATCACCCCTGCTGAGGACCACTTTCTGGAGGTCCAAGACGCCGACTTCTACAAAGAAGGGATCCGTGTGCTCCACGGCCGCTGGACTAAGTGTGTAAATGTAGGAAAAATAAATGTGCTAGGTTTTCTAAAATTGACTCCTTCTACCTTAGGCCACAAACTTATCAATCACCCCTCATGTAGCAGCACAACGATTGAACTGAACGGCTTTTGCAAGCAATTCAACAGTAGATAGTGTTAAAAATTTTTTTTTAAAGTCTCGGTAAGTGTTTAAAATGTTGAAGGTGGTAGGTGTTGTCACTGCTATAATTTGGGACACAGCTAATTTTTATCCTAAAAAGAATCCAGTCAACATTTTGTTATTTTATAATCTTTAACTTAACAGTCCTCATGCTCTGACAGTAGTCAGTCCATCGTGGTGATGTCAGGAGGATTATTGAAACAAATGGAACCGACTCAACATAGAGACTGGCTTGATATAATTAGATGGGCAAATAGACTGGCTTAAGGCTTAATGGCTTATGTTGCCTTTTAAAGTTGTCATTTATGCAGAATATGAACCTATGCATTGACTACTATTGTCACTTATTGAAGCCTGCTTCCTCAGTTGTCCCAGTGGTTAAAGTATTGTCTCAGACGTTTATTGATCGTTGAGTTGAATTTCCGTTTTTCCAGTATTGGTGCAATGTTTTACTTTGCACTGAATAACTACTGAAAGATACCTTGACACTAGAGTGTAGTGAAGTATGACTCCCTCGAGCTAAAAAAACCTTCTAATTTGCCTTAGAATCAGGTCAAGTTTACACTTGTTTTTAATGTTTGTTGTTGATATACTGCTGAAATGGCTTTGTGCCAGTTGGTCCCCACCTCAACAATCTCACTGCTGAAATGGAACAAATCTGCAGAACTAATGAAAAACTGCTTAATTCACATTGCCTCCATTCCAGTGCCAAGAACACCCCGAACATGGTTTGGGGACTGAGTTCCAGGTTATTCATTTTGCCTGTGAGAAGATGGGCCTTGTGCTCAACACCTGCAATGCTGAAGCCCCCTACTGATTTCCTACTGTACCACACTGACCTCCTACACTAATGATTCTTGGCAAGACCTGGAAAATGTGTAACACTTTGTATATCTGGTGGGGAGGGGCCCTCAACAATGATGAAATTCACTACAATCTTCATCCTAGCATGGCCTTGTTGTCTGAGGAAAAAGGCTATTTAAAGCTACAGGCATCAAATGGAGCACAGAGCTGGTGGTTTTCTGGGCAGCAGTAATTCTTGTCCTTTTATATGCTTATTGTGTTGGCACGTGGCCAAGTAGTTAAGGCGTTGGTCTAGTGATCTGAAGGTCACTAGTTCGAGCCTCAGCTGAGGCAACATGTTGTGTCCTTGAGCAAGGCACTTAACCACACATTGCTCTGCAACGACTCTGGTGCCAAGCTGTATTGGCCCTAGTGCCTTCCCTTGGACAACATCGGTGGCGTGGAGAGAGGAGACTTGCAGCATGGGCAACTGCCGGTCTTCCGTACAACCTTGCCCAGGCCTGCGCCCTGGAAACCTTCCAAGGCGCAAATCCATGGTCTCACGAGACTAACGGATGCCTATAATAATAATATGCTTATTTGTCTAGAGATGCAACATGGTAACAGGTCTTTAGTCATAGTCATACTTTATTGATCCCGGGGGAAATTGATTTTCATTACAGTCGCACCATAAATAATAAATAGTAATAGAACCATAAATAGTTAAATAGTAATATGTAAATTATGCCAGGAAATAAGTCCAGGACCAGCCTATTGGCTCAGGGTATCTGACCCTCCAAGGGAGGAGTTGTAAAGTTTGATGGCCACAGGCAGGAATGACTTCCTATGACGCTCTGTGCTGCATCTCAGAGGAATGAGTCTCTGGCTGAATGTACTCCTGTGCCCACCCAGTACATTATGTAGTGGATGGGAGACATTGACCAAGATGGCATGCAACTTAGACAGCATCCTCTTTTCAGACACCACCATCAGAGAGTCCAGTTCCATCCCCACAACATCACTGGCCTTACGAATGAGTTTGTTGATTCTGTTGGTGTCTGCTACCCTCAGCCTGCTGCCCCAGCACACAACAGCAAACATGACAGCACTGGCCACCACAGACTCGTAGAACATCCTCAGCATCGTCCGGCAGATGTTAAAGGACCTCAGTCTCCTCAGGAAATAGAGACGGCTCTGACCCTTCTTGTAGACAGCCTCAGTGTTCTTAGACCAGTCCAGTTTATTGTCAATTCGTATCCCCAGGTACTTGTAATCCTCCACCATGTCCACACTGACCCCCTGGATGGAAACAGGGGTCACTGGTACCTTAGCTGTCCTCAGGTCTACCACCAGCTCCTTAGTCTTTTTCACATTAAGCTGCAGATAATTCTGCTCACACCATGTGACAAAGTTTCCTACCGTAGACCTGTACTCAACCTCATCTCCCTTGCTGATGCATCCAACTATGGCAGAGTCATCTGAAACCTTCTGAAGATGACAAGACTCTGTGCAGTAGTTGAAGTCCGAGGTGTAAATGGTGAAGAGAAAGGGAGACAAGACAGTCTCCTGTGGAGCCCCAGTGCTGCTGATCACTCTGTCAGACACACAGTGTTGCAAGCACACGTACTGTGGTCTGCCAGTCAGTAATCAAGAGTCCATGATTCAGGCCCAACAAGCCCACATTGCCTGATTATGCCTATGTGACTGATCAACCTACTAGCCCATGCGCTTTGGAATGTGGAAGGAAAGCAGAACACCAGGCGGAAACCCATGCGTTCACAGGAGAGTGCGCAAACTCCTTACAGATAGTGGCAGAATTGAACCCGGAACGCTGGCGCTGTAAAATGTTAGACGAACTGCTACGCTATCATGCTGCCCTACTGTAGGCAGTGCAGTTCCTGAGTGCTGTACTACCGACAGCAAATGCTTTTAAGATTATGGAGTGATACCATTAATGCTGTGACTGCAGAATCTTCTGTATTCACTGGAAGGATAACTGAACCACTGTCATCTCACTCTTTCTTGCAAACACCTGCAGTTGAACTCATTCAGTTACTGCGGCTAAACCATGCTCTTTACAGACGTGACATCTGATCTGAATCTTACAATAAGAGATTGAGATTGTTTCACCAAACTACTGAAGCAACATTCTGGATAGCCATGAGAATATGGAGTTCAGCCAATAAGAATGCACAAAAGTCCAGTGTAAATGGCAGGAGCCTATCACCTCCAATTACCAACCTACCTGATTCATGGGGCATCACTTGACCCATTAGCCTCATAAAGCAAGCAGTTCTTGACTGTGAGAGATAGTCAAAGAAGGAAGATACTATGGATGCAGGGTTCCCCAACCTTTGGTGTACAGACCCCTCAGTTAATGGTAAAGATTCATAGCATAAAAATGGTTTGGAACCCCTGCTATAGATGCATCTTGAGAGTTTAATTTTTAAAAAACGTTGCCTTTTTTAAAAATCAAAACCAACAACATTACAGTTCCAATATTAGAAATAAACATTCTAGCAGAAATATTTGGGCCAGGTCTCATTTATAGGGGGAGAACCAGATTTGTTGTTTTAGGCTGATGACTCGTCAGAATTAATTCGCCTGAAACCTATTATAGTTAAACAGCATGGAAATAAGTCCTTAAACCACTGAGTTCATGCCAACCATCAAGCTAATCCTATGCTAAATCCCATTTCATTTTCCCATTAATTGCCCCCCGATTCCACCACTTGCATACATACTTGGGACAATTTACAATGACTAATTAACCTACCATACTGCAAGTCTTTGGGATGTGGGAGGAAACTGAAACCCCCCCAGGGGAACCCTCATGATGTAAAAAGAAAATACAAATTTTACCCACAGCAATGAGGGCCAGGACTGAGCCAATTTCACTGGAGCTATGTGGCAGCATCTCTGATAGCTCTGCCATTGTGCCATCACACTGGCTGTTCTTACTTGGAATCTCAAAGTTATGCTTAGTGTTCTGTAGTTTCCAAATAAAGTGGGCAGGCAGGGTAGTGTAGCCGTTAGTGTAATGCTGTACAGTGCCAGCGACCCAGGTTCAATTCCCACTGCTGTCTGTAAGTACATTCTTCCCGTAACTGCATGGGATTCCTCCAGTTGCTTCAGCTTCGTCTTGCGTTCCAGCGACGTGTGGGCTAGTAGGTTGATCAGTCACATGGGTGTAATTGGGCAGCATGCAATCATTGGGCCAGAAAGGCCTGTTACATGCTGTAAAATAAAATGAATAAAAGTGGAAACAGTGGTATGTTGCATTGAAGGTTGGATCCAGTAATGACTGAATTATTAGTTCTATTTATGTAATGATTTATAGTTAATCCTTGTTACTTTTTGAGTCAGTAACTTGTACATCTTAAAATGTACTTGTTTTCTTCGCAGCTTGAAGATGAAGCCTTGAAATATATTGGTGCTCACTGTCCTGAGTTGGTCACCCTGAACCTACAGACTTGCTCTGTAAGTGCATCTGATGAAAAAAGAGGAAAAATATTTTGCTTGTAAAACACAAATAAAATCAAAATGAGGCTAAACATTGCTAACTCCCTCACCCCCCCCCGTGGTTTGCAGAAGAGCAAAGCATATTTTGCAAAAATGCAAGTAATGTTAATTTGCTGATGAAAAGGTTACATCGTGTCAGAAAAATTTGTTCAAAATTCCAGCCAAATTTGCAATATTTACATCAATGTTTTTAATTACCTTAATGATTGTTCGGCTGTGGTAGGGTCTTGCTACTTCAGTCAGAAACAGTTCATTTTTTTCTCCCTTTCCTCACCTCAGTTTAAGACCATAAGAGATAGGAATAAAATTAGGCCATTCAGCCCACTGAGTCTGCTCCACCATTCTGTCATTGCTGATTTATTATCCCTCTCGACCCCATTCTCCTGCCTTCTCACCATAACCTTACTATCAAGATATATCAACCTCCACTTTAAGTACACCCAGTGATTTGTCCCCACAGCCATCTATGAATGAATTCCACAGATCAACTACCTCTAGCTAAATAAATTCCTCCTCATCTCTGTTCTAAAGGGACATCCTTGTATTCTGAGGCTGTGCCCTCTGGTCCTGGACTCTTCCCCCCTCCCCCCCACTATAGGAAGCATCTTTTTCACGTCCACATATCTAGGCCTTTCAATATTCGATAGGTTTCAATGAAATCCCTCTCATTCTTCTAAACTCCAGTGAGTACAGGCACAGAGCCATCAAACACTCCTCATACATTAATTCTTTCACTCCCAGGATCATTCTCGTGAGCCTCCTCTGGACCTTGTCCAATGCCAGCACAGTTTGAGGCATTTGCTGTCACATAAAAGGGGTGACAGGTTCTACCAGCGCAAACCACCCTTGATTTGCTTTTGCCCAAAACTGTTGGCTTTAATGGGTCAATCCTGAAACATTGCTTTTTCCCTATAGACCTGCAAAATATCTCTCCTCGGGGGCTTACCTGGTACCTTTTTGAAAGTCCCGATTATCTCCATTTTGACAACTTCTATAAGCCGTGAGTTCCAAAATCATAACTATTCTGCTTCAACAACAACAAATAGTGTAGGCCATCCAGTCCCTCAAGTCTTTTCTTTATTTCATTAAGATCACGGCTGATCTGATCTTTGGCTTCTCTGTACATTCCTGTCATTTGAGACATAAACATGCTGAAGGGTTCTGCTTCAATTAGTCTTTTTAACAAGCTTACAGTTTTATTCCACCACTATCAAAGAAGTAGATACAGTGTACACAATCTTTCATAAAAGGTTAGCACAGCCCTTACAGATGTACTGTATTTAAAGAATTAGGCAGATGTTTTAAACAGTGGTGCTATTGAACTGTAAAACTGTCCAGTCTAACAGTTACCATTACATTGTTTGTGACATTACAACCTTCTTAAACCCATTTTTTTTGTAAAGTTGCAAATGCCATGCTCTTAAACTACTGTATATTAGAACAATCTACAATTTGTTCTCCACAACATTTTTCTCAAAAAGCTCCATTCTCTTCTTGCCAAGCCACCAGTTCTCAGAGTGCAGTCCTTTGCTCCTTTATTAACTTTGGATGCTTCTTGTATTTTCTCTGAGAATGCTGGGGAAATCTGTCTTCCTGACACTTTTTCACAGAGGAAACACAAGTTGAATCATTTCAAATCCACTTCTACTTTTCATGTTGAATCATTGCATTCTTAAGTTTCTTGGTCTGTGACACCTATCTTGATGCTTAATCTTTTTTTCAGTTGTATAAATGCATAATTGCAGTTTACTCTGCGATTAGTCCTCCAGTGTAATTTGTATTACTGAACTTGTCATTGTATGAATATCATAATATTTTAGTTTTTATTACCATAGGAAGGTCAGAGCTCTTTACAGTGATAAAAACCTGTTTTTCCTAGCACATTTGCAAGTAGTTGTTTGTAATTTTCTGCCCACTTCAAGCCCTTCCCTCCATTCTCTTTAATCCTTTTCCTGGGAGCCTGTAACTTCAATCAATTAAGTCATTCGTATTTAAATCTTTAAAAATGTGGTTTTAAGGGTGGGGCCTGCAGTCTATTTAATATTTTCCTGCTGCTCCATGATTATTCTCCCTTCTGTTCAGCCTACTTTTTGAATCTCTTTTCACCCACTGTCAACATTGTGCGCCATGTACTGGCAGAGAGCAAGAGGGAGTGATTCCCCCCCCCCTGGAAATCTGCTGTTGTGGTAAAATGCAGCAAACAAAAAGTGAAGGAAAATGGCCTTGTTCACCTACTGCTACTCCCAGTGATGATCAGGAAGCTGGTGAACAGGGGATCCCAACCACCTGTGGCACAGCACAGTGTCATGTGACCACCTCAAATACCCCTGTAAAATTTTACTTTTGTTGTGATTTTTCCTTTGCAGCAGATCACAGATGAGGGGTTGATAACGATTTGCAGAGGATGTCATAAACTGCAGTCACTCTGTGTCTCTGGTTGCAGTAACATCACTGATGCTATTTTGAATGCATTGGGACAGAACTGCATTCGACTTAGGTAGGCAAGAAGCAATGGCCACATCTGTGTCTGTGTAGCTGAGTTGTATATTGATAATATATTACACTTTCTTGGATACTGTGCCTTAATTCTCTGGCAACCATTTTCACTGGTGTGTGACTGACTTTGTCAACTCTATACATTGAACATGACTTGCATTATAAAAACAGAATTTAGAGAGTTGGATCTTTGTTTTTCCCAATTGAATTTGCACCATGTGATAGTTTCATGTCTTAAAGTGCAAATTCCAAGAAAAAATTATAGGAAGTCCTAGAAATAAGCATGTTTGATTTGTATCTGACAGATGGAGAAAGGATGCATTACTGTTATTAATTTAAATATCATTTCTTGAACTATCATGGGTTAAGTTAGTCAAAATAATGAAAAAAACTTGCATTCAATAAACAATTTGACAAACTATTATAGCTAATGAAATTTTTTTTATAGAAATGGACACCATGATATGAAAACTGGCCTATATAAAATGGTAAAATTGAACATTTTTCCTCCCTTAATGAATTTTGAAATTATTTTTCAGAATATTAGAGATTGCTAGATGTTCACAGTTAACTGATGTGGGATTTACCACATTAGCCCGGGTAAGTTCAGTAATAACATTTTGCATTAAATTGGTATTTTATAAGCCTAGAGGGTAATTGTCTATCACATGGGATGTACACAGTCCAGTAGTATCAAGTCAACTTAGGTCACAGAGACTTTTTATTTTGAAGTGTTTACTGTTGAAATCAATCAGTCTTGTGGTGCGGTATTGTGGTTGACAGTTTGCGTCAAACTTTTTCTAGGGAGGAATGAGGAAAAGATGTGAATCATTTTCAGGATACTGATCCTGGAGCTTATCTAAAGCTTAACTGCAGGTTAGATTTTTGCTGAAGTTCCGTTTTGTTAAAAATCATTCAACACTCAGATACAAAATCCACAAAAGATCCTGTAGGTTGCTATAAAAACAAGCATCAAGGGAAAAAAGACCACTTGTACACTTCCTTAATGTGAATACATCTTGTTTTCATTTGTAGAATTGCCATGAGCTTGAGAAGATGGACCTGGAAGAATGTGTTCAGGTGACTGCTTTTACTGTTTTTATTTATTTTTCCTTTAGTGATTGTGATTTTAAAAAACACTCACAAGAAGCACCCAATAGTTTGGGCAGCATCTGTGGTATGGACAGAGGAGCAGAGTTTTTTAAAAAAAACATTCAGTTATGAACCTTCTACTTACAGCATTTTGGTGCTGACCATTCTTTGCCAAGTTCCAATGTGAAGATGATTTAAAATCTAAACTGAAGTTTGCTAGCATGAAAGGAAGCTGAGTGTAAACCAGAAGTGTTACTAATAGCCAACTCTATTCACCTATTAATACTGTTTATAAAGTGAGCTTGTAAGTACCTTCTGTCAATGACCGTTGGCTATGGATTTAAAGAGAAGAACAAAAATTACAGGGTAAATGTAAGGAAATATTTTGATAATCTGGAGTTCACTGTCTGTGAGAACAGTGGAAGCGGTAAGGATTTCAGTAGGGAATTGGGGTGAGCCCTTGTGGGAAGGATACTAACTGCGTTCTACAGGAATGGAACTGAATATATTGTTCTATGTGCAGCCAAAAATAGCTCAGCAGGTCAAATGTGGTATCTCTACCTTTGTTGCATCAATGCATGATTTTCCACATGGTATTCATAGGAAGTAGAGCAGTGAAACTGGGTTTGAGTTTTAATTATAATCAATGCCATCATATTGGAAGTGACACACACAAAATGCTGGTGGAACGCAGCAGGCCAGACAGCATCTCTAGAAAGAAGCACAGTCGATGTTTTGGGCTGAGACTTTTCAGTCGACGTTTCAGGAGGGGGAGGAATAGAGCTAAGACCTGGAAAGTTGATTGGCAAAAGGGATACTCTCCCTTCTCCAGCCTTGTATCCCTTTTGCCAATCAACTTTCCAGCTCTATCCCTCCCCCTCCTGTCTTCTCCTATCATTTTGGATCTCCCCCTCCCCCCCCCCCCCCCCACTTTCAAATTTCTTACTATCTCTTCTTTCAGTTAGTCCTGACGATGGGTCTCGGCCTGAAACGTCGACTGTGCTTCTTCCTATGAATGTTGTCTGGCCTGCTGCGTTCCACCAGCATTTTGTGTGTGTTGCTTGAATTTCCAGCATCTGCAGATTTCCTCGTGTTTGCATTATATTGGAAGTGAGGCAGTTAATCTCATTCTCTGCTAACCAGGAAACTTGCCCCTTTATCCAGGTATCTAGACCCACTTGGACTAGACTCTGAGCATACATTGTAGGTTTTCATTTTGTATAGAGAATCAGACCAGATCTCTGAAATTCTTTCAAAGGGGAGATCATGGACTATTGATGTTAAGTGACTGGTTAAAGGAAGCATACGAAATGCTTCACTTTGGAAGGAAGAATAACAGAAGAATGAAATCAGTTCTTATCTGTATTGAGGAAGATTGCAGAAAACTTGAGCAAAGTGGGATTTAGGAGTGCTTGTGCATGGAACACATTTCTAACATACAGGTGCAGCAGGTCTCAGGAAAGCTAATGGATTACTTTGATTTCACGAGGTTTGGTGTATAAAAGTAGGGAAGTCTCGCTACAACTGGGGAAGGCACTGGTGAGTCTGGAACATCTGGAATACTGTGTATAATTTTAACACCCATATTTATGGAAGGGCCTCATCTGTAGGTGGTTCAGATAAGATTGACAAATGTGATCCTGGATATGGAAGAATTGTCTTGAAGAAAGGTTGAATAAGTTGGCTTTGTACTCATCAGAGTTGAGAAGAATGAAAAACTGTTGATAAAACACTTATGATTCTTAGGAGGGTTGATGGGGTAAACGCTGTGAATGCTTGGGGAGAGTTAGGGTCAGAGGATAGTTTCAGTAACAAAGTATTCATTTAAGGCTTGAGATGAAGATTTTTTTCTTTTTTTCTTTTCTTGCCTCAGGAAGCTATAGAGGCTTATGTCTTGAACATGTTCAGAGTTGAGAAGGATAGATTTTTAGACGGGAAGTGAATCAAGTGTGACCTGGTACACTTATTTAAGCCACATCTACCCTACTGGGGCATAGGCCGCCAACATTAGTTCGCCAGAGTCCTCTGTCCTGGGCTGGTCTTTTGCATTGTGTCCAGGTGTAGCCCATCTTCTTGGTGTTGCCTTCCTCTCACAGGGATGAGGTCTTCAGAGCTTCTGTTGGTGTTTCTGTATTACTGGGTTTTTACGGGATGGGGTTGCTAGCCCCATGCCCAACCCTTCTCCTTTTGCAGCCAGACTTGGGGACTGTCCATGGCAGAATCTGACCTGGAACACCAACACTCTTATTGAGTGGCCAAGCAAATTCAAGGCCTTGTTCTTCTGATGGACCTATGAACCAATATTCTTGAAACTGATATTTCTGTTTGTTCGGAGCCAAGTTTACTTGGAGTCCAAGGTGATTCTTAACTCCAGTATCAGGAATAAATCTGCTATTACCATGATGAAAGAATAAAGTCTAGTGTTTTTTTCATTTTCCCAAGAGGCCTCTAGCAAAACTCATGCCAGGTCATTGCTGTCTTTCCGTTGGTACTCCACCAAACAATAGTGGTTCTTCCTGCCTGTCCTTTGATTTGTTTCATGTTCTATGACTGGAAGCAGCCGTGTTCAGTTTCTGCTCAACTGAAATTGCAATGTAAATGATCCGACTTACATAATTGAGGTTGTGATGTTGTAATTTTAACCACAGAACTTCAAGTGGAAACTAAACACAAATACTATTATCAGATACCGTGACACTATGAAGCATATTCCAAAAAATGCAGTTAGTGGGCTAGAGTGCACTTATTATTGGCTGATGGTTACACTGAGAATTGCCAGCCTGCCACGGTACAGAAGTACAGAGTGCACTTGAGGTCTGATGCATTGGCTGGTGGTTATACAGTACTGAGAAGCAGCTATTATTGGCTTGTGTGTACATTGAAAATCAGCCACGGTGCAGAAGTACAGAGCGCCCTAGATGTCTGATGGCACTATCTGGTAGTTACATTTAGAATTGTGAACCAGCCACGGTGCAGGGATACAGAGTGTGTTAGATGTTTGATGGCACTGGCTGATGATTACACTTATGTGTCAGTCATTATTGGTGGCTAGTTACATTGCAAATGAGCCATTTTTGGCTGGCAGTTACACTAAGAATCAGCCATGGTGCAGAAGTACGGAGTGTCCTCAAGGTCTGATGATATAGTTTATATGTATGTTGATCCTGCTAACACGTTGCCCTTTCTGTGTTACACTATCATGTCTACCCTATCTAAAAATCGTGACCTCACCCACCCCGCCCCAAATGGAGAGGAGGATTGTAGAGAGCTGAATTAAACTGCTGTGGTCTTTCTTTAATTTTGTACATAACAGAATTTTCACCCTCTAATTATTTCTATTTTGCAGTTCAGGCAATTATTAGTATTGATGTATTTGTTCTTTCTGACAATGGCTAATGAATCCATGGAAAATTGGACAGTTTTTTTTTGGACAGCATTTGTTTATGGACTCAGTACCTATTGCCTTTTGAAAACAAAAATGGGTATAATTTTGTAGCATGATACTTTTCAAACAAAAATATTGTTCATTTCTGATACAACTACCATAGAAAGGTAGACAAATTTGGCTTTTGGAATTTATTTCACATTTATTACAAAAATTTACATTTTGGAGATTAAGTGGTTTGTGAAATGTATTGTCTTGGAAGGTGCATAAATGGCTAACTAGTAGATCAGTGGAAAATGCTTAAGTGAAAACTACAGAATAATGTAATAGCAACACACATCAAAGTTGCTGGTGAACGCAGCAGGCCAGGCAGCATCTCTAGGAAGAGGTAATGTAATACTCTGTTTGTAGACTTCATAATTTTTTTGAAGTTTATTGTCATAGGCATACATACCCAGGATCCAAATGCTATGAAGATTAGCTTTTGCAGCAGCAGCACAGTACAGTACTTTACAAACATAACATAAATTACATAATCTTAAATTAACCTAAATTATACTTAAGGTACACAACAGAATAAACAAAAATAAACATCGTAACCTTAGTACAAGTTGAGAGAAGTATAGTCCGAGGTAGAATTAGGATTTCAGTAGGTATATTTAATGTCAGAGAGATAGATATATATATATATATATATATATATATCCTGAAATTCTTTTTCTTTGGAAACATCCACGAAAACAGAGGAGTGCCCCAAAGAATGAATGACAGCTAAACGTTAGAACCCCGAAGCCCCCCCCCAGTTCCCTCCTCCCATGCACAAGCAGCAGCAAAGCAACGATCCCCCCCACCAGTAAAAAAGCATCTGCACCATCCACTAAGCACTCAAGCATGCAACAAAGCGTCAATAAAGATACAGACTCACAGTACCCCAAAGACTACTCGTTTACTGGGTAATTTGACATACCTCAGGCTTCCTCTCTCCCTAATAAGGGAAAAAGAGGTGTGACTGTTCTCACAGGTCAGTTCAAAAATGCAGTGGCAAAAGCAGATGTTGAACCTTGAGGTGTGGGCCTTCAGGCTCCAGTACCTCCTGTCTGATGACAATAGTGAGAAGAGGGCATCCCAGATGGTGAGGGTCCTTGATGATAGATGTCACCTGGGATATTGTCTCTTTTGTTCTTAATGGTGATGAGAGCTTTACCCTTAATACATTTGTGTGATAAATCTGTTAACTGAAGTTACAGCTTTTCATGTGTGCCCTGGAATGATTAGTTTCTCTTTTCTTCATTCTTCCCCTTCCTGAAGATGGTGACTCTTGGCTACATTCTCACTTAGATTAATGTCTTTGATCTGTGACTCAAATTACTCTTTTTGGGAGCCTGATTTATCATCTGTTTGAGGCATCAAGACTAAACTATTGTTTAGTGTGGCCCCAGTAGTTGGAAAATTGGAGCTGAGAAGCGGACACCATTGAAATAATGGATACCGATTAGAAGGAGATACATCTGCGGGTTATGCTATACAGTATATTCCTTCTTACACAATGATTGAACATTTTTCTATCATGACATTGGGGCATGAAAGTATATAGATGTACTCGGTTTTAGTAACCAAATTATTGCAAAAGAAAGACTAATCTTTGCACCTCATGGTGTAGCAGCTAACTATTACAAAAGCTGATGTTATCTGAAGCAGATACAGTCGACCTCAGTAACCCATGTTGAGTCATTACTTTTTTTGTTTTCTCTCTGACAGATTACAGACAATACTCTAATTCAGCTTTCTATTTACTGTCCACGGCTCCAAGTGCTGGTGAGTAGGAACAGAACAAGTATTCACTGTGCCAAGTCTGGTCGCTGATGAGGTTGTGGCTCCATACGTCCACAAGTGTTCAATAACCCTTAATATCCTTACTTAACAGACAGCTTTGTCTCTGTTTTGGAACTTTTGAATTTAATCCAGGATTCATGGTGTTTAGCAAAATGGCAAGTTCCAGGTTTCTATTAATCCTGAACGAAAACATTTCTGACATCACTCCTAATGAGCCTATTTCCAATTTTATATTCTGTTCTAGGTTCCCTATTGTAAGAAATAGTTACCACCTACCCAACGGTGCCTTGTAAAAGTATTCAGCTCCTAACCCTTTGTTCACATAATGAGTATTATAACCAGGGATTTTGATCAATTTAACTGAAAATTTTTATTTGTGTTTCACATGCTCTTTATTTTACACTAGAGACCCCCCCCAAGAAAATAGGGAAAATTGTAAAGCATGAAAAACTAAAAATTCAAAAACTGAAATGTCAGCAGTTCAAAAGTATTCATCACCTCTTTGTTCAGTACTTAGTTGAACCACCTCTCGCAGCTATTACAGCCGGTAGTCTTTTTGGGTAAGTTTATTAGCTTTGCACAGCATGATGGAGTAAAATTTGCCCATTCCTCTTTACAAGATTGCTGAAGCTGTGCCAGGTTAGTTGGGGAACTTCGGTGGACAGTAATCTTGAGGTCTTGCCAGAGAAGGTCGATCAGGTTAAGGTCAGGACTCTGACTGGGCCACTCAAGGACATCAATTTTCTTCATTTAAAGCCACTCCATGGTTGCTGTGGCAGTGTGCTTTGGGTTGTTGTTCAAAGGTTCAAAGGTCCAATTTAATGTCAGAGAAATGTATACAATGTACATCCTGAAATGCTGTTTCTTCGCAAACATCCACGAAAACAGAGGAGTGCCCCAAAGAATGAATAACAGTTAAACGTAAGAACCCCAAAGTCCCCCCCCAGCTCCCCTCCCTCTCGCGTGTAAGTGGCAGCAAGCAACGATCCCCCTCCCCCACCAGCAAAAAAAAAGCATCAGCACCCACCACCAAGCACTCAAGCATGAGCAAAGCAATAGCAAAGACACAGAATTGTAGTTACCCCAAAGGCTTTGCGTTTCATCCAGCTTTCGACATAACACAGGCTCTCCCTCTCTCTAATAAGGGAGAAGGAGGTGTCTCCGTTTTTCCCAGCGAGCGGGGAGACATAACAAACAACTCGCTGGTTTATGATGTTAGAAGTCCATTACGTCGCTTTTTCCGGCTCTGGTCCCAAAGATCTCAAAGATCCTGGGTCTTTGGGCACACAGCAGTAGATTTTCCGACTCCCCCGATGACACACAGGCCTCCTGCCGTGACACCGACCCTCGATCCACCCGTCTCTAGAGCTCCGAGATCTTAGGCTTCCAAATCCGAGCTGGGTTCTCAGGCTGAACCCTTGGCGTGCTGAACAACTGCCAGTCCTGAAACCCCGAGAATGGGTCCCATTCCTGCAAAGAACCAAAGTCAGGGTGTAACTCCAGGTCAGGGTCTTCAAAAGAACCCTGAAAGGGAAAAATAAAGATATCAAAGATGGAAATAGAGCTGTTTCCAAAGATGCAAGCAAAGGAGTTGCCGTTTAGTGCCATCTTAACTTCGCTCTGCCTCTGTTGTCTTGCTGAAAGATAAACTTCCTCCCCAGTTTAAGCTTTCTGGCAGAGGTGAGCAGATTTTTATTCAGCATCTGTCTGTATATAGCAGCATTAATTTCCCCATCAAATCCGATCAGATTCCTAGTCCCTGCTACTGTAAAGTATCCCCATAGTATGATGCTACCTCCACCTACTTTACAGTAGGAATGGTGTTACCTGGCTGATGAGCAGTATTAGATTTACACCGCACGTACTGCTTAGTGCTGAGGTCAAAAAGTTCCACTTTAGTTTCATCTGACCACAAGACTTTATTTCATGTCTCTACAGTACCTTCCAGGTGACACTTTGCATAGTCTTTATGGGCAAGGACTCCTGCTTTGCTGCTCTTCCATAAATACCCTTTTTTTGCAAGGCCTTAAGAGATTTTGGAGCCACGTACTTCATCTCCAGTTGCAGCCGCTGACTTCTGTAGCTCACTCAGAGTGACTGACGGCATCATAGTAGCCTCTCTTACAAGTACTCCAGTGACTAAGTTTAGCGGGGTTGCCTGACCTAGGTAGTGTGGCTGTGGTTTCATATTTTTTCTACTTTTTCATGATGGACTGCACCGAGTCTAAGATATGTTCAGTGCCTTTGAGACGGTCTTGTGCCCTTCCCCAGATAAGTGCTTCTCTATTATTATTTTACTGACTTGTCTTGAATGCTTTTTTGTCTTCATCTTGGTCTGGTACTGTTGAACCTTACAGGCGGGGGGCGGGGGGGGAGTTATTTATACTTGTGAATTCATTGAAAACAGGTGATCCTCCAATTTTCTACATTAACAAATTGGGTGAGTTGGTAAGTTAATATACAGTATTGCACCTGAGGAATGTTAGTGTAGTAATTACAAAGGGGATGGGTATGTTTTCAGCTTCACAATTTTGGTTTTAATTTTTAGTAAATTGTTGACAGGTTTTGGACTTCCTCCTTTTGATTTGACATGATGCAGAGTGTTTTGTAGATTACTTCCATATAATTTAAATTTAGAAAATGAATCAGTAAAATATGAAAATAGCTGAGGGGACTGAATACTTTTTCAAAGCACTGTATTGCTATCCAACTCCTTTAATCATCAGAGGTGAATTTGGTGTTGATCAGCAAATATCTGCATTCTGAATTCTGAAATCTGTTGTTACTTACTCAGTCCAAACATCTTTTAATGAATTGAATTCTTAGGTTCTTGAAGTTCTTTGCTTTGAATTATCAAACCTTTGATAATTATGAAAAAATAATGTCTTATTTCCTATTTGCATATTGAGATAACTTTGCAATGTTTTAGCTATGTTTAGCTTTGTTTTATTCCTTCGTCTTGTATCTTTCCCCTGCCTATGTTCTCCCACCCTGATAGCTAATTTACCTTGTAGCTGTTTGGGAGACAATAATGAGAAGCTTCTAGCTGCTCATCAAGGCAAAACCACTCTACCAATGGGGCTGCTGTCTTGCAAGCCTAACCTCTAATTCCTTTGATGTTTTATGCTGGCTAGTCGGTCTTTAGTGTCCCGTTTAGTGAAATCAGCTATCAGCAGAAACTTCATCTCCAATTCTTCCCCCAAAATCTATGGTTAAATGGAGAGAAATTCACAGTAGCTGAGGGTTCAGTAATTAAAAATAAAATCAGTAAGTCAGCTTTTATTTTTGCTGAACCTCTAATTTTGCTTTGTTTGTTTGTCATTTAGGTTTTTTTCTTGTATTTCTGTTAGTCAAGTGCACTGTTTCCCGCCATTCTTGTGATCTGTCTTCCTAATTATGTGCCTTTCCAAAGCGGTTTCTACTGTAATTTCCCTTGATTTTCTATTCTACTGAGTTTTAGGATATGCGTCTGCTTGATGTACTTTTTCTCCTTTTCCATGGATAGCAACTGCCAGAAGGCAAAGCATTATGAAATATTTGGAGTGTAACTAAACATCCTTTGCAGGAAGCCTCTATTTGGTAGAAAAACAAATTCCAGATTTTAACAAAAAAGTATTATTATTTGTGCATTAAAGGAACTTGTGTGTTGGGAACAAGATTCAGAAACAAATTTAAATCCAAAATGTTCGACCCTTCCCTTGCCATGCCTGTTCACATCCGTCCCAGATTTCTAGACTAGCCCATATCTACTGGAATGTAGATTTCTGTGTACCTTACCCCATCACTCGCTGCCTTATCCCTACTCTTCAGAATCCCTTCCTTAATCTCTTCTGCCTCTCCACTATTCCCCAGTTTTTCTTCTCAACCCTTTTTGACCCAAATTTACTTTCAGTCCTTCGTCTAATCTGTTTTCTCATTTCCTTTGTTTGCTGGGACTATTTTATGTTGAGAGCACTGAATGTTCAAGTGCAATTCTTCCCTCTGCAGAGTTTGTCTCACTGTGAATTGATCACTGACGATGGTATCCGCCACCTTGGGAATGGGGCCTGTGCTCATGACCGATTGGAAGTGATTGAGTTGGACAACTGCCCACTGATCACAGATGCCTCACTCGAACATCTAAAGAACTGTCACAGTCTGGAGAGGATAGAGTTATATGATTGTCAACAGATAACACGTGCTGGGATCAAAAGACTCCGAGTAAGTGTGTTGTTCTCTCCAAGGCATTTGACTTGTACTAATTTCTGTATTACATTATGGATCCCAATCCAGTCTACAGCTGTTACTTAAGCTGCAGGTATAGTGGCTCCAGATAATTTTTCATACATAGGTTTTTTTTTCTTTTCTGTCTGACTGTGAGCGATGTAAATGAAAGGGATAGGGCAAAATAGTGAGAGATGAGAATGAAGGGGGAACCTTATTGAAATGTATTGAAAGGCCTATTGAACATTGAAAGTGGACTTGGAGAGGATGTGTCCTTTAGTGGGAGAGTTCAGCACCAGAGGATACAGCCTCAGAATATAATAATGTCCCTTTGGAACAGATATAAGGAAGATTGTTTTTTAGCCAGAGGGTGGTGAATCATGGAATTCATTGTCATGGATGGCTCTGGAGGTCAAGTCATTGGGTATATTTAAACAGAGGTTGATGGGTTCTTGATTAGGAAGGGTGTCAAAGGGTACAGGGAGAAGGTAGGTGAATGGGGTTGAGAGGTATAATAAGTCAGCCATGATGAAATGGTGAAGCAGACTCTATGGGCCAAATGATCTAATTCTGCTCCTATGTCTTATGGTGGTGTTATATATCCTCTGATCAAAAGTAAATAGAAGTAAATGTTGCCTATCACCAAGAGATTTACACCAGACAGTAGTGCAGCAAGCCAAGAAAGAGGGATTGTACTGTATTTTAATAAAATAAAAGCTTGTATTTACGTAGCACCTTTAGCATTGCAAAACACCTTATTGGAATTGGTTTATTATTGTATCTGTACCAAGATACAGTGCAAAGTTTGTCTTGCATACTGTTCATACAGATCAGATCATTACACAGTGTATTGAAGGTAAACAATAAGGTGCAAGATCATAATGAGGTAGATTGTGAGGTCTAGAGTCCAGTTAAATGCACTAGGGAACTATTTAATTGTCTTATAACAGCAGGGTAGAAGCTGTCTCCAGGGCATGTCTCTAACCCTAGGATATATTATTAACACCTTTAATATTGAGTTTTATGGAAATCAGGACTGGTCAGGGATGGTTTAAAAAGCTGCTTAAGGAGGATGTAGAATTATGAAAAGCCGGTGCAGGAGTAGGTCATTCAGTCCTTCGAGCCTGCTTTGCTATTGAAAGTAATTGTGGCTGGTCCTCTAATTTACCATATTTCTATGCTCACCCCATTTTGTACCTGGAGACCTATTGGCATCTTAGATATATATTCAGTGACTCAGACTTTATTCACTGGAGCGCAGGAGAATGAGGCGAGATCTTATAGATGTGCGCAAAATTATGAAGAGTAAAGATAGGCTTTTTCCATTAAGGTTGAGTGAGACTATATTTAAGGTGAAATGTGAAATATTTAAGGGGAATATGAGGCTTCTTCACTCAGAGGGTGCTGCAAGTGGGGAATGAGCTGCTGGCAGAAATAATAGTTGTGGGGGTTCAATTGTTATATTTAGAAATTTAAATAGATACATGGATGAGGAGTATTTGGAGGGCTATGGTCCAGATGCAGGTAGGTGGGACTAGGCAGAAAACCAGGTCAGTGTAGACCAGGTGGGCTGAAGATTTTGATAAATATACACGTGCACAGACACAAAAGATATTTGGCAATAGTAATTCGAAAACTTAAGAATTCCATTAGTGGTAGACAGCAGAGGCCACGAAGCAGAGGGTAATGAGTCAATGGGACATAGGCAGCAAAGTTTCTGTTAATCAAATTTACTGGTGGTACAGTGTGCGAGGCTAGCTTCAAGTATTTTGGAATGAGAAAGCCTGAAGATTACAAAGATGTGTTGAGGGTTTTATCAGCAGAAGAGCAAGGAAGGGAGGTAAATTAGTCAGTGTTACAAAGGTATTAATAGATGGTCACAGTGATGGGATGAATGTGTGATCCAAAGCTGCTCTTGTGGTCAAATGTATTACCAGGTTTGCAAACAGTTTGGTTTAGCTTTGGATAATTCCTGTGGCAAAGGAATGGATTTTGTAGGAGGGACTAAAAATGTAGGTTTAGTACTTACAGTAGAGTTGTGTCTTGAGGACTGATGTGCGAATGTTGATAGTAGAAATCAAGGGAAAGAAACAATTGTTTATTGCTACATCATATTTCTTGACTTCAGCCCAACAAAATTTGCCTTGGCTGCCAAAATATTTTTTTTGTAGTGACCACTAAAAGTGAAACAGAGGAGCCAACTTAGATCAACCAAACTTTCAAAAATGTCATTGTAATAAATGACCAAGTCTATGTTTGATGATCATGGGGAAGAATAATTTTTGCCTGGAAATCAGGATCAACTTTGAACTTCAAAATAGGACATTTTATATCTACCTGAGAGTGAACAGTTTTTTTCTCTTGTAAGATATTGCCTCAATCTTCCTCGGTTCTGCACTGGAGCATCAGCGTGGGTTTTGCGCTCTTATTTCTAGAGTGGGATTTTACCCATAATCTAGCAACTCTATTACAAGACTGCTTGTGGAATTGGTTCTGAGCTCAGTAATTCAGTAAAGAAGGTATCTACCTTGTTGTTAGCAAGTGTTAACAATACAGCAGTGGCAAGCATATAAATGAATCAGAATCAGGTTTATTATCACTGAAGTATGTTGTAAAATTTGTTGTCTTGCGGCAGCAGAGCAGTGCAATACATAAAAATTCCTATAAATTATAATAGGAAATATATATAAAATATTAAATAAGTAGTGCAAAAAGAAAGCAAAAAAGAAGGGCCCTGATGAAGGGTTTCTGCCTGAAATGTTGATTCTTTATTCCTTTACGTAGATTAGACTAGATTATGAGGACACTCAGTCCTCGTTTATTGTCATTTAGAAATGCATGCATGCATTAAGAAATGATACAATGTTCCTCCAGAGTGATATCACAAAAACAGGACAAACCAAAGACTAACACTGACAAGACCACATAATTATAACATATAGTTACAGCAGTGCAAAGCAATACCATAATTTGATAAAGAGCAGACCATGGGCACGGTAAAAAAAAAAGTCTCAGAGTCCTGATCGACTCCCGATAGTCCCCGATAGCAGGCGGCAATAGGGAGAAACTCTCTCTGCCATAAACCTCCAGGCGCCGACAACTGCCGATGCATTGGAAGCACCCAACCACAGCCGACTCTGAGTCGTCCGAAAACTTCGAGCCTCCGACCAGCCCTCCAACACCGAGCACTGAGCACCATCTCTGCCAAGCGCTTCCACCCCGCCCTGGCCGCCAAGCAACAAGCAAAGCCGAGGACTCGGGGCCTTCTCCTCCGGAGATTCTGGATCACACAGTAGCAGTGGCAGCGAACAAGGCATTTCAGAAGTTTCTCCATGTTCCTCCGTGCTCTTACATCTGTCTCCATCAAATCAGGATTGTGCACGGCACCCTACTTGACAGATAACAGAAATCATTTCACCGGAGTGGCCGCTGCGCGCTGCGTCGCATCACCATCTTCTCCTCCTCCATTTTGCTGCCTCTCTCATTTTGTGCATATTATAAAAAATAGCGAGGTAGTGTTCATAAACACACAAGAGTCTGCAGGTGCTGGAAATCCAGAGTAACACACACAAAATGCTGGTAGAACTCAGCAGGTTAGCGTTCATATGGGTTGGTTCATTGTTCATTCAGGAATCTGATGGCAGAGGAGAAGAAGCTGTTCCTAAAACATTGACTGTTTGTCTTCAGGCTTCTGTACCACCTCCCTGATTGTAGGAATGAGAAGAGGGCATGGCCTGGATGGTGAGGCTCCTTAATGATGGATGCTTTTTTCTTCGCAAGATAGTGAGGTAGTGTTCACGGGTTCATTGTCCATTCAGAAATCTGATGGCAAAAGGGAAGATACTGTTCCTAAAGCATTGAGTGTTTGTGTTCAAGCTCCTGTACTGCCTCCTTGATGGTAGCAATGAGAAGAGAGTGTACACACTATGTCCAAATTAACTGATGACATTGAATGTTAAAGGATAGGTATGCAAGAAGGCTGCAGCTAATTGTGTGCTTGTCTGATTTCAGCACTATTTTGATCTGTCCCTTTCCTTTTTAATTGCAGACACACTTACCCAACATCAAAGTCCATGCCTACTTCGCTCCAGTGACACCTCCTGCATCAGTGAGCGGTGGTCGCCAGCGTTTCTGCAAGTGCTGCATCGTCCTATGACACCAACTTTGTTTTGCTCAGATCTATTTAAATAGCATTGCAATGGGGGGGCGATTGAACACGTCGTCAGTGGTGAATCCTGGTGCATTGTGAGACTGTACAGTAAGGGCTGTCCAATCACTGTGGCTATGACCGATCACATGGTTACCAGGCAGCACCTGTGATGCCCATGTCCGTTGGTGCAGATATATATTAGTTTTGTCACTGTATGATTCAATTCAGATTTTCCCAAGATCATGGATAATTTATATTTTTGAATTTAAAAAAATTAGATGCCATTCATTTCAGTGGGGAAAAATCTCCACATACCCACTTTTGAAAGCTGGATTGCCACCCACCAGCACACAAGTACCGTGAGACATAACCACATTAAACTTTTCCCACTAGTCTCTACATGAAAAAGGAAGGGAATTATAACATGGAATTCTTGGCTCCTTTGGCCTATAAACGTTTTGCACGCAAGTTTATTATTGGTCCAAAACCACAGCATATTGGTCATTCCTTCCATGGAAAAGAGGCTGTCAGATTGTGTTTTATTTTCTGCAGCTCACCATTTCTTCAGCCTTGCACAGCTTGTCCTGTGCTACTGTCCTGCACTGTAGCATGATTTCTATAGTGACAAGGTGATTTAATCATGTCTTGAAATACTTTGAATACTTTGTTTCTTGTGAAATGTTTGGGTTAATTGTCTCTCTACCTGAACACATAGAATATGGTTCCTTGCAGTAATAGATTCCTTCAGTACCATGCACTGTTGTCCAGTGTTGCTGTGTGAGCTGTGACAGTTTGTTGTCATTACTGCTTTGAGTATGATTAGGATTGGGGTGGGTGCAGTGCAATATGGTGCATTCTGTCACAGTTCCATCTTTGGTTGTCACAGTTAGATGGAACTGGGATAGAAATGTAGAGCAGCAGCCCAAGTTGAAATTCCCTTCAATGATTGTTTAACTGAAGCTAATAATATAACTCCTGGCTAGCATTGATAGATTTGGTACAGATGAGGAATCATACTTTATTGGATAAACTTGCTTGAACCATTGGAGAACTGATGGGTTTTCTCTTTGCTTGTTTACGAGAATGGGTGGATATTTTTTTAAGCCCTGTTAACTTATTGTGCAATACAGTCAGTTGATGATGCATCTTAACCCTGTGTGTTTTGGTGTGTCAGTTCTTCACTTGGTTCAGAGTATCAGAAGTGGTGAGTGGTTTCTGCAGTTCCAAGTAATTGTGATATGAAATTGTAGCATTTCTCTCATCTGCCTCCCTTATTCTGTATAACGCAGCGTTAAACAGTCCCGATTTTGTTTCAGTTAAAACACTACAAACCTACCAATGTGTATAAGTCCTGTTCTCAGACCTAAAACATGTCAGATTGTTGGAGGGTTGGAGCTAAATGTTAAAAATTAAAATGTAACAACTGTAAAAATCTCCCTTTTGAATGTTTAAAATTTTTTTTCATTTCGGGGTGGGAAGGAATAAGGACGAAAGCAAGTCTTATCATTGTATCCATGTATTCATTCTTTATATTTTAAACTGAGCTTGTAGGAACTTGCTTAAAGTTCTGAGATCAGTTTTGCATTCCTGACTTAGTATTCTTGAACAATTTTTGAAAACATTCACCGCTAAATGAATTTTTAGCATTTAACATCTTTTTAAAGTTTGATCACTTGCCATTGAATCTATAAATATTTTAGCCTGCAGGGATTATTTTGATTTGAGATGAGGTTATACAAGGAAATGAGATTTGGGCCGGCCTTTGGAGGTTTAAATGTTGGCGCCTTCTTTGTATTTATGGCTCTGCAGTTGTATCAGGTGGCTCTGTAATCATTTTCATGTTATTCAAGTTGCTTCTGAATGCAAAGGACAAAGGGTGGTAATCTGCCCTAGTCACATGCTGAACTTGCAATTTGTAGAGAGTGCATGTTGGATTCTTCTTCAAGAATTAATTTCCATTGAAGCCAATGAAATAAATTTAGAAACTGAATACAATGCAGGGCCACCATTTAAAACTGCATGTTTAGTGCATGCAATTTATGAAGAATCTCTCTCCCGTTGTCTGTACATTAGGGATTAGGACATGCCATGGAATGTGAGAAAGTTATTGAACCCGGTCCCTCTTTCTTAAAAACATTTTGCAAATCAAATACACAAAAAAGTTAGTAACTGAGTCATTAACTTATTTATTATTGTATATATCCCAACAGTTGTATGTACCCAATGGGAGTAATGATAAAATGAAGATAAAAAAAATCAGTTTTTCTTCTGACTTGTCTGTTATTATTGATGTACGGGTTCCCTTTTAATTTATTTCTTTCCTCTTTTGCTATTTAGTCATATTTTTAATAGCAAATTCATTAAAAAAGCTAATTACCTTTGTGTCCTTTCCATTCATTAACACTGATTATTTAAAAGAAAAATGCAATGGAAATTTGCTCAAGGCTGTACCCAATTGGCTGCCATAACTTTGGCAAGAAAACAAGGTTGAAATCATCCACCAAAGGAATAGCAGCTGATTGAGGGAAGCAGTCAGGAAATTCTGGCAGTACAGTTTTTTTAATAATAACAACTGGCTCTGCATTTTCTCTACCATAGACCGCTTCCTTGTTTTTTTTGACTTATTTTTGGGTTGTTTGCAGCTTCCTTTGCAACCGGATTTCTTTGTCTGCTTAAAGTATCAGTTCCTCTTTATTCTTCCCTTTTCTGGATATTGCCTATTGCAAATACCTTTCAGCTGACTGTCTATTAAGCAACTGCTATTTGTATTGACAGCTGATTTGCAAGAACAGCTGACTTGCATGCCACATTCATAACATACCAGCAGAAAATGTTAAATATCTGTCTGATTCATCTTGCAACAACTTGTTATCAACTCTCTCATCCAGTTAATCAACTTATCCTCCAGTGGATAAGTACAGGAGAATCGGTCAACACCTAGTTTAAAATAAACGTGACTTTTGTAACCAATATAACAACTTGCTACATTGATTCTGCATCTTGACAGAATTGAAAATGAACGGCAAGAATGCTGGAAGTACTTAGGTTGGGCAGCATATGCAAAGGGGGAAATGCTCAGTATTTCAGGCTGGTGACTTCTGTTTTGATGGGAGTAAGGTACGAGTACAAGGCAGGGTTTGGAGTTTCATTTGATCTGTTCAGTGATTTATTTGAACCTGATTTCTTAGTCTATTCAATTGTCCATATTTTGTCAGTGCCTTTGGATGCTGCACTAAAGGAGCTATGTGAATGCATCCTGTATGTCCCTTGTTATCTCAGCACATATCCACAGCCCATAGCTTTTCTGCCCATGCATCTAAAGTAGTTGGCTTGCTTGTGCCTACTGAGTAATATCCAAGGGCAAATGCCAGGCAGGTTTGTAGATATCCATAGCTTACAATGGCTGTTATCACTGAACTAGCACTGGTGAGTCTGTGTGCTCTGTCTTTCTCTATGGCCTTGTCTTTGGCATCTTGTGAATGGTTTTGTTGTCCTCTTTGCTATAGATGTTCTCTGTAGCTTTCTTGCTGTGGTCTGTTTTGGTCTTGACTCAATAACCTAGCTGGAGAAAGGGAGCCAGATTTAGATTATTTCTAGATGGAGGCTCAGAGCTGAAAGGCCATGCATAGAACAATATGACATGGACAGAGATCCTTGTGTCCAAGTCGGTGCTATCTGGAAAAAGCCATTGAGATTAAATCCTTCTCCAACTCTACCCTTCAGTGCATATGAAATGCTTATCTAGATTTTTTCTGATGAGGGTTTCAGCCTCAATAAGTTTGAGATCCTTGCTCATTAGATGGAAATATCCTTCTTCAGCTTCCTTCTAATTCTTTCAATCTACCTATTGCTTTAAATCTGTGTTCTCTGTTAGCCTCTTAACTGTGAGGAAAAGGCTCTTCCTATTAAAATGCAAGCTCAATTTTATACATCTTAATTAAATCTATTGCCCCATAATTAACTAAGATAACAGCAGCCTGCTAGGGAAAGGGCATATCAATGGTAAATTTAGTGGCATCTGATAGTTTTTAAACGTGGCCATTATATTTAATGAGTTGGGCATGGTATATTTAAAGCAGAGAAAATGCATCTTTGAACCAATCTAGCTTCAATTGAAAACAAATACATTCTCTTCAATTTTTCCTGTTTTTGCAAAAGGTTCATATCGTACTTGCCAAATAGTGCGTCAGAATCCTATGATACTAAAAATAGTTCATTATGTTGATGGATACATCTACTTGGTCAGCAAACCATATTACTACAGCCCAAAAGTCAATTGGCACTGGCCAATACTGAAATGATGTTGCTCTATTGACCTACATAACCCTTCTGTCTTTCCTCTTGGGTCTGTCATACATCTCTAGGGGTGGAGTCTGGCTTTCTAACAAATAGTTAAGACATCCACAAAGATAGCAGAAAAGTATTTGAAAAATTAGTGTCAGAGATCTCCTGGCCATCAACAGCACAGAATTCCTTTCTTTATTTCAGTATGTAAAACCTCTCTGAGGTTGGCTGGAAGCACAGAACATAATTGTGAAGAGGCAGCACAAAAAAGGGACCAAAGACGAGAGGTGTTGGTTGTTCCATCTGTCAGACACAGGGGACTTAAAAGTGAAATAGACCAGAAAAAAGACTTTGATATTAGCAATTTAAAACCCAATAGCTTTGGTAGTTTTCCATTTCTCATATGGCCTATTAATATCATGCAGTTGCAAATTAATATAATACAGTGCAGAGCCTGCACTGTGAATACCTGGCTTAGATGTATGTTTGTGAACAGTATCATGCCCATTGGCGCAGTTGGGTTCTCTAATAGACTGTAGTGGATCTTGATTCAAGAAGGTTCTTTTATTTCTGTGCACCTTAGGATGACATTTCTAGTTTCTGTATCTACATGGGATGTGGGCAGTGCCAGAAAGACCAGTATTGATTGATCACCCTGAATTTCACCGCGTGGGGCTGTTTCATTAATGGCATTTCTGTGGCAATGTAGGCTTGTTTCAGACATTGCAGAAGTAGCTAAGAATCAACTCCATGGTCATGGAGTCACAAGCAGGCTCATTTGTTTTCTAACCAAGCTGGAACTTAATGACAATCACTACCAACAGCTTCTATAGAGTTTCTAGTTTCTTGTATCTACATGGGATGTGGGCAGTGCCAGAAAGACCAGTATTGATTGATCACCCTGAATTTCACCGCGTGGGGCTGTTTCATTAATGGCATTTCTGTGGCAATGTAGGCTTGTTTCAGACATTGCAGAAGTAGCTAAGAATCAACTCCATGGTCATGGAGTCACAAGCAGGCTCATTTGTTTTCTAACCAAGCTGGAACTTAATGACAATCACTACCAACAGCTTCTATAGAGTTTCGATCTCCTAGCTGCTGTGGTAAGAGATTTGAATTCCTCTCAATACCTGTGCATTACTAATGTAGAAACCTGACCACTATCTTGTCATCCCTATATCTCCACATGTGAACTGGCATTCTATATAACCTAAAATGCATGAACATTGACTTCTTTAACTTCTGCTAATGCCCCACCTCCCCCTCGTACCCCATCCGTTATTTATTTATATACACACATTCTTTCTCTCTCTCTCCTTTTTCTCCCTCTGTCCCTCTCACTATACTCCTTGCCCATCCTCTGGGTCCCCCTTCCCCCTTTTCTTTCTCCCCGGACCTCCTATCCCATGATCCTCTCATATCCCTTTTGCCAATCACCTGTCCAGCTCTTGGTTCCGTCCCTCCCCCTCCTGTCTTCTCCTATCATTTTGGATCTCCCCCTCCCCCTCCCACTTTCAAATCTCTTACTAGCTCTTCCTTCAGTTAGTCCTGACGAAGGGTTTCGGCCCGAAATGTCGACTGTACCTCTTCCTAGAGATGCTGCCTGGCCTGCTGCGTTCACCAGCAACTTTGATGTGTGTTGCTTGAATTTCCAGCATCTGCAGAACTCCTCGTGGTAACCTAAAATGTTTTATAGTCTGCCACAATCTTGTAAAGGAAGTTTCTGTCCTCCAGTGGTAATGTGGCTTTGGCATTCTGAGCTGCTGCTCTTGTTTAAGAAAAAGCAATGGTAATCAAAGAAAAGGTGAACAATTGTGTGGAATTCTTGTAAAATAGCAACCCGAAGTTTTGTACCAGTTTGTTTTGTTGTGTTGGTAAAAATAGTTTCAGAACAGGAAACTATTGGGATGAAGTAGCCTAGTGGTGGGTTACAAAGTATTATGGAATGGCTTCCATGTACCCTCTCATCTGATAAAAGCTTTTTTTTTGCAAAATTGTGTAAACATTATGAATTGCACACTTTGCAAGACTTGAAGTACAATTTAAAAGAATGACTATTCAGTTCAGTGTTAATTTGACAACTTTCTGATGATCACTATATCAGAATGTAATCTGCAGCATTGCATTTATACCGCAGAGTAGTCTGCTGGTAGGACTGATAACATATAGTTAACATAAGTTAATGTAGCAGGAATTCTTAATTGTGATTTGCGTGTACTGCACTTTATGCAGTATACACATTTGCTTACTGTTGAATTTACTTAAATTAATCAAGGGTTTATTTTAGTCCTGGCCTTCAATCAGCTGAATGTTTGTGTTAAATTTCAGTTGTCCAGTCTACCTTGTATTCTTTGGGGTGATAGCTTGGTGTTCATCTTTACAGCATTTTAAGGTTAGACATTTTAGGATCGGGCCATTTTAGTTTGGAAGTGGGAAGATGGTTGGCCTGATTTGAGAGAGTGCAAACCACTTCACAAAATGCAGTATAATTCACTTCCATTTTTCAAATAACCAGTACATTTGTTTTGGACTCTACTTAAAGCAAGTTCTTGAAGTATTAATGTATTCTGCACGATCTCTGCAACCTTGTATGCAAATTTTAAATGAAGATATTTTTAGATAGTGGAAGATGTAAGTATTTGCTGATTTTTTAAAATTCCACTTCAAATTTTTGCAATTGGGCCACTTGAGGTGAACAAATTGTTACAAAGATATCTCAGTTTGCAAATGAAATTAAACAGGATTAATATTAAGAAAGGCATGGTAATGTAGATTTGGGCCATCACATGCATAAGCAGTCAATGCCGCAGCCATGTAAAAATCTTCTTAGTTTGTGATTTTAAAGGTATGAGTGATCCCTGTCTAGGTTCTTGGTTGCTTTAATTTCCAATCCTTGTGTTCAGAGGAATAAGCTAGTTTTGTTCCTTTCTCCAGCACTCATTTACTTCCTCCCCCATCATAACTAACAAAAAAGAAAACAAAACTACATGTTACGTAAAAGAATTGGTTTTGATTGTGAGAGATCACTACAAAACTGCAGAGTTTTGGCCACTTGGTAATCCAACAGGACTTGAACCTTTAGGCAGGGTGGGTGGGGTACATGAACAAATGTAAATCAAATTTAAGATTATAAATTTAAGCAAGGTGTGTTAGTAAACATGCAGATATAGGCAAACCTCAGCTCTGGTACAACCTTAGCAAGAGGTATTGAGTGCAGTACGAGCAAATTTGATGATGCAAAGGGGATGAAAGTGTTAATTTGATCAGAAGAAAAATGATTACGCTTTTGAAGCTCCAGCATAATCTAAGGAGCTAAAGCATTGATTGTTTTAATATGTTTAATGAAACAGTGCAGTTCATTTTATTTATGCAAGGTTAAAGCTACTTGAAAAAAAATCATTTTAAGAATGTACATATTTTGTAAAAAGGAAGAAAAATCCCAAAAATATCTATAGGGTGATGTGCGGCCTTAAATCGTCAGTCATCAAGATTTTTCTGTTCATACAGTATGTGAGAGATTGAAGTCATTAGTTATTGAGAATGTGATTCCTGATGTGCTTTAGTCCCAGTACCACTGTCTTGAGGAGGGGATGCTGCACTTCATTGACGTCAGTGGTTGGAGTATATGTAAATGTAAAACTATCTTTCTGCATAATTGTTTTAATGTGTTTGTTCCTCAATGAAATGAACGTTGAACAAGCCGCAGACAAACCAGGTCCAGCACAGGCTTAAACTGGGGCCTGTAGCAACATGATATTGAAAGGTCACTTCCTAATGCTAAGCTGAGTGGGATAATAAGGCCTTTCCTTTTGTGTGGTTGGTGAGGATGTGCCTGGTAGACCATCCATGGATTGGCTGCCAAAGTAAACCAGTGATTTAAAGTCTGCTAATTTTGAAATCTGATCATTTCCATGTGTAATTTTTTGAACAGCGGATTTGAATTTTTATTCCCCTTTGCATTTATTTTGTCTTTTTGTATCTCATCAAATTTCAACCACTAAAGTGAAACCAAGGCAGATAGCTGTCTGTTTCATTTCTCAGTACCAGGAGGGATTGGGTCACTATAGTAGAGTCTATTCAGGCCTTACCAATGAGAAATAATCTGATAATTTGTGTTTCAGCTTTAAAACAAAAAATGTGTTACATTTAAATGTTACATTTGGTAAATAGGTTTAAATCTTGTTAAATCCCTATATATATTATATATAAACCTGTGTTGTACATACTGTATTCCAATTATATTGTAATCTGTGCTAATATTCTCAAACACTGAGTGTTCATAATATAATGCCAATGTATTAAATAGTGAAGTATTTCCTTTACTGTGTCTTTGTTTCTTTTTCGGGGAAAATTTTGATATAGCATAATTAATTCTTTGATTTTAAAGAATTAAACTAAGGAACTGGGTTTTCCAATCTAGATATCAGTAGTTTGCAGAGCTTGAAGATAAAGTATTTTAAAACTTACAACAACAATCCTGAACAATGTATAAAATACCGAAGCAGAGAATACTTAAGAGATTCGGCAGATGCTAGAAGTCCGGACACAGGCACAGAGACACACCCTACACCCGGAGGAACTCAGCAGGTCAGACAGAACATATAGAAAGGAATAACGAACTAGCTTTTAGGACTGAGAACCTTCATCAGGACTGGGTCTCAGCCTGAAATGTTGACTCTTTATTCCCTTCCATAGACACTGCCTGACCCACTGAGTTTGTGTGTGTTACAGAGAATACATAAATGCCAGGGACCTGGAAAAATACATAACCTTGATACAATAATTTCATTATGTTCAGATCTATTTGGTTCTCTCTCAACTCCTTTGGACTTCATGAAGAGCCTAAAGAGAGGCAAGCTCTATTTAGAGTTCTTAATATTCCCATTGTTGTAAGGGTCAAGAACCAGTAGAGAGTCAGTTAGTGGACTGAAAGGTGACTTTCTGTGCTCTGACCTGTGGTGATTTTAACACAGTTCCCGATAGGGATGTGGTGTAGACCAAAATAACAGGATGCTTTTGGAGCTATTGGTATGGAAAAAAATTGGCATTGATTGCCTTGATGTTGAATATCAAAGCTGGGAAGAATATCACAAACAAGAGAAAATCTGCAGATGCTGGAAATCCAGGCAACACACTCAAAATGCTAAAAGAACTCAGCAGGCCAGACAGCATCCCTGGCCTGCTGAGTTCCTCCAGCATTTTGAGTGTGTTGCTGGGAAGAGTATACTGTATATTTTATGGTATTCTTCACCATAAAAGACTGGAAACAAGGGTGAATTTGAGTGATTTATACATGTGTTTACTGATCTCTGTTGGGTCTGAAGCCGAAATTAACAGTTGTTGTCAAAACTGCTCCGAGACTAAGCATAGGATTGACACCGTATGAAGCACTATCCACAATAACAAAATTCAAAATAATGTGTTCAATCCTTTATCAAGAAACCAGCAAAGACAAATAATCTTATAGCGATTTAAAAACTAACGAAACTAAAACTAGCGATATAACAAAATAAGCAGTCTAATAACAATATAATGTTCTAAGCATTAGTGGTCAATAAAATATCATTCCGGCTGCCTCTTTGGCTGTAACCAGACTAAACTACCTAAAGACAAAGCATGAATACATAACTATACTCATTCGTCTCTACCACACCCCAACCCATGTGACAAATTACCCATAATAACCACGGAACACAAAATACAATACAGACAGACAAGAAATAGATAAATGGCTCTTTCAATAGTTTTGCTTTCAATTGTGTCCTCCACAATGTCTATTCTCTCCGTTGGTTTCCTTCCCCTCTATCTTCAGGAGGGTCATTTCTGCAGCTCTTCTCCAAAAAGTCAAATTTTTTCACAATTCTTGGCCTATATTTAATCTTTTACATCTCATTCCTAGCACATATCAACTCGTGGGATTGTTTGGCAGAAAAAAACTGTAGAAGCTCATTATAGGCAGGATGTGGAAGCTTTATTTAGAGAGGTTTCTGAGGAGATTTAGCAGGATGCTGCCTGGATTAGAGAGCATGTCTTATGAGGATAGGTTGAGTGTGCTGGGTTTTTCTCTTTACTGCAAAGGAAGCTGAAAGGTGACTTTATAGAGGTATACAAGATTGACTGGATAGCTAGAGTCCCTTTTTCCCCAGGGTAGAAATGGCTAATACAAAGGGGTATAATTTTAAAGTGATTGGCAGTAAGTAAAGAGGGGATGTCAGAGGTGAGTTTTTTTACACAGAGTGGTGGTTTGCGGAACATGCTGCCAGGGGTGGTGTGGTAGAGACAGATACATTAGGGGCATTTAAGAAATTTAGTAGGCATATAGATGATAGAAGAATGTAGGAAGAAAGGGTTAGGTTGATCTTCAGAGTAAGTTAAAAGGTCAGTACAACATAATGGACTGAAGGACCTGTACTGTACTGTAATGTTCTATGTAGATACTCCAAATCCAAAATTGGAGATTGCTGGAAATGTGCTGTGGGTTGGGCAAGATCTGTGGAAACAGAAACAGCGATCATGTTTAGGGTTGAAGACCTTTCATCAGAACTGAGATACAGAAAGCAAGTTAGATGGATGTCCATGTGGAATGACTTGGATGTAAGAGTGGCAGGTGTGGTTAGTAACTCTGCAGATGTCATGAAAGGTGATGATGTGGATAATGAGGAAGGTTGCTGAAGGCTGGGGAGGATGTAGATTGGACGATGAAACTTAATCCCAACAAGTGCAAAGTAATGCATAATGCAGATAGGGCATGTACGTAATAGTAGGGTACAAAGGAATGTTAATGAATGGAAGGACCTTGAGTTCACATTAATTGCACTCAGACTGGTAACACTGATAGATAGGGTGCTGAAGAAGGCATATGATATGCTTGCCTTTATAAGTCTGAGGACAAGAATATAAAAGTAGTGAGGTTATGTTGTAACTTGTCAAAACAATAGTTAGACCACACAGCATTGTGTGAAGTTCTGGTTGCCGCAATATAAGGTTGTGTTGGAGAGAGTACAGAGGAGATTCACCAGGATGTTCCTTGGACTCGAGGGTTTTGCTTAACTGGGAATGACAGAACTCACAGACAACTAACTTGCTGGAACTGTAAATAATGTCCTTAATTTGCAAGGGCTGGGGTTTTGAAATACCTACATAAACTAGATTAGGATCTTATAACCATAGGTTAACATTTTAAAAGTTAAAGTCTTTTCCGAGCCTTGTGGCCCATCAGGCCGGTGCTTATGCTGGTTTTTGTGGCATGAAGCGACAAGAGTATGAAATTCCCTCCCCCTGGACAGGACGCTAGTCTATCGCAAGGTTAACCCCCAGCAATTGCTAGTACCCATTTTCAGCTGGGTGGACTGGAGCAGTGTGTGGTTAAGTGCCTTGCTCAAAGACACAACATGCTGTCTTGGCTGAGGCTCGAACCCATGACTTTCAGATCGTGAGTCCAACACCCTAACCACTTGGCCACGCGCCACAATAGGTTAACATAGAAACATAGAAAACGTACAGCACAATACAGGCCTATCGGCCCACAAAGCTGTGCCGAACATGTCCTTACCTGAGAAATTACCTAGGCTTACCCATAGCCCTCTGTTTTACTGAGCTCCATGTACCTGTCCAGGAGTCTCTTAAAAGACCCTATCGTTTCCACCTCCACCACCGCCGCTGGCAGCCCATTCCACACACTCACCGTTCTCTGCGTAAAAAAACTTACCCTTGACATCTCCTCTGTACCTACTTCCAAGCACCTTAAAACTGTCCTCTCGTGCTAGCCATTTCAGCCCTGGGAAAAAGCCTCTGACTATCCACATGATCAATGCCTCGCATCATCTTGTACACCTCTATTAAGTCACCTCTCATCCTCTGTTGCTCCAAGAAGAAAAGGCCAAATTCACTCAACCTATTCTCATAAGGCATGCTCCCCAATCCAGGCAACATCCTTGTAAATCTCCTCTGCACCCTTTCTATAGTTTCCACATCCTTCCTATAGTGAGGCGACCAGAATTGAGCAAGTACTCCAAGTGGGGTCTGACCAGGGTCCTATATAGCTGTAACATTACCTCTCGTCTCTTTAATTCAATCCCATGATTGATGAAGACCAGTGTAACGTTTGCCTTCTTTAATAAATATGATCAACTTTTATATTTTTAAATAGGGAAGACAAAACTATTGGAATCATTATTTCCTGTTTGTTATGGCAGATGATTGATTATAAGATATAGGAGCAAATTAGGCCATTCAGCCCATCAAATCTGCTTTACCATTCAATCATGGTGATTCTTGTTTGATCCACCCCATTCTCTCACCCTATAACCCTTAACCCCATATCTATCAAGAACCTATCAATCTTTGCCTTTTTAAAAAAAAATGCAAAGATTTGACCTCCACAGTAATCTGTGC